>NC_091782.1:7575757-7878787 GCF_029378745.1 Bos indicus | reverse complement strand
GCTCATTCGCGTCTGACTCTTTGCGACTCCATGAATCGCAGCACGCCAGGCCTCCCTGTCCATCACCAACTTCCGGAGTTCACTCAGACTCACGTCCATCAAGTCTGTGATGCCATCCAGCCATCCCATCCTCTGTCGTCCCCTTCTCCTCCTGCCCCCAATCCCTCCCAGCATCAGAGTCTTTTCCAATGAGTCAACTCTTTGCATGAGGTGGCCAAAGTACTGGAGTTTCAGCTTTAGCATCATTCCTTCCAAAGAAATCCCAGGACTGATCTCCTTTAGAATGGACTGGTTAGATCTCCTTGCAGTCCAAGGGACTCTCAAGAGTCTTCTCCAACACCACAGTTCAAAAGCATCAGTTCTTCAGCGCTCAGCTTTCTTCACAGTCCAACTCTCGCATCCGTACATGACCACTGGAAAAACCATAGCCTTGACTAGACGGACCTTTGTTGGCAAAGTAATGTCTTTGCTTTTGAATATGCTATCTAGGTTGGTCATAACTTTTCTTCCAAGGTGTAAGTGTCTTTTAGCAGCTAAAACAAGCATTCTTTTAAAAACACGTATGGAATTTCATATTCATTTCATTTAGCATTTGGTGCTTACAAAGTGATTTATGGCTAATCTGGAAAGTTCTTTCAGAGAATTCCCTGGCAGTCCAGTGATAAGGACTTGGAGTTTTCACTGCAGGACTTTCTGGGTTCGATCCCTGGTCTGGGAACTAAGATTCTGCAATCCAAGTGGAGTGGAAAAAAAAAAAAAACAAAAACCAAGCAAATAAACAGAAAATACTTTCAGTCTGCTCTGATGGAAATCAGGGCAGGCCTTACCCACTGCCGCTGTGCATGCCCACACACACTTGTTCATGTGGGTGACTGGCCCTGTAACACCAAGGCCCAAGAAACCTGACTCGTGTTGCTGGCTTTTAGTTACCTTCATGCTGTGGGAGAAGCAAGAAGTTCCTCAGCTGGGCTCTTTACACTCTGAGCCCTGGGGAGCCCACGTGGATGACACAGCAGGAGGAAAAAGGGAGCTGGGGCTATGCAAACTGCCCGCTCTGTCTCAGGCTGCTGTCACAGTGCATGACCTTGGGAAACCATTTGACCTTTCTGTATCTTGGTTTATCTTATCTGCCACAAGGAGATAATAATATCATACTTCTTTTCTTCTTTCTGTGCAAATCAAGTGAGAGCAGAGAATGAAAGCTTTTTTGAAAGGCCAAAATGATACCTACATACTGAATGGGTATTACAAAAGATTTTCCCTCTTGTCAACAGATATATCTTTTCTCTATTTTCTAGAAATAGAAAGGCACACAAGTGATTATTATGATTGTTCCTGTGTTTCATCTGAAGAAAAACCATTAATAAAATCAAATGTTGAGTTTTCTGGTTATATGTTTTTCATGCATATTAAAATAAATAGAGCTCTTAAACTGTTTATAAACGTATCTTATAAAATCATCTTGAGTAGCAGCATGGGGTATGTGGATCAGACTTGGACGAGGAGGTGGGGAGCAGGCATTTGCCTTGGTGATGGCAGGTCTCACTCTGCCTTCCGTCTGCTTCCCGTGTGACCGTGGACAAACGACTCAGTCTCTGACATGCCTGGTTTCCTCACTGGAGAAATAAAGATGCTCCCGCCGAGCTCACAGTCTTGTGAGGATACTGATGAAATGGTGCTGGTTGGTAAGCCAGGGGCAGCAGCCCATACCTGGCCTACGGTCTGCTTTCGTGGTTGAAGCTGAATGGAACCACCAGGGTGCCCATGATGTGCACGTTTGTGTGGCCATGTTTACCTGATGATGGCAGAGCTCAGTAGTTGTGCCAGAGATGATGCAAAAAGCCTAAAATATTTATCTCTGGCCCTTTACAGAAAAGTTTGCCAACTCCTGAGAATTAAAACACGGTTTCTGGTACATGGTAAATTCTAAAGAAAAGCAGCTATTGTCATTATGTAACAGTGATAGAGGTCTCAGTGAATTATGATAGTGTTGGTGATGATAATTATAATAATAGAGATGATGATGAGGTGTTATAGTAATAATGATGACAATGATGATAAAAATTATATTAATTTCTTTGGCCACCAGCTCCAAATTCTTTCATCCTATTATAGAAACCACTGTTTAGATTGGCTGATATCTCACATTTAAAGGGCTTTTTTCCTTTCTCCTGGTATCAAAATTAACTTCCAGGAAAGGATCTGAAACTTGCAACAAGGTCAAAGAACGAAGCTCTAGATTTCAGGCTTCATCAGCAGGGAGGGGAGGTATTCTGAGGGGGGCCCCAAACTGTTCCTTGTTCATTTCTGCAAAGTGCCCACTAACCTCTTCACCTTTTTTTTTTTCCATTCTGGACAACAGCTTAGAAAATATGTGGGAAGTGTTCATAATTTTTCCCCCCTCTACAATCATGCTTAAGTATGTAAGAGGCCTTCTCCTGTGCTGGGTTTTGTGGTACATCCAGGGGTCATTTTCTCGGATCCCATGGGAATTCCTGGGAAAATTTTGTTTGCTTTTCTAGACTTTTTATTTTTTTGGTTTGCAAAGCTAAGAAAAGGAGAATAAGTAATTTGTTTTTATCCATCATTTCTAGGCTAGAGTAAGAAGATTTCCTCCAAAGTGCATAATTTTGCTAATCTATGGCCTAAAAAATGGAACCCACTCTTTCCATCCAGTACATCTCGAAGTAAATTAGACCCACTCAGAAACTTAGCATCTGCTTCTTCTCCTGGTTATACATTCACAAATAGGATCTGTTTCTCCCTTGCAAGCTGTTTCCCTGGCAACAAAGCCACCCTTCCATGATCAGAGCACTTTGTCCCTTTTGCAGTTTGACTTTCTGACAAGGCCCGCTCACTTGGGGAGATGAAGAAAACAGCATCCAATCACAAACATTTCAAAGACCCCAAGTGGTGCCTTAATAAACGGGAACTCCATTGAGGTGGCTTGGCCGTGGATGGCGTGTCGGGTGGCATCACCACCACCCTCCATCGCCGACCTGCGAAGACCACGGGCTCTTGACGAAGCTATCCTTGTAGCAGAGAACAGATGAGTGATGCTCCAACTGGAAAAATTACCATAAAGTTACAATCTGGGAAGCGGTGGATGGAGGAGAAGTAGAGGGATTGCAGCTGGCAGCCTGGCCAAGCGAGCTCACCTGGGGTTTGTTCCATCTTGCTCATCTCTAGGCTGAAGTGGTACTGTCAGTTACAGCCCAGATGCATCCCGGGAACACAGGCTCTCCTTCCTCTGCTCACAAGCGGCCAGGACCAAGTGAGAGGTCTTAGCGGATTCTTGTATGGGCTTTTCATTTATTATTATTATTTCTGGTATTATTATTATCATTTAGCCCTGGTGACTTTCCCCCCTGCGGCTGCCCCCTCAGCCTGAGCACAGTCAGAACCTCACTCAGCTGTGGGCTCTATAACTCCCGCTCCACAGTCCCTCCCTCTCCGCAATCCTCTGCCAGCCCCCTCTGTAACCGGAGTGCGGTGGGTCTGGGTGGAGTATTTGGGGTAGAAAAGTGGGGCAGAGTAAACAGGAAAGGTACCTTTTTCCTGATGAGCTGAGGGACCTATAGCCACTGGGGAGACCCTGCTGAGATTTCCTGCCTGAATGAGCTTAGAGTGAGGGGGGTTGGAAAATACCAGAGAAGAGCATACGTAGTAACAGAGGGAGTGTTTTCATCGTGAGCTTGCTTTCATGATCTCCAGGTGCACGGTGGGCTGTGGTCCTGAGAAGATGGTCCCCAGGAGCATGGGGTCGCTCGTAGGAGCGGTGGAGGGGCAGCTGGACCCACGTGCTCCTCCTTCAGACGGGGTGTGTGTTAGGAGGACCCTGGCGGCATCCAGCGTGGTGGGAGGTTTCAGAGGAATTAAGTGAAAAATGCATGTTCTGCAACACAAGCTTTGGCCGAAGTCAGTGTTGATTCCAGGAAGCAGAAGGAAAAAGTTTTATAAGACCTTTTCTTATAAAGGAACATTTAAATACCCTTTTTTTAGGGGGTGAGGGGCTTCATCTCAGGAAGTTCATACTGATTATGTTTCTTAGGTTAGTTAGACACAGAGTAAGTTTTAAGGCAGTTTTCTGTAAAGATTTATCAAACACTTGTTGGTTTAATATTAAGATTGGTGTTTTGGGAAGAGAAGCATGGAATTCAGACACAAGGCACAGAGGTGAACACCCGGCTCCCTCTTGGGGGAGGTCTTGCTGCCAAGTGCGTGGAGTGTCGGGGCAGACCTGTCACCCCGCTCAGGGTCTTCCCCTCCTGCAGTGACGTCTTGCTAAGGGCACGGGGCGGAGGCCTGGCCCGTCTGGTTGGTTACGGGATGCTCTCGTGATGACACTCACTCCCAAGCTCCCTACACAGTCAGCCAGGCTCCATCAGGTTCACATACAGTTCAGCGTCTCCTTCTGCCCAGTCCTGCTTCTGCCTCATCACTCTCATGGGTGTTGATCCCTCATAAATAATTGACACCCTGAACTTTATCTCAGGATCTGTTTCTGAAGAACCCAACCTGCAACCCCTGGTTATTTATGACCTTACAAATAATCCAAGAGGCAAGGTTATCCTATGGGAATAATTGATAATGTGGAACAGAAGAGAAATGCTACAACATTTAGATAAGAGGGAGAAAAAATCAATTATAGGCTCCTGCTGGCTCTGGACTGCTTTGTTGAGTAGAACCGAGACCTCCGGGGGGTTAGAAGTTGACAGGCAAAGGGAACTAAAGTGACTGTGAGAGTTCAAGGAACGTGGCCTGGCTAGAAGAGAGCGGGTGCGTGTCAGAGAAAATCAGAAATCGAGATGTTCTTAATTCACTTACGATCAGACCTCACTGTAGACAAGAGAGACACCTCAGAATAAACATTTATTTCTCTCTCAGATTATTTAAAAAAATGTTCAGAGGTTGTCGGCCCAAACCTTGACTGGGGGCTCCTCCTGCCAATTCATGAATCATTCTATCGTGTTCGGAGTAAAGCTTAAAAGGTCTCATATGGGTCTCATGTGGGTCTTATCAGGGTCTCTTATGGCTGCTAAAGATCTATCCATCACATCCACATCCCAGACAGAAGGGTGAAAAATGAGACAAAGAGGGCATGTCACACAATTTTAAGGAGCCTTACTTTTAATTATATCTCACTTATCATAGATTAATCACATGGCCACACCTATAAGTAAGGGAGGCTGCAGAATTTAACATTTAAACGAGGCAGCAACATACACAGGTGAAAAAAATTCTTTTTATCACAGTTGAAGAATATATTACTATGTTTTCCTTCAGATGATGGAAACAAATCAGAGAAAATAATAAAACCCCTAAAATGTAGTGTCTTGAAAATAATGGTGGCAGTAAAACATTTTAGAAATTATGAATAATTATTTGACATATGATGGAGAATGACAGAAGATTTTGGACATATACTATTGAATGTTAATATTAATACTTATCTAACATGTTTTGTTTTTTAAGGTCACAAAATTATTCTTAGAATATTTATGACCTAGTATCATAGCAATTTTGAAACATATAGTATTGTTTTTAATCACAGTGCTGTGCATTAGGTTTCCATAACTTATTCATCTTCTAGTTTCAAGTTTGTAGGGTCTGCATAACTTATTCGTCTTCTAGTTTTGTTTGTAACTTTTAATGACATCTCCCCAGTTCCTCCACCCCTACTCCCTGAATATTGAGCCCTTTCTGTGGACCAGGAACTATGTCAAATGCTTTACATCTATCGTATTGTTGAATGGAGCCTATGGGGTACATGTTCTACACAATCTATTATAGATGAGGAAATGGGGATTTTGAGGAAGGAAGAAACTGGTCAAAGTCATACAGCTCGCAAATGGCAGAGCCGGGCTTTAAACCCCCACTGGTCAAACCCCCCAGCCCGACTACTTGCTCTCTGACTCTCAGATCAAACATTAGAGAGGAGAGCTGGGGCCGGGGAGAGAGGGCTGCAATGGAGGTGCCAGTGGGGCTTGAAACCGTGAGAGCTGAGGGCAACCCTCTGGATGGAGGCAATCAGGCAGAGGCAAGAGGAAGCTTGAGTCTCTGGGCTCTTTATTCTGGGTGAGGAGAAGCAGAGGAGAGACTGGGGAAGAACCAGGTGGGGAGGGCTCCGAGAGACCCAGAGGAAGACTTCTCTGACTGTGAAAAGAGCCAACAATGTCTATAACTCAGACGTTCAGAAAAAGTCAATGATCTGAGCAGTAAGAGGCTACTCATTCTTTAGAAGTGTTGGAAATAGGATGTGCGAATGGGTGGAGGAAGGTTGGGAAAAAATAGATTAATTATTTAAAATCTATGTGCTATGCTTAGTTGCTCAGTCGTGTCTGACTCTTTGCCTCCCCATGGACTGTAGCCTGCCAGGCTCCACTATCCATGGGATTCTCCAGGCAAGAATATTGGAGTGGGTTGCCATTCCCTCCTCCAGGGGATCTTCCCCACCCAGGGATGGAACCCAGATCTCCCACATTGCAGGCAGATTCTTTACCATCTTAGCCACCAGGGTTTAAATTCTATATGGTTGTTCTATTGTTAGCAATGGTTGATTGTAACTGTGACTATTTATGGATTGCCTAGGCCATGCTGAATGCTAGAGTTCTAAGGGTTTATGTGCATCTCATGGGGTAGCTACTCTGAGTATTCCCATTTTGCAGATGAGATAATTGAGTCATCTATGTAAAGCCACACACACAGTTATTTAGTGGCAGAGTTCTGACCCAAGCCCTGCAGTCTGGCTGCTGAGCTCATGGTTAAGAGTCTGGAAAGCCAACAGTTTCTTTAAAAAGTAATGAGTTGGCAAGAGTCCACAGAGGTTCTATTTTCTGAGATAAAATCCCACATACATTTTCATAGGAATTGTTAAGGGTACTTAGTGATTATTCATTCTTCTTTCCCTAAACATCTGTTTTGAAGAGGAATCCATTTTGTTTGATTTTCTCCTATGTCAGTTTTTAAAGGAAAAATAGTTTAAAAAATTAAAGTGAAATTTGAAAATATTAAGAAAACATATATTGCATTTTTTATGGTGAGCTTGTTGCGAGCCTTGAAATGATACCTTATGGTCCTTAGTAAATGTCTCCAGAAAGAAAGAGGGCATTCTCTTTTTGCAGCAAAACATTTTAATAACTATGCACTGGAATAATGATTTTTTTGTGTATCTCAGATTCCTTTATGCCTACAGACTGTTCAGCTGAATGTCATTAGAACCTCTAGAACTTATTTTTGCATAGTTTGAAGGCTCACTTATCGCCTACACAGTCACATGTTGATCTGAAAAAATCTCTCTCTATATATACATGTTACTGCCCACCATGCACACGTGCAGCCTGTTGGGATCTAAGACTTACAGAAGACAGCCTTACAGCATCCTTAACCTTTTCAGGTAACTGGATTTATTCACGTCAATATGTGTTTTCAAAATACTGAGAAGTGATTCTTAAAATATTTCTACCAGGAACCCTATAGTTTGATTTTAGAATAAAATAGTATGGTGGTATTTAAAACCAGAAAAACTCTTGAAACGTGTTTCTGGTTAGAATCTGCTGGTTATAAGAATAGGCAGATTTGAAGGGAATAGATTTGCCTTTCCATGCAGACTTATCAGTGAGCAAAATCATTAGTGGGAGGAGAGTTTCACTGTCTGTACAGATGTAAAAATCTAAAGGCAAGAAAAAATAGTAAAGGTTGATCAGAGGAAAAAAAAAAAAGAACTCAAAATACTGATTTTAAAGAAAAGCACTTAGGATTATATATTCAGTAATAGTATATTTTTTGAAATCTTAAAATGATTACAGAACTGACATTTCTTGGTTTTAAATGTATATTTAATGTTAGATTGCTAGTTACTTTGGGCACGCCTACAGGAACAACAACAACTGATCATTTCTGAGAGTTTATCATATGGTGGAAATGTCTCATGATTCATTTCATTTAAGTATCCCAAATCCCTGTGCATTTAGGTAACCTAGTTTCCTTATGGAAATAAGGAAGCCATTGCAAATTTTTAATAGTCTCTTTATTCTAATTTTTGGACAAATTTGAAAAGTAGGTAAAGTGTTTTTTTTTGGGGGGGGTAAATAGTTGCTATTTCAGTTTCCTTTTCATGATGTATAAATTACTTTAAAATGATCTATTTTATTAACTTGAGATTTTTCCTTCTTGCCTGCTGTGTAGTACTTCATTGCACACAGAGAAGACACTTAAGAAACATGTTTTCCTTGTATTATCTCCTGTGTTGCCTCTTAACATCCCGCATTTGAAATGCTAGCCATTTCTGACCTAGGAAACATTCTACTATATAATGTGATGTAGTCAGACAAGTGACAGTGGAAGGCTAAATTACAGTAGCTCCTGTCTTACCTCTAATGAGGTCAGTCGTGGGGAGAAAAGCTTTGCTTTTGATTTTCTATTTCTTTACTCTTGACCCCTAACACCTTTGTCTCTGACCTTTTCTTTTCTGTAGGGTAGGCGTGCACTATTAATGAATTCACCCAACAAACAAACATTTAGTGTCTCCTCAAGGTTAAGTACCAGGGATGCAGTCGTGATTCAAAAAGCCATCATTAATGACTGTCTTCATGGAAGACTACTTGGCAGTGTTGGCCCAGGACACGTCCCATCCTGGGGGAATATACTGGCTACTGTAGCCATTGGCTGGTTTTTGCCTTTGTGGAAATTATGGTGTCAAACCTAAAATCAAAAGGAAAGATCATTCCAAAGTGCTTTGATTCACCGGCATCTTTTCAGCCAATTACTCTGCATATGGACTTTCAGGACAAACCTTCTGTCCAAGTTGTGATTGATTCTGTAGGAGAAGGAGCCTTGAATGTTGGGTCTGTTAACATGCTGCTGGAGTGTTCTGGAACTCGTGGTGAATCCAGTCTTCAACAATTGTGGGCAAGTCAGAGGGTCTGTAAAAGATATTTAGGATGACAGTGACAAGGATGAAGATGATTAAAATATGCCTTCCTGTTTTGTTTTGGAGTGAACACATTAAGGGGAAAACAGAGGACACTGCAAGAAAACGCAGGCATATTCTGAGACTGTATCCACTAGAGATTTTTGTTAAATCTTATACATTTCATCTGTCCTAGAAAGAAAGACAGAAATTAACATTTATGGTGCGCCTGCTTTGTGTGGGGCCAAACATTGGGGTCTTATATGTCATGAGACGTATGAAATATGTCTTTAATTTTCATATTCACCCTCTGAGATTTGGATGCCTTTATGATGCCCATTGTATAGATGGAAAAACACAAGTTCTTGGATTTAAAGTAACTACATGCTTTCATCGGCTAATAATTAGTAGATTTATTATTGGAATCTGATTCCACGTTTCATTTTTTCCATTAGCAGAATTAATACATTGATGGTGTAGACCATAAGCCAGGGCTCCCACATTACTTTAGATATTATCAAAACTAAATATTATTAGAAGAATTAATATATTGAAGGTATAAAACATCAGAGATCACACATTACTCTAGATATTTTTGAAGATAAATATTGTTTATAAATATAAGGAAATACTTGTCATAAACAGATTTAATCATTCAACAATATTTTTCTGAGTCTGTGCTGCACTATCCATTTTGAAATTTAGATAGCTTTAGCATTTGTACCAATACAATTTGACTTTTTGCTGTTATCTCATTTCCAATTTAAAGTTATGTATGTTGCAAAATAATGATGCATTCCTTTTATATAGAACTACATGGAAACAATAAGAGAATAACAGTGATGAAAGGTAGAAAAGTCAGTGTGTAGCCGGCCACATTTTGGGAACGAATACTGGAGGCTTGGGGAAAATGTTCATCTGAGCCCAATTCTCTTTAATGTTGTTAAAAACAAAATCTTTGCTGGCTACTGATTCCTGAACCTTTCTTATCACTTTTCTGTAAACAAGTATTTCTAAGCTAAGGCTGGCAGAGGCAGTTAGCAAATAAGAGTCCATGTGAACCTGGGTTCTAGCCAGGCACACCAGGTTTAAAATCTGATTGCATCTTATGCTGGTTAAGCAAGTAATTCAATCTCCCTGAGTCTTATTTTTCTTACTCATCTAATGGACATCATAATTCTCTTGCTGGCTTGTTGTGAGAAATTCAAGAGATGATCTATATTAAAAGCACCAAGAATAGCATCACATAAAACTTGTTAAGTGGTATATTTATACATAGTATATGTAGGATACAATCTGTTCTGTGATGAGTGGGTGGAGCATGTGGGGTGGTCAGGGTGACAGACCACGGCAGCCAAGACTGGGAGGAGTGATCTAGACCAGAGAAGCTTCTCCATTTCCTCCAAGGACCCCGGCCCCTCACACACCCTTTGGATGCTGATTCCTTGCATCCATCCTTAAAACATTCACAGCTTTGGCATTGGGTGTTGCTGTTTTTATATCTGATCTGTCTTCAAAGAAGCAAAATTATACAGTGATTAAATCACTCTTATTGTGTTGCAGGAAGGGGGCGCCCTTCCAGGGCATGAAAGTGGGCTCTTGTCTAAACACAAAAATGAACTGTCCCAGGAAACACACGCGCTGACAAAGCAAGAGACACTATTGGGAAGGGCTGCCCAGGTGGAGAGAAGCAGGGTCAGGGAACCCAGGAGAACTGCTCTGCCACGTGGCTCGCGGCTCCAGGTTTATGGCAGTGGGGTTAGTTTCCAGGTTGTCTCTGGCCAGTCATCTTGCTTGGCCCATATTTGGTCTGACTTAGGGTCCTTCCTGATGGTGTGTCTCTCAGCCAAGATGGAAATCAGTGCAAAGGATTCTGAGAGGTTGGTAGGACATATTATGGGCTTGTGCCTCCTCCCTCCTTTGTGCCCCTCCCAAGTTACCCTGGTTAGTGTTCTGTAGCCACAGCGTGTTCCTTATCAGGATACCTCCTGATGTGAAGCAACTCAGGGAAATGGTTTTCATTGTGCTTGGCCAAGGCAGGTGGTTTCGGTCAATGGTTCCCTAACAACTGTATACTCCTTGAACACGGAAATCTCTCTTGCCCTCTCTGAGACCTCCATACAACGCTCATGAATGCACATGGTCACTCATTTATGTAATGGACATTTATTGAGCCCCCACTACATGATAGTTCCTGTATTAGATGCTGGGGATACAGCAGGGAAAAAAATAGAAATTTCCCAGTGTTCTAGTGCTTTCATTCCAATCAGGGAACCAGATACTAAAGAATTCCCGATACATATAACCATATCAATTTTTAAAAGTCTTTATTGAGTTTGTTACAATATTGCTTCTATCTTACGTTTTGGTTCTTTGGCTGTGAGGTATGTGGGATTTTAGCTCTCCGACCAGGGATCAAAGCTGTACCCCCTGCACTGGAAGGCAAAGTCTTAACCACTGGACTTCCAGGGAAGTTCGGCTATATATTAATTTTAATAGTAGCACCTGCTATGAAGAAGTAAATAGAAGCTGGATTTGTTTGATCACTTACATGTTTCTTAGCAAACTTTTCTGGATACGTCTATTGTTTTCCTCAAATTTGTTTCCCATGTCAAGAAGAGAGACTATTTGTTCTATACGGTTTGTTTTAACAGCAATACCTTAAGAGTCTCTTGGCTGGAAGGTACTGCAGTAATATCTGTATAGTTAAGAAGTGGGAAGGATGCCCTACTTCAGCCATCAGTAAGGCCAGATTTTAAAGAGAATTTTGGATTGTATTTGCCGGTTGCAAACTTCAACAAACTTCACTTTCTTTTGGGAATCGATTATTCAACAGAACAGTTTGTGTTCTTTAGTAAGACAGACATCATTAAAACTCTATGTTTGTGAAATGCTTCATGGTCTTAGGCAGACCCTGGGTGACCTTCTTATCTCTAGAAAACAGTAGTTGTAATTGGAGGCTAGACTCTCCCCTCCTCCCAGCCTTGATCCTGTGTCAGTAATTCACTTGGTCTTCATCATCCACGACTGAGGCCTATTTTTTGATGAGGTGCCATCACTTTCTGTTCCATTGAGGATGGTTTCTATAGAAATTTTTCTAGATACATGTGCTCTGGGAGGCTGTATGTAGTTACTAGCCAGATGACTGAAGCATGCTACTATAATGCATGGCTATTATGCTTTTTTTAAGTAAAAAATTATGTTTTCCATCAGTATAAGAAATACTCTATAATACCAACAATTATTAATAAAACAAGGGAAAGAAAATGATTAAAGAGACACAGAGAAAATAGCAAAATAGTGGATTAATTTTATTGGTTCTCATGTTGTAAAATGACTCAAGGAAAAATTCAAATAGGGCAAAGGATAGGGGATAACATATTTCCTCTCCCAAATATGATCATACCAATATGTCTAAATATTGCTTTCTGCTTGGGAGAGGGAATGAGAAAAAAAGAAAGATCAGAGGGGTAAGGACAGAATGAGACTTTGGAAAAGAGCTTCCTGATTGTTTGAATTCATGTGGAATAAACTTATGAACCATTGACAAAGGACAGAACGTGGAGATGAGTGTGGTCTCTAGGATTTGCTGAAGCTACCCTATTCAGTAGGGATTAGGAATTAAGAATTTTATGTATATGTGGTATATACATATACGATGATATATATATTATATAAATATGTGCATATATAGCAAAATAATGGATTAATGTCATTGTTTCTCATGTTGTAAAATGACTCAAGGAAAATCATATACATATACAGGGTTGTCCAAAGGTTCGTTCCATAAGATGGTATGGAAAAACCTGAATGAACCTTTTGGTCAACCCAATATATACATTTTCATATATACAAATCTTTGTTCCTATTCCCTACTGAATAACATCAAAACACCTTAATTCAAGATCTCTGATGATCTACAAGGAAGAGGAGAGATGAATCTGGACGTAGAAAGTAAAACAGTGGTTACTTGGGGATGGGGGGTGTGGGGAATGGGGAATTATTGCTCAATCAGAGCAGAACGTCAATTTGACAAAATGAAAAAAGTTCTGTGGATGATTAATAATGATGGTTGCACAGCAATGTAAGTGTCCTTAATGTGCTCACTAAACTGTACACTTTGTAAAGGTTAAAATGGTATATTAAAAAAAGGTCTCTGATGATCCACACTGAACCTATGTTTGTAGCCTTATTTGCCTTTATTCTGATGTACGCTACTTACCAGGCTTCCCTGGTGGCTCAAAGGGTAAAGAATCTGCTGCAGTGCAGGAGACCTGGGTTCTACTGAGTAACAATAGTACTCACAGCAGTAACACACATTATTTGCCTGGCACAAAGCTTTACATGCTGAATTTAATAAGTACTGTTCTGTGAACCCTGTGAAATAAGCACTATTCTGATCCACGTTTCACTGGTAGAGGAATGAGCCTTTGAGAGGTCCTGTAACTACCCCACCCAAGGTCCTCCAGCCAGTGGGTTGTCTGACTCTTCGGCCCCATGCCTTGCAGCCCACCCTGAGGCTTTCTCTCAAAGCTCAGTTGGTAAAGAATCCACCTGCAATGAAGGAGACCCTGGTTCTATTCCTGGGTCTGACTCCCGGGTCGGGAAGATCCCCTGGAGAAGGGATAGGCTACCCACTCCAGTATTCTTTTGCTTCCCTGGTGGCTCAGCTGGTAAAGAATCTGCCTGCAATGTGGGAGACCTGGGTTTGATCCCTGGGTTGGGAAGATCCCCTGGAGAAGGGAACAGCTACCCGTTTCAGTATTCTGGCCTGGAGAATTCCAGGGACTGTATAGTCTGTGGGGTCGCAGAGAGTCGGACACGACTGAGCAACTTTCGCTGCTGCTTACTGCTGGTCTGATAGGGGCCTTTGCTCAAGCTTTTCTCTCTGCCTGAAGTAAGGGCTATTCTGCCTCATCTTCAGAGGTCTCACTCCCCTGCTCTGCTAAGTGAAAGTGAAAGTGTTAGTCACTCAGTCACATCTGACTCTTTGCAATCCCATGGACTGTAGCCCTCCAGGCTCCTCTGTCCATGGAATTCTCCAGGCAAGAATACTGGAGTGGGTTCCAATGCCCTCCTCCAGGAGATCTTCCTGACCCAGGGATCAAACCTGGGTCTCTCTCAGTTTACCATCTGAGCCACCAGGAAGGCTCCAATTCTTCTAAGTCCAGCCTGAATGTTTCTTTATCCTTGAACTGCTCACCCCAGATGACTGTGATCTCACCACCCTCCAAAAGTTCCTCTAAGTCTTTGCTACTCATAGTGTCACAGACCAGTAGGTAGGCACCACTGGGAGCTCGTGGGAAATGTCAAATCTGGGGCCACAGATCTCCTCAGTCAGAAACTGCATTAAAAATATTTTATGAAATATAGCTGATTTACAATGTACAATTTCTGCTGTACAACAAAGTGATTCAGTTATTTGCATATTTACATTCTTTTTCAGATTCTTTTCCATTGTGGTTTGTCACAGGATATTTAAGAAACTGCATTTTAACATGATTTCAAGTGATTTATGTATCAACTTTGAGAACTGCAGTATGGGGATTTTTCTTTTCTTTTTTACTTTGCATCTCTATTCGTACACCTGTTTTATAGTCTCAATTGGACTGGAAGCTCTTTGAGGGCAAGAGGGCGGTATAGTCTCTTGAGTATCCATAAATACACCTTGCATAGAAAAAGGCACAATTTATTTTCTGATGTCTTACAGTATTCACTTTAAAAATTTAGATCATTAAACTGTATGGTATTAAACATAATGTGTGTATGTGCAATTTGGACAAATGTTGGACAAAAGATACAAAGAGACCAAAAAACCCAACTACCATTTCTGAAGAGCTGAGAGCAAAAAACCTTGGTGTCAGGAGCAAAAGTAGAATACTGCACATATCTCCTGCACACAACACCATCAGTTCAGTTCACTTCAGTTGTTTAGTCAGGTCTGACTCTTTGTGACCCCATGGACTGCAGCATGCCAGGCCTCCCTGTCCATCACCAACTCCCGGAGTTTACTTAAACTCATGTCCATCGCATTGGTGATGCCATCCAACCATCTTATCCTCTGTCGGCCCCTTCTCCTCCCGCCTTCAATCTTTTCTGGCATCAGGGTCTTTTCCAATGAGTCAGCTCTTCGCATCAGGTGGCCAAAGTATTGGAATTTCAGCTTCAGCATTAGTCCTTACAATGAATATTCAGGACTGATTTCCTGTAGGACGGACTGGTTGGATTTTCTTGCAGTCCAAGGGACTCTCAAGAGTCTTCGCCAACACCACGGTTCAAAAGCATCAATTCTTCAGTGCTCAGCTTTCTTTATAGTCCAACTCTCACATCCATACATGACTACTGGAAAAACCATAGCCTTGACTAGACAGACCTTTCTTGGACCTTTTGAGGGAGGTCGCCATCATCTTCATTGCCTTCACTATAGCTTGGCCTTGGGTCAAACAACAGGGAGGGAACACAGCCCCGCCCATCAACAGAAAATTGGATTACAGATTTACTGAGCATGGCTCCACCCATCAGAACAAGACCCAGTTTCCCCCACAGTCAGTCTCTCCCATCAGGAAGCTTCCATAAGCCTCTTATCCTTATTCATCAGAGGGCTGACAGATGGAAAACCACAATCACAGAAAACTAACCAATCTGATCACATGGACCACAGCCTTGTCTAACTCAATGAAACTATGAGCCATGCTGTGTAGGGCCACCCAAGACAGACGGGTCATGATGGAGAGTTCTGACAAAACGTGGTCCACTGGAGAAGGGAATGGCAAACCACTTCAGTATTTTTGCCTTCAAAACCCCGTCAAGAGTATGAAAAGGCAACACCATCAGAGGGATGGGCAGGCCACCTAAGCCAGTCCCCTGGCCCAATCCCTGGACACACCCGTACCCTCTCCCAGTGTGAGGAATGCTTGCCCCTCCTCAGGGAGAGAGTAGACATGGGAACTTGTCATTTGCTCTCCTCCCCACCACTGCAGCAGGGGCCCTGATAAAGCCTTGCCTGAAAAACAAGTACTAGGTTATTTGGAGTAGTTTTCCCCAACGTGCTAGTTTTCCCCAGCATCACTTTCGACAATTGTTTTACTTGTAGTGTTTCCACAAATTCGGGCTTCTGATAAGCAGGGAAAATGTTAAGTGGTATAATCTAGGTCCCTAAAATAACTCCTTCATTCCTTCCCAGAGCTTTTGGTCTATAACCAGCTCTTGCAACAGAACAACTTTCATCGCCAAAGCACAAATACAGATATTACAGATTTGGAGAAAAATCAATACTCAGAAAATAGAAGTACAAAAACGGAAGACGCCGATCAATTCCACGTGTCAAGTTTGGAAGTTTTCTGCAGTTGGGACACTCACTGTCTTCCAGGAACCTTGGAATGTTGTTTTGACAGGTTTTTGATTCCAAGCTCTATTTGAGAGCAAATTTGGTTAATAGCAAGACTTCAGTCACTGCCGATGCTGGTGTAGCATTGCTCACTACGTACATGCCAAGGACCAAGAATTAAAGCTACTGATTTTAAGAAGGAATCGCTGTGTGTTTTCTCGTTCTTTATTTAGACCCAGTGTTTGCGTGTATTTGTGCCTCTAAATGTTCTCAGCGAGTGTGACCAACTGATTGCTGAGATTGTCAGCTGTGCGGGCCCTTCAATCAGCTTCTTGTTGCTGTACAATCTGGCTCCTCTGTTCTTTTTGCAGAATGTTTAATTGGACTATGTGCATGAAAAGAAAAGGGAAATGCATATAGGTGGCAATTCTTTTTTTTTTTTTTTTTACTTCTACTGGCTCCATTTCAGCAGTCAATCTGACCTCTCCTGAAGTTCCAAATCTAAAAACTGTCTGAGCATGAATCTGCTCTTTGGAGCTGACAAAAATTCTTCTGTTCAGGGAGGAGTCCACATTACCTCTTTTTAGAATTCTTTTCTCCCCGCGAGTGTGTGTGTTGTTTCAGGGAGCGGCTCCCTTCCCACCTCACTCATTGGTTTGCTCACTCCCTTATGGGATGAATCAATGCTTCCAGAAACCCAGGGGCTTCCGAGGGACTGCGGGAACAATTGCTTCCAAATGAACTCGTGCGTCTTAGCAGGGAGCGTGCAGACCACACCCCAGGTAAAAGGAAGGCTTTCCTTCCTGCTTTCGAGAACTTTGAAAGGCTGTGCACTGTGGTGTTTGCTGCAAGAGGGTTTGTGAGAGAGATGCCCGGGTGTAGATAAATTTGACTATGTCAAAATGAAATGTTATAGGCAGTTAGTGGAAAGGATGAGCAGATAGAGCAAAGCTGCTTACTGGCAACCGAAGAAGATGCTGAGGACGGTCCTTGGTGGAGTGTAAGCGCTGACACCCTGTCTTGTCTCTTCTCAATAAGAGGCTAGTGGCCATCTGTGAGTGTGGGTGTCAACATCAGAAGAAGAGAGCATTTCGAGAAAGAGAAGGAAGGAAGGCATTGCTCCTGGAAACTGAGCAAAGAAACACTCAGCCCGCATGGCATGAGGGAAAGCAGTTTCTTAAATTATTGGTCGGCTGGCCGGTGAGAAGGTGACAGTCTCAGAGTTTCAAGTGCTTGAAACCATATTTAGGGAAAGCTTTTCATCCTTTCAGCTCTAATTTCTATTATTAAACTAGTTTCCCAAGGATAAGAACTGAGATGTGTTTTTAAACAACGCTGACAAAGGAAAGTGTTAATTGGCATTTAACCAGTGCAGTGATATTAACATGCATCTGTTTCTGCTTTGTGTGGAAAATGATTTTTCATCTCACCATAGCGATTCACTTCTGGGCTTTTTGGAACCTGGCCACGGTGTGCAGTAAACAGCAAAATTTTTCTTTTTCTTTCCCGAATAAGGGATTCAGCAGTCAAGCAGCCTGTTGTATAGCATAGCTAGTGTAATTTCAAATCCTTTCCAACTAAATTCTGTGCAAAAACTCTGTGCATCCGTGGTAGGATAAGAAGATGGTACGGAAATGTGATGAAAAGAGCCACATGCCAACATTGTACTCTCAGCTTAAAAGCAAATACCAAACCATTGCCCCTTTTTGAGGATGATCTGAGGTTGCATGTGTGGACAGGAATTGATCTGTGATCTTCTGACAGTAACCTAGGAAGATGAATAAGCCTTTAGTACGATTGGATTTTCCATTTTTAATGTTATTCTTGATGATATTATGTATTGGTTCAACTAAAAATTCTCAAAAAATGTTCTTTTTACCTGGTGAAGAACTTTTATGTAGGCTGTGGCTATTTGTAGGAAAATACAGCAATAAAGGAGAAGGAAACAATTCTACTTATTTTCAGTTGCTTTCATTGTCAACATATGGTTACTTTTAGAAATTCCTTTGAGGACATCCTTCTAAAAGCACACCATATTCATTGGAGCATCCGTGTTTATTGTATCACATTTCCATTTTATTCACTAAAATTGTAGCTATTAGCCTTTAAAAAGTCAATAGTTTATGATGCATCAATAGTGACGTTCTATTTGTATTTTGGGAACTTACGTAGCAAGCCTTTTGGGGAAGTAAGTTTTTGTCATTGTACATGCTTTAGAAAGTAAAACCACTTATTGTTAATAAAAGTGATACATATTTTGTAACCACAGGGAAGTGAATTGAAGTCTTTCATAGATTAGTGTTTAAATTTCATCTAGATAGAACCTAAAGTAGACCTGTAATCATTCTGTGGGGAGATGAGGACAGGCCTACAGAACCCAAGGACAAAGTCAGTTTCACCTCTTCTTTGATTCTTAAAGGGCTATCTTTATTTCTTACCCAAATGAAATTCTGTGATAAATTATCTGAGCTACCCTCAGTGATTTCCTTGCTAAAACCTCTCTCCATCTATCATGACATTGATGAGATTAGTCATGTAAAGAAACCTTTCTAGAAAAAAAATCCCTCTGCAAAGGGTCTTGTATTGTGTCTGATAAAGGCTACTGGACTCCCCGAATCTCATGAGGGATCTCATGTCTCCTCCTACAAAGGAAAGCATTGCTTTATTGTTTTTCAGGTGATAAGCTACAAACTGGGAACTGTGACCTGACTGCCATGGGGGAATAATGACAATTATTTTTAAAGGCAGAAAATAATAGTGAAAAACGAAAGTTGGCTCAGAGGATTTGCTGTGTAATTTTTATGCCCTAAGGAATATGCCCTAATTTTTATTTTTATGTAATTTTTATGTTTCTAGAAGGCATAGGTGTCTTAGTTTTCTGGTTTGCTGTTCAGTCGCTAAGTTGTGTCCAACTCTTTGTGACCCTATGGACTGCAGCATGCCAGGCTGCCCTGTTCTTCACTATCTCCCCAAGTTTGCTCAAACTTGTGTCCATTGAATCAGTGATGCCATCCGACCATCTCATCCTGTCGCACCTTCTCTTGCCCTCAGTCTTTCCCAGTATCAGGGTCTTTTCCAGTGAATTGGCTCTTTGCATCAGGTGTTTCAGCTTCAGCATCAGTCCTTCCAGTGAATATTCAGGATTGATTTCCTTTAGGATTGACTGGTTTGGTCTCCTTGCAGTCCAAGGGACTCTCAGAAGTCTTCTCTAGCACCACAGTTTGAAAGCATCAATTCTTTGGCACTCAGCCTTCTTTAGGGTCCAACTCTCACATCCGTACATGACTACTGAAAAAACCATAGCTTTGCCTATTTGGACCTTTGTGGGTAATGTGATGTCTCTGCTTTTTAATATGCTGTCTAGGTTTGTCATAGCTTTTCTTCCGAGGAGCAAGCGTCTTTTAATTTCATGGCTGCTGTCACTGTCTGCAGTGATTTTGGAGCCCAGGAAAATGGTTACCAGAAAGTTGTATCCTACCGTAAGTGGTCCAGAGTTAGTTCGTTAGACCATCTATAACTTGGTGAAATCTCCTGCAAGGGTATCTAGTTCTCTTTATTTGATTGTGTGTTCACACACACAAAATCTGATTAGCAATCTCCTGTCCCAAGTGTCAGCTGATCCTGGTGACACCTGACCCTTGCCTCGTGCAGTGTTGCTGTACTGTCTTCTCCAGCCCAGCCCTGCAGTCCCAGCGTGGCTTTTGTTGTCACAACTGGAGTCTTGTTGGCCTTCTTGTCTCCCAGTTCCTTGACCTTCACAGGCTCGGTGTCCTTCCTGTTTTTTCATCTCAAATACTCAGGCTCAACTCCATTGATTTATTATTTTCTGATGATAAGCTACAACCTGGGAATTGTGACCTGACTGTTATGGAGGAATAATGACAATTATTTTGAAAGGCAGAAAATAATATTGAAAAATGATAGTTGGCTCAGAAGGGTTGGTCTGTGTATTTTTTATTCCTTAAGGAATGTGTGTTGTTTCTAGAAACCCGAATCCTAACTGTACCTGGTTATAAGCCTAGAACTGATAATCAGCTGGACTTACCATGCTACCGGATCTCAAGCTCTCTCTTGCATCCTGTACTGTGACCCCCACTGTTCTCCCAAATACCCACTGTGCTTTCAGATCTGATTTCTCAGCCATAGAGCCTGCTAGTCTCTTAGAGTGAGGTCCCCCTTCTTCCTGTCTGCACTGAGCTCCCTGGCTGACCCTTTGCTTTCTCTCATTGGTGCTCTCAATTTCCTGACACGCACAACATTCTTCTGCCAGAACCAACTCTGAACATCAGTTCTATAAATCCTGCAGTTCACTCTCTCCGTTCCTATGATAGGCAGTTGAGCATCCCTGGAGAGATTATCCAACAACCAAGCAAATTGCTTTCATGACAAATTCTTGGATTTACATTTGGGCTGGACTCTCACAATAGCCTGTCGATCCTTTTATTATTCATGGTCCGGCCTCTTTCTTATTGCTGTCAATGATGTTCCAGGCTTATTTTTATCTTAAAATCCAATGTCACCTTTACGAGTTCTTCTTCAGCTACTGGGCCACTAAATGGTAAAGCCTGGATGCTTCAGCCTTGGACCTCTTTTTTCCTGTTTGTGTCTGTATCCCTGGTGATCTCATTTGGTCTCATGGTTTTCAAAGCCATGTATAGGTTAACAACCCTAATAATTTTATCTCCAGCACAGACTCTGCTCTGAACTTTGCTTCTCCTATCCCCACATTTCCTCTTGGATGTATTTTTGTCATATCAAATTTGATCTTTATTCTCAAACCAGTGCCACCTCTTATTTTCCTCACTTCTATGAAGACTATCTTTCAGTTACTCAGGTCAAAAACTTGGTATGTCTTGACTCTTGTCTGCCTCTTGCATCTTGCATCTAGTTTTTCAGCAAATTCTAAGTTTTTCCTTTAAATTATAGCCAACCCAAGTTTTACCTATCATTTTTTCTCCTGTGGAGTATTATACTAGTCTTCATAGCACTTAGCTCAATTGAAAATTCTACCTTTATCTTATTTATTTTGCTTCCTGTCTCCCTCCCACTAGAATGGGTAGAGGTTTTGTTCATATCACCAAGCCCTAAAATAAAGCCTAGCACCTGGTAGGCATTTAATAAGATTTTAAGTAAATGAAAGTATTATAGAAGGCAATGTAATCACGTGAGGTTTGGTTTAGTAGCAGTGGAATAGAAGGACT
Source organism: Bos indicus (assembly GCF_029378745.1). NCBI lineage: Eukaryota > Metazoa > Chordata > Mammalia > Artiodactyla > Bovidae > Bos > Bos indicus. The sequence continues at coordinate 7,857,348 of NC_091782.1, read as the reverse complement.
GATGGTCCGATAAAAGGACAAAGATGTAGGTTGGTGACTAGAAGCTGTGATGAGGGGTTTGGAGGTTCTCTTCTGTTTGCTTCAGTTATCTCAGTGAAATGGGAAACAAAGTTTTTAGCTCAGAGTGAGAAGCAGATGCAGGTGTTTGCAGAAAGCAGAGAAGATGTGAGCTTTCTATGTGCGTGGGAGAGTAAATGGGCTCTGGATCTATCAATGTATAGTACGATTCCACATATACATGTTGGTATCTGATATTTGTTTTTCTCTTCCAGATAGAGAAAAGCAGGGCAGGAATAGAGACGCAGATGTAGAGAACGGACATACGCATATGGAGGGGGAAGAGTTGGGTGAGATGAATTGGGAGGTTAGGATTGTCAGATACACTCTGCATGCATGTGTGCTCAGCCTTGTCTGACTCTTTGTGACCCCATGGACTGGGGCCCGCCAGGCTCCTCTGTCCAAGGATTTTCCAGGCAAGAATACTGGAGTGGGTTGCCATGTCCTCCTCCAGGGGATCTTGCTGACCCAGGGATCAAACCCATGTCTCCTGCATCTCCTGCATTGGTGGGTGGATTTTTTACCGCCGAGCCGCCTGGGAAGCCCACATATATATGCTATGCTGTGTAACATAGATAGCTAGTGGGAACATGCTATAAAGGGCAGGAAGCTCGGCTGGGTGCTCTGTGATGTCCTGGAGGAGTGGGATTGGGGGTTGAGTGTGAGGTTGGTCAGAGAGGGAGGAGATATATTTGCACATAGCTGATTCACTTCGTTGTACAGTAGAAACTAACATAACATTGTAAAGCAATCATAGTCTAATAAAAAATATAGTAAGATTATAGAGTAGTATGAAAGGACCTACTTGAGGCTCAGAGCCACTCATCTTAAGTGAAACCAGCAAGCACGGTCCTGTAACTTTTTCCCCAGCCGCATTTACCTCTGTGATGCCAGAGTAGAGTTGGTAGGGGTTAGAGTCAATGAGCACCATGATTTACCCAAAGGGGATGATGACGTGAGAGAAGGCAAGGCTTTGGAGGGGTGTCCACAGGAGTAGTTGTATCAGACATTGAAACTGGCTAAAAAAAGGAATCTGGGAAAACTTACTGCTGGAAGGATCAGTAGACTTCCATTTTGATGGGTTCCCAGAAATGCTGGTTAGAGAACCAGAGGAATGATGTGGAAAGAAGTGTTGGTCAGAGAAGGAAAACACTCCAAAATTATGGAAGGCTTGTTGTGGCTGTTGGTTGTTGCCAGGGATGTGAAGGGCAAGGAAGTGTAGAGGTCAGTGACATATGCTACTAGAAAAATTACCCGTGGGATATAGCGTTAGAAGGAATGGAATTAACCCTAGAACTAAATCTTCAAAGAAAGAAGGGGTTGACTTGGTTGTGGGCAGATGACTGCAACAAGGAGAGGTAGGTAGTGAAGGGCGTTATCTGGTGCATATCAGGAGCTTCAGACTTGGAGGTTTGTAGGGGTGAGGGATGGAGAAGGCAAAGGCACCCCACTGCAGTACTCTTGCCTGGAAAATCCTGTGGACGGAGGAGCCGTAGGCTGCAGTCCATGGGGTTGCTAGGAGTCGGACACGACTGAACGACTTCACTTTCACTTTTCACTTTTGTGCATTGGAGAAGGAAATGGCAACCCACTCCAGTGTTCTTGCCTGGAGAATCCCAGGGATGGGGGAGCCTGGTGAGCTGCCATCTATGGGGTCGCAAAGACTCGGACACGACTGAAGCGACTTAGCAGCAGCAGCAGGGGTGAGGGAAGAAGAAGAATGGTCTGGAAGCTGTAAAGAGAACAAGGAGGACGCTTATCCTATTCTAGACTTAGTGTGAGAGGAGATGGTCACTGAGAACTTGCTGGGAAGCAGAGGCCTTCAGAGGGGCCTGTGGTTTACGAGCTACAGCAAGCGAAGAAGAGGTTCAGGATGTGCAGGGCTGTGTGACAACTGCCTGAATTCCAGACAGTGAAGGATGAGAAGTTTCCAAGAGCTGGATAAGTGTATGTTTCTGAAACTCTACCTCTGAACACTGGTGCCAAATAGAAATGTAGAGACAGGGTTTTGGATGAAGGAGAAAGAATAGCTTTTATGCTCTGTCAGGCCAAGGGGGCCACAGCGGGCCAGTGCCTGCACGGTTGTGCATCCCTCCCTGGAGGGGGTCACGAGGAGTCAGTGTTCAAGGAGCAGGGCGTGGTCAGCTCGTGGACATTCTTCTGATCAGTTGGTGGTAAGATAATTTGGAGTCCACATCATTCACCTTCTGGTTCCAACCGGTCTGGGGTCTATGTGCTTGTAGGCAGTATACAATTAACTTCTACCACCTGGTGAGGGTTTCAGTATCTGCAAAACAGCTCAAAGAACATGGCTCAGAATATTATCTATAGTCCTTGAGGAAGAACTAAATGTCTTTGACTTTGTTTAGTGGCTAAGCTATTATTTTGTCTTGCTTGACTGTTTTCCTTTTTTCTAGTTTCTCTGATTAAATTTATTCTTTGACTAAAGTTTTTCTACAGACAAAAGTCAGGTGGAGGGCATGAGTGGGGGTCTATTCTGGGAAAGCCTCAGAGGGTCGTGCGCAGTTACAAGTACAAGAAAGGAACAAGACTAGGGCTGTACGTGGCACACAGGGATACAGGGATGGCTGGGTTTCTTGAGGGGCTGATGTGATCCGGGTTAAAGGGCATGTTGCGATAAGGCATGGTGGCAAGGCTGGAAGGGAGAGGAGCATGGGAGGCCCGGCTGGGACCATTGCATTTCCTATGACGAGCAGGGAGGTGGCGACATGGTAGTGTCACCTTGACCAGATGGGGCTAATTGCATCACAAATATGGTTTAAATGCAAGATGATTCCTGTCACTTTCCAGCTTCTCCCAGTGCCCCACAGTGGCATCTTTTCTGTGTCTTCATTCATTTTCTCTGTTCACAGAGGAGGCTATATTCTTTCTGTTGTTTACTTTTATTTATTTATATTTTGGCCTCACTGTGCGGCATGCAGGATCTTAATTGATATACCAGGAATTGAACCTACGCCGCCTGCTTCCCTGGTGGCTCAGAGGTTAAAGCATCTGCCTCCAATGTGGGAGACCTGGGTTCTATCCCTGGGTCGGGAAGATCCCCTGGAGAAGGAAATGGTAACCCACTCCAGTATTCTTGCCTGGAGAATCCCATGGACAGAGAAGCCTGTAGGCTACAGTCCAAGGGGTCGCAAAGAGTCGGACATGACTGAGCAGCTTCACTTCCTGTTCTGTGCACACCATTTTCCTACTTGTGAGAGATCTATTAACTGTTCCCTTTTGCCGTTGTCTTTCTGGCTCCTGAGTGCCTGCCACATGGTAAAAACTTAACAAAATAATTTTTGAATGAATAAAGGATGAATGAGAGAGAAGGTATATCCTTGAGAAGAGGCATTGGTATATTGATAGCCAGGAAGGTACATTTTCAACTTTCCATTCACATTTTAGCCTACTCATTAATGATGCATGTCTGAGGTTTCACATGTAGTTGGTGATTATGAGTCAATTTGAACCTGCTAACCCAGGGTTAAATGGATGAAAGTTCTTGACCTCTGTGGGGTCATCACAAGCACAGCATCTAGTCTGTGTTGAAATTGACTTTTATCCATGTTCAGTTCAGTTCAGTCGCTCAGTTGTGTCTGACTCTTTGCGACCCCGTGAACCCAGCACGCCAGGCCTCCCTGTCCATCACCAGCTCCCAGAGTCCACTCAAACCCATGTCCATTGAGTTGGTGATGCTATCCAACTCTCTCATCCTCTGTTGTCCCCTTCTCCTCCTGCCCTCAATCTTTCCCAGAATCAGGGTCTTTTCAGATGAGTCAGCTCTTCGCATCAGGTGGCCAAAGTATTGGAGTTTCAGCTTCAACATCAGTCCTTCCAATGAACACCCAGAACTGGTCTCCTTTAGGATGGACTGGATGGATCTCTTTGCAGTCCAAGGGACTCTCAAGAGTCTTCTCCAACACCACAGTTGAAAAGCATCAATTCTTCAGTGCTCAGCTTTCTTCACAGTCCAACTCTCACATCCATACATGACCACTGGAAAAACCATAGGCTTGACTAGACGGACCTTTGTTGACAAAGTAATGTCTCTGCTTTTTAGTATGCTGTCTAGGTTGGTCATATGGAGAAGGAAATGGCAACCCACTCCAGTGTTCTTGCCTGGAGAATCCCAGGGATGGGGGAGTCTGGTGGGCTACTGTCTATGGGGCCGCACAGAGTCGGACACGACTGAAGTGACTTAGCAGCAGCAGCAGCAGCAGCAGCAGCAGCAGCAGCAGGTTGGTCATAACTTTCCTTCCAAGGAGTAAGCATCTTTTAACGTCAGGGCTTGAGCTGCTGGAATGCTACACGTTTATCCATGTTAACGTGTAGCATTCCAGCAGCTCAGCTTGTCAACCTACTCTTCTGTTGCCATGTCCTACAATAAGATCTTCCTGGGGCTTTATTTCATTCACTGATAAATATTTTCATAAAAAAAGGATCAGATACACTATGAATTCTTTAATAGCTGTTCTCTTTGGCAATCATAAATGTAATCACAGGACAATAGGCAGTTTATTAAAATAAACAGGAAAATACCATAATATATAGAAAGTAAAGTCAACATAAACCTTTGATAAGACTGAAAGTCTAATTTATTACATGTCTCATAGGTCTCTTCTGGTGATTCTGAAGCCAAACCTCTGATCTTCACATTTGTCCCCACTGTCAGAAGACTGCCAACCCACTCCCAGTTGGGTGACACTTCTAAATACATTGTTAAAATTCCTGAGGAACCAAGTGATAAGACTCCAGAAACTGTAAATAGGGTAGGATTATTTTTATTATTTTTATGTCAAGTAATTAAAGTATCCATAATAACGACATGAAAATCTGTATGAATGTTTATTTTCTCTACTTAAAGTGAGATAACGGGGAAATCTAAGAGTGGCTAAAAATATAACTATGTAATGGGTACTTCAGTGTTATCAAATCTCAGGTTTTCTACAATAGGTTATTCTCAACCCTTTTGATTTGACATCCTGTCGTTTGTTGTTCATGTGATATATTATGCCTCCTGGCACCGCCCCTCCCAGATGTACCTTAAAATAAAAATACAAAATTTTTTGCAAAGTTTAAATTTATCTTTAAAGGCTATTAGATAAAGAGTGAGGTGCTGTTTTACGTGTAATGGATTAACAATGTTAAAGAATATAATAGTCCATGTTTAGGGTGCTTGTGGACCTATTGTCCTGCTCACACTTTGCTGCTAGTTTTGTGAATTTGTACAATTTTGGTTGGAAAACCCTTATCCACATCATACAACTTTTCATAACCTTTCAATTATCTAAGTGGAAATGTATACCAGAGAAATACTACAGAAGATAAAAAGTATTACGTAGGAAAATAATTAGGGAAAAATAAAAAGAGCCGAATATCTAACAGAGAAAAGCTAAGCATCTGATAGCAGCACCTTGACAAACTTATAATGATTATTCAATTTTATGGAACATGTTAATGTTATGTTAAATGATACAGTAGATTATAAAATTGTATTTATACCCCAATTATACTTATCTAAAGTGAGACCAAGGCTGAAAATGAAATTAAACAAAAAACTAAAAATTACTTGTGTGAAAATAACAACTTTTTTGGTAAAAACTTCTTTCTTTAAAATGTGTTTTAATAACTGTCCTCTTATAAAAAAAAATGTTACTGTGTGAATTTTGTGGTATTTTTGAGCCAACTTTGTAAGAAATAAAATTATCTGATTCTCTTTGTCTATATCAAAGCATCTTATCTAGCAAGCAATAATATAACCATGAACCTGGGACTTATTTCAAAAACTATTGTGAGAACAAATTATTTTAGAGAAATTCTGAAAGCTACATAAGACACTTCTGGGAAGTTTCTCTCTCACGGTACTCAAGTACGTACAATATATTCAAGGGATCCTTTGTGATTAGGTGCTCCAAGTTCATGAGACTATAGACGTATGAATCAATCTTGGTTGCAGATTTCCAAAGCTTCCTGAACTAATGATATTCATCTACAGATGGCAATGATACCTACACAACCACATTTTTAAAAGAATAAACATTTTTCTTCCTATTTCTTAAGCAGTTCAATATTATAATACAGCAGGGTAAATAATCCCTCATTCTTTGTATATTTAAAAACTACTTGAACACATGCTGTGTGCTTGGTGCTGTGGATTCTGGATGAATAAAGTCAACTCATAAGTTATTTGTTATTGGAAAGACAGACAATGAAAAAAATGAAAAACATATAATAAAACCTCGGGTGGTAAGAAATGCTGTAAAAAATTCATCAGAATAAACAAATAGAGAATGTTGGACTGTGGGAGCAGGGAGTTACTGTAGATCATTAATAGCATTTTCAAAAATGAGCTCAATTTTGCCAGCTCTTTAGTTATTCTGCTACTTTCCATCATAAGCAATCTGTCTTTGAATCCTTCTGTTTTTAATTTAAGCTTCCTTCTAATTTGGGTTTTGTTACTGTATGTGATATGTTAGTCGCTCAGTCGTGTCCGATTCTTTGCAACCCCGTGGACTGTAGCCTACCAGGCTCCTCTGTCCTTGGAACTGGGGTGGGTTGCCATTCCCTTCTCCAGGGGATCTTCCCGACCCAGGGATTGAACCCGGGTCTCCTGCATTGCAGGCAGATTCTTTACTATCTGAGACACAAGGGCCCTTGTTACGACATAGTGTTATAATTTAATATGTGAAATGACCACTCTCAGAAAATTCCACATCAGAGGCAAAGTATATTTTATCTTGATTATGTCATCATCAGCTGAAAAGTGTGGTCTGGTGGTATGAATTTGACTCCTAGTTCATCAATGATTTGATTATTCTATCTTCACTCACACAACACATAATACATATTAGCAAACATTAAATTGATGACCATAGTTGACATTTAGTTTATTTTAGCTTATTTATATCTTTTTATTTTGAAATAATATTAGAGAAATGTTGCAAAAAAAAAAAAAAAAAAGATTAGTATCATCATTTTCCAGGTGGCTCAGTGATAATGAATCCACCTGCCAAGCAAGAGATGAGGGTTTGATCCCTGGGTCAGGAAGATCCCCTGGAAAAGGAAATGGCAACCCACTCCAGCATCCCTGCCTGGGAAATTCCATGGACAGAGGAGCCTGACTACAGCTCATGTGGTTGCAAAGAGTCTGACACAACTTAGCAACTAACAACAACAACAATGCTTATCAAAACCAAGGAAATTAGTATTGGGTCTTTTAAACACAGTCTTGGTGTACATTGCTGGTACCATTTTAGAAAAAAGATGCTTTGGTAACATGAGAAAACTATCTAATTCCTGGTCTTGTACACCTCCTATGTGTTCATAGAAAACTGAATGGGAAAATATTTAGGATTGTAAATAAAAACTAAAATAACAGTAGAAAACACTTGATGCTAAAAATATCTATCTTTTTGATGTCCTATTCATGAGTTCTTCCCATAGGCTTGGACTATTTTGTCTGAATTTTCTGCATTTTGTTCCAATTTTACTTTTCTTCTTCGATTTGTAGAGGAATGCATGTTATTTTAGAACCTTTCAATGGGATTTCATTTCCCACCCCCAGCTTATGCAGGCTATACAAGTTTTGCTGATTATTAACTAAGCCCATGACTGACCAGTTCCCATGTGTTTTGTGAATGTCTTTATGGAAGACATTGCCCTCATCCTCTCTTTCTACAAAGTCATATCAAAATTTATTTGAAAGCATGTTTGTTTGTTGACGTTAATTCTGAGTCCTAAATCACTTAGGTTTGGAGCATGACATACAAGTGAGTTATTAAAAGTAAGCCATTAACTTCAACCCAAACTCTCCTATGCCAACTTGATTTGGGGGTATATTTGTAAAACCTTTTGTCCTTGAAGAATATGAGCAGGTTAAGTGTTTAAGAGTACATGTAGAAAAGAAGCATTTATCAAAGCAACATCAACTCTTTTATGTTTCTGCATTTATTGCAGTTTGATTCCAGTGAGTACTTCACCTTGAACGTTGGGCGCCAACAGGAGAGAGAACGAGGAGCACTGACTTGCCCTTCAGAGGCTGAGGACAAGGCTTCCCAAGGAAGGGAATCTAAAGAGAAGAAACCTCAAGGAATGCAGCAAAGTGACCTCTTCAAAGCGGAATATGTCTTTATTGTGGACTCTGAGGGGGAGGAGGAAGTCCCGGGCAGAAAAGGTGACCAGGGACCCCCAGTGGGGACAGGCCCCCCGGCCGCTCGGCCCGCGTCTCTCGCCATCTCCTCCAGTCTGGCCTCCGATGCGGTGCGCCCCAAAACTCGAGGGGCGGACCTCCAGGCCCCGTCGCATCCTGAAAGGCCTCAGGCGATGGCTTCTCAGCAAAGACACGGGCAGGTAGGTTTCTCTTCTTGTCAGTAAGAAAAAAATGTTTCATATTCCTTGTCTGCAAAGGCCTTCTGTTTACTGAAGGGATCAAGGCATACAAAACTCTCAAGGGAAAAAAAACATTAAAAAACTAAAATCCCAAGATCACAAATCATCACAGTGTAAATGAAGATAATAAATTCCTAAGGATTGGATAAATTGTACTGTGAATTGGTTGAAGAGAACATGTAAAATGCTTAGCTGGGGTGGATTTGGGTGAATATTAACTCTTCCTTTTGAAAATGCTTGAATAAGGTCAGTAAAGGGAATTTCTTAGAGTGCTTGTTAGGCTGGGTGCATCAAGAGGCACATTTCAAAGATGAGATATGATATGACATACAGATATCAACTAGATTTGACATGTAGATATGTGACTTTTAAACTAGTAAAAGAGGAGTAAAAGGATGCACTAGGAACAAGAGTATGTAAGGAAAATCGTTTCCTCCTCTGTGTCTTAAGAGAAATATTGACTGTGTTCCTGGAAACCACCATAAGCAGGGCTGGCCTCAGTGACCTGGGCAGAAGTCAGGCAGTTCAGTCGCTCAGTTGTGTCCGACTCTGCGACCCCATGAACCACAGCACGCCAGACCTCCCTGTCCGTCATCAACTCCTGGAACTTACTCCAACTCATGTCCATTGAGTCGGTGATGCCATCCAACCATCTCATGTCTGTCATCCTCTTCTCCTCCTCTTTCAATCTTTCCCAGCATCAGGGTCTTTTCCAGTGAGTCAGTTCTTTGCATCAGGTGGCCAAAGTATTGGAGTTTCAGCTTCAACATCAGTTCTTCCAATGAACATTCAGGACTGATTTCCTTTAGGATGGACAGATTGGATCTCCTTGCAGTCCAAGGGACTCTCAAGAGTCTTCTCCAACACCACAGTTCAAAAGCATCAATTCTTCAGTGCTCAGCTTTCTTTATAGTCCAGCTCTTACATCCATACATGACTACTGGAAAAACCATAGCCTTGACTAGACAGATCTTTGTTGGCGAAGTAATATCTCTGCTTTTTAATATGCTGTCTAGCTTGGTTGTAGCTTTTCTTCCAAGCAGTAAGCATCTTTTAATTTCATGGCTGCAGTCACCATCTGCAGTGACTTCGGAGCCCAAAAAATTAAAGTCCATGACTGTTTACATTGTTTCCCCATCTATTTGCCATGAAGTGATGGGACCAGATGCCATGATTTTAGTTTTCTGAATGTTGAGTTTTAAGCCAACTTTTTCACTCTCTTTCACTTTCATCAAGAGGCTCTTTAGATCCTCTTCACTTTCTGCCATAAGGGTGATGTCATCTGCAGATCTGAGGTTATTGATATTTCTCCTGGCAATCTTGTGCTTGTGATTCCAGCTTGTGCTCCATCCAGCCTGACATTTCACATGATGTGTTCTTCATATAAGTTAAATAAGCAGGGTGACAATATACAGTCTTGAAATACTCTTTTCCCGATTTGGAACCAGTCTGTTCTATGTCCAGTTCTAACTGTTGCTTCTTGACCTGCATACAGATTTCTCAGGAGGGAGACCAGGTGGTCTGGTATTCCCATCTCTTTAAGAATTTTTCAGTTTGATCCCACCACAAAATTTAGCAGCAAGATTGAATGGTTCCTTTTAAGTGGAGAGTCTTTGATACAGTAGGAGACCCATTATCTGTGATGACAGGAAAGAAGGAGGAGGAAGGGGGAATTTTGAAGGGAAAACAAAAATAGAATGGTTATTTGTTGTCAGGAAGTTATCAGACTTTGACAAAGCAGAGAATGTCAGGAATGCAGAGGCTGGCTTGGCTTTGGGAGTGAAAAATGAATCAATGAAGAACTCTCTGTGACAATGAGCATGAGTCAGTGTCACGGTGTCCTGTTTAGAGTCTTCTAAACCAGGTATTTGCAAGCTTCCTAAAGTAGCTGGGAGAACATTTTTATTGGTGAGTTGGCCTTTTGGTAGTACTAGGACCTCTGCAAGACTGTAGGGCAGGCACTTTTTAAATCTCTGGTGCCACATCTTTATTTTTGGAGCCTTCTTGACTTCCTGATGATGTATTTATGTCACTTAAAGCATCCAGTATACTCATAGCATCTTTGGGTGATAAAAGATTCTCACTGCGGTACCACTGTCCAGCCTATTGGACTAAAACATTTATTTCCTCTTGAACTTTATTCTTACCTAGTTATTGGAAAAATTCTAATAATCTAATTAAACATATTCCCAGTAAGTAGAGATAGGCTTAAACATTTCTTTCTTGCCTCAGTAAAGATGATGAAAGAAGCAAGTTGATGATGTAGAAGCTTCCATAGTCAGTGGAGAATAGTTTAATGTGGACTTTTGAAGAACACGCAAACATGATGATACCAAGTATAAATAAGATAAATAAGGAAAAACATTCTTAATGAAGCAATATTTAGATTTTTAATTTATCCTTTTCCTCAACTACTGTATTTCTACTGCTGAGTTGGTCATTTATTTTGTTTTTATGTTACCTAATATATAGAGGGCAAACTAGAGACAAAAATACACATTTGGGATCTTTTTCAGGGGGCCAAAATAAGTTAGTTAAAAGTAGGTTACAGTTATCAAAGCTCCAAATGAAAAGGCATAGCTCAGCCTAATTCATTAGTGGTGGCTGAGTATTATGATTACTCCAGGTGGAGGAAACCTGGGTCCTAAAGTGTTTGTGAATAGCCATTGTCTTGGATTCCATTTCCTATAATAATCCATTAGTAGATATCATGAAATAAAAATAAGATGACTGTTACTGACAAATGTAAACTAAACAGAAGAGGCCAGCACATCAGAGAAGGCAGTCTGAGAAGCTGAATGTAGCCAATGTGTGTTAGTGGTAGTTGCTCAGTTGTGTCCAACTCTTTGTGACCCCACGGACTATAGCCCATCTTGTCCATGGAATTTTCCAGGCAAGAATACTGGGATGAGTTGCCATTCCTTTTCCAGGGAATCTTCCTGACCTAGGGATTGAACCCGGGTCTCCCTCACTGCAGGCAGATTCTTTACCATCTAAGCCACCAGAGAAGCCGGTGTAGCCCGTGGTGGTTCAGTCCATCAGTTGTGTCCACTCATGACTCCATGGGGTGTGGCCTGCCAGGTTCCTCTGTCCATGGGGACTCTCCAGGCAGGAATACTGGAGTGGGTTGCCATACCCTTTTCCAGGGGGTCCTCCCGGCCCGGGAATCGAACCCAGGTCTCCTGCACTGAGGCAGATTCTTTACCGACTGAGCTCTGAGGGATGCCCAGTGTAGCCAGTAGTTGAAGCTTAATGTAAAAAGCCTAAAGATTATCCCATGATTGGATTACCTGATGCCAACAACATCAGTTTTTCAATCAGAGAGGCAGTTGATTAAGTATATTTCTGGTCTCCTTGGTAAAAATGAATCCGTGTATTGTGTAATTTATGAAGTTATTCCTAAAAATACGTACCTAATGCCTAGTGTGGCCTTTAACCTATTACCTAGCCTTGAGGTCACTTTCTATCCGCATCTCATGCTTCTGTTCTTCAGCACTCCTGAACTGTCATCACAGTTCACGCATCACACCCTTGCACCCCTGACCCTTGACCCTTCTGTGTGTGATGCTGCTCTCTCCCCAGCCCATCCTCATGTAACCTCAGCTACCTGGAACTCTAAGCCAGGCCCAAGCAACACCGTTTCCAAGAGACATTCCCTTTGAAGAGGATTTAGTTTCTTTCCTACATCTTTGTAATTTTCCTTGTAGTTTGTAGTATTTTTAGAAAATCTCCAATATAATTCCTTTTCACCTGATTCTAATAATGGGTTTTATCTTTCTTGCTAGACTGAGGACAATTTGAAGTCAAGGGAAAGTCTGTCTCTTGTTCATTTCTGTATCTGTAGCACTTTCTGGAGTGTCTTGCATATACATGAGGTTCAAATGGTATATAAAAAACAGAAATATTTCAAAGTTCATATCTTTGAAGTCCTTGCTCAGATAGTAACTCCTTTATGAAGCCCGCTTTGGTTCCTTCAGTGAAAGCAAACGCTCCTTCAAGATAATTCTAGTAGCTTTTTCTGTAAATCTTCTATAACAATGATCCTATTGCAATATGTATGTAACTATTTAGGTTCATGCCTTATCTTGCCTAGCAGATTGTAAAGTGTTTAAAACTAACGTTCACCTTGAATCCATTTTTATTAAGCACTTTGTTCCCTACAGTGGCTACTATATCACCTTGAACATAGTCAGTGTAAATATTGGGTTGAGCGTATTTTGTGTTCCAAATATTTCTGCTGAAGTGGCATGTTTCGGTAAAAGTACTTATGTTATCTATTCATCTGTCGATGGACATCTAGGTCGCATCCATGTTCCAGCTACTGTAAATAGTGCTGATGTGAACAATGGGATACCTGTGTCTTTTTCAGTTTTGGTTTCTTCAGGGTATATGCCTAGGAGTGGGATTGCTGGGTCATATGGTGGTTTTACTCCTAGATTTTTAAGGAAGTGGTACATATACACATTGGAATATTACTCAGCCATAAAAGGAACACATTTGAGTCAGTTCTGGTGAGGTGGATGAACCTAGAACCTATTATACAGAGTGAAGTGAGTCAGAAAGAGAAAGATAAATATCATATTCTAACATACATATACAGAATCTAGAAAAATGGCTCTGAAGAATTGATTTACAGGGCAACAGTGGAGAAACACACATAGAAAATAGACTTATGGACTTGGGGAGAGGGGAGGAGAGGGTGAGATGGATGGAAAGAGTAACCTGGAAACTTCTATTACCATATGTAATATAGATAGCCAACAGGAATTTGCTGTATGGCTCAGGAAACTCAGGGGCTTCCCTGGTGGCTCAGCTGGTAAAGAATCTGCCTGCAATACAGGAGACTTGGGTTTGGTCCCTGGGTTGGGAAGATCCCCTGGAGAAGGGATAGGCTACCCACTCCAGTAATCTGGCCTAGAGAATTCCATGGACTGTATAGTCCATGGGGTCGCAAAGAGTTGGACATGACTGAGAAGCTTTCACTTTTACTCTCAGGAAACTCAAACAGGGGCTCTGCGTCAACCTAGAGGGGTGGGGTGGGGAGGGAGATGGAAGGGAGGTTCAAAGGGAGGGGACATATGTATACCTATGGCTGATTCATGTTGAGGTTTGACAGAAAACAACAAAATTTTGTAAAGCAATTATTCTTCAATAAAAAATAAATTAAAAGTACATTATGTTAAAAATCATTAAAGACTGTAATTTTAAAGCATTAAGTCAAAAGTAAAAAAGTTATATCTGCAGTTGAATCAAAATCCTCTCAAATAAAATTCAGAATGATTTTGAAAGTTAATTTCTGGAATGTTGGTGTAGACTTCTGAGAATGTCTTATCCAGGGATCAGTTCAGTTCAGTTTAGTCACTCAGTCATGTCCGACTCTTTGCGACCCCATGAATCGCAGCACGCCAGGCCTCCCTGTCCATCACCAACTCCCGGAGTTCACTCAGACTCACGTCCATCGAGTCAGTGATGCCATCCAGCCATCTCATCCTCTGTCGTCCCCTTCTCCTCCTGCTCCCAATCCCTCCCAGCATCAGAGTCTTTTCCAATGAGTCAACTCTTTGCATGAAGTGGCCAAAGTACTGGAGTTTCAGCCTTAGTATCATTCCTTCCAAAGAAATCCCAGGGCTGATCTCCTTCAGAATGGACTGGTTGATTCTCCTTGCAGTCCAAGGGACTCTCAAGAGTCTTCTCCAACACCACAGTTCAAAAGCATCAATTCTTCAGTGCTCAGCTTTCTTCACAGTCCAGCTCTCACATCCATACATGACCACAGGAAAAACCATAGCCTTGACTAGACGGACCTTTGTTGGCAAAGTAGTGTCTCTGCTTTTTAATATGGTATCTAGGTTGGCCATAACTTTCCTTCCAAGGAGTAAGTGTCTTTTAATTTCATGGCTGCAGTCACCATCTGCAGTGATTTTGGAGCCCCCAAAAATAAAGTCTGACACTGTTTCCACTGTTTCCCCATCTATTTTCCATGAAGTGGTGGGACCGGATGCCATGATCTTCGTTTTCTGAATGTTGAGAAAATGACATTTGGATAGGATTAGACTTAAAAGGAGAGGTGGATATGGATACATGAAAACAGAGTGATTTATCTGAAAATCCTATGATAAAGTCTGGAGTAAAGACAGTGACCATGGGAACAAAAAGAGGGACTTTGTGGCATAGAATGAACTGAATTTGCTCCTTGACAATACATGGAGAAAAATAAACAATGACTGAAATTTGTAACCAAGGAAATTGAATGAATGCTGCCATTAATGAGAAAAGAATAATAGGTCTTGGGAGGGGATAGGAAGAGATGAGCCATTTGATGTTGAATTTGAGATGCCTGATGGTACAGCATGATGCTGTCTAGAAAGAGGCTGGGAATACTAATATGAATCTGGACATGGGCGGAAGATGGGAGACTGGAGGCACTGGCCACATAAGCTGAAGCTATGAGAATGGAATTGTTTACTCATGGAAAGAATGCAGCATAGGAAGACACGGGATACAAGACAGGACGCAGTAAAGTATCCAGAACCTGTGAAAGATGAGAAGCAAAGAAGGAGGCTGAGAGGGAACCGAAAAAGTTAGAGAGGGGGGTTTCGTGCAGGGAAAGCTAAAGAGACTTTCAACAACAAAAAAAATGATAAACAGGGCCAAGATAGCAAAATATACAAACATGAATTAATCAGTAATTTTAAGGTATCTCAATAATGTTTTCTTTATTAAGCTCAAGTGAATCTGGTATCAATTACATCCATTTGGGAACACAGAATACCAATCCGTGAAAGAACATTCTGGCAGCATGACATGTTTTCAGCACGAACATGGGATTATCACACAGGAAACACACGGTTCTCTGCCTTTGATGTCAGGAGACCACCTGAAGCAGGCAGCTTTCCTCGCCAACTCTGTACTTCCGTACTCGCTAGCTGCTTGCCAGATTTTCTTACTGTGCAGCAGCAAGTAATTCTGCCAAGTGGGACAGTCAGGTTAATATTTGCTCCTGATTGATTTAGAGAAGATTAGAAGCTAAGAGATCAAGAGGGCAAGATCAAAGGGAAGGGAAAGATCAGAAGGCCTTTAGCTGATAGAAGTGGAGCTGAAGCCCTAGGGGCCTCTATGGGAAGGTGTGGCCCCTACAAGGAAAGGAGGGGCTTTCTCTTCTTTGACTACTAGTAAAACTAGAAGATTTATGGGGATGGCGGCAGGCATGTGGGGGTCTGACCTGGCCACTGTCTCAGTCTGGAACACGGGACCCCTTCTGCTGCCCCAGGTGTGAGCCTAGAGCCTCATCCTGGTTACCTGCTTGGACACACACCTCCTCTGGGAGTGGGGATGAGGTTGTCCAGCATCTGACCAGCTCTTCTCTGAAGGGCTGCCTGCTGTCTTCTATTCAAATATTGTTCTAGAACATGGTTTATGAAAAAACATGTAACACAATACAAAATATTATAAATATAATTCAAGTCAAATAAAATACAGAACAAAGCCAAATAAAGTAGGGCCCTCCCAGTCCATTAAATATAGACATTTATAGGAATAGACAGTTCCTATAAATATAGGAAGTCATTGGATGACCTTGATGGGAACAGTGTGAGTGCAGTGCTGGGCAGAAATCAAGCTGAAGAGTGGATAAGTGGTGAGGAAAGGGGGGTCATGCTTTGGAGAGATGGTATGAAAAAGCAAAAATGAGACAGGCAACTTATAGTCATGCCCATCTGGGTAGTGACTTGAAATCGTAAATTTTAGTGTCTTCCTTTGAGCAATTCTATCAACCTTCCTGTGAGCATTGAATGTGGTCATCTGTATAGGCTAGAATAGTTCCTAGGCCCATGGTACATTCTCAGAAATGACTCACTGTATTTAAAAAAGTTAGAAATGGCAGCATGTTCGGGGGCATAGGGTAAGGAACATGGGTGGAGGGAAATTTTTTATATATTGGTTCAAACACAGTTTGAAAGTCAGAATTTAAGAAAGGACATGAAACATAAGATCAGAAGAACTAATGGTAGTCAAATAGAGGAGGTTCTTATAACAAATTATGGGAAATTTGGACATTGGCACACATATTATTGTAATTAAGAGACTGCATTCTAGGGGTCTGTGGAAAAGAGAGTCTGGAAAATCATTTGGACAGGCATTATACATAGAAACCTTTATTATAGTCCTAGGTCTTTATTTCGGAGAAGGCAATGGCAACCCACTCCAGTACTCTTGCCTGGAAAATCCCATGGACGGAGGAGCCTGGTGGGCTGCCGTCTATGGGGTCGCACAGAGTCGGACACGACTGAAGTGACTTAGCAGTAGTAGGCTTTTATTGTACACTGAAATACCCTGTTCGTATTGGCACATTATATCAGAGTAGCCTTTCTATCTCTCTCTTACCCCAGTAGATTTCTGAGCCCTGTAAAGACAAAAAATCTGCTCACCTTCTCATCCCTATCACCTAACCCCTATGCCTGGGACGCTATAGGTGCTTAGAAAGTGTCTGATGAATGAATGAATGATCCTCCTTTTCCCATGACCCTGCTCTCTGGCCTTCCTAAACCCACTGGACATTTATTTCTTCACCTGAAAGAAGGTAACATGCCAGGCCTTAGACACTACGGAAGTAAACTTAAAAAAAAAAACATAGTACCTGCCTTCAAGGGGCTTGGAAAACAGATGCAGCCTGAAAACGATGACAACGAAAGGTGATATGTTCAAGGGAGAGTGACACATCTCGAGGAGGAGGCCTAGATTGCCCTGGACTACCGGGAAGGGTTCACATTTGTCTGCGTTGAAATGTGAAAGATGAGCCAAAGTATTCTTGGCCGACCACAGGGGCCTGGGCATTCTAGGCAGTGGGGACAGCCAGGGAAGTACTGACACGCAAGGAAAGGGTAGAAATAGAAGGAGCTAAGAGCTCATCAAATATGCAAGGAAATACGCTAGGTGAGTGATGAAATACAGGCCACAGATAAACAGTTTTGAAAAGGAGGACAAGATTGGAAACCAGATTCTGTAGAGAAATCAGAAGAGATAAGGATTCAAGTGACTGTGGAGCTTAAGGAAAAAGTAAACCATTGTGAACATTGCTGATGGCAGATTCTATGGAAGAGCATGGGGTAAAAGCTGTTAAGAATCAGGGGGAAAGTATTACTTTTTTATTGTTGCATAACAGATTATCATAAATTTAGTGGCTTAAAAAAAAAAAAAACCTATTTATTTTCTCCAGATTTTTGTAGATCTGAGGTCTGGGCACAGCTGAGCTGGGTCTTACAAGTTTGGAACCGAGATGTCAAGTTCCTCTCATCTTCAGGCTTTTATAGGGAAGGGTCTGTCTCTAAACTCCCCTGTGTTGTTGGCAGAATTCATTCCCTTGAGGATGTAGAATTCATGGCAGCTTGCTTCATAAAGCTGGCAATAGAGAGAGTTTGTTACTTTGATTGCTAGCACTTGGAACCTCTTTTAAAGGGCCCACTTGATTAGTATTACCAAGTCCAAGCTCATACTACTTGCAATATATCAGGTCAATAAATTGAGAGAAGAGTTATTGGGACATGAACTAGCAACTTTATTCAGAAAGCCAGCAGACTAAGGGTCGTGGTGGAGAGTTCTGACAAAATGTGGTCCACTTTAGAAAGGAATGGCAAACCATTTCAATATTCTTGCCTTGAGAACCCCATGAACAGTATGAAAAGGCAAAAAGATATGACACTGAAACAGGAACTCCCCAGGTCGGTAGGTGCCCAATATGCTACCGGAGGAGAGGGGAGAAATAACTCCAGCAAGAATGAAGAGACGGAGCCAACGTGAAAACAATGCCCGGTTGTGGATGTGACTGGTGATAGAAGTGAAGTCCGATGCTGTAAAGAGCAATACTGCATAAGAACCAGAAATGTTAGGTCCATGAATCAAGGTAAATTGGAAGTGGTCAAACAGGAGATGGCAAGAGTGAATATCAACATTTTAGGTATCAGAGAACTAAAATGGACTGGATGGATGAATTTAATTCAGATGACCATTATATCTACTACTGTGGGCAAGAATCCCTTAGACGAAATGGAGTAGCCCTCAACAAAATAGCCTGAAATGCAGTACTTGGGTGCAGTCTCAAAAACAGCAGAATTATCTGTGTTCATTTCCAAGGCAAACCATTCAATATCACAGTAATCCAAGTCTATGCCCTGACCAGTAATGCTGAAGACGCTGAAGTTGAACAGATCTATGAAGACCTACAAGACCTTCTAGAACTAACATCAAAAAACAAACAAACAAAAAGATGTCCTTTTCAACATAGGGAACTGGCATACAAAAGTAGGAAGTCAAGAGATACCTGGAGTAACAGGCAAGTTTGGCCTTGGAGTACAAAATGAAGCAGGGCAAAGGCTAACAGAGTTTTGCCAAGAGAATGCACTGATCATAGCAAACACCTCTTCCAACAACACAAGATATGACTCTACACATGGACATCACCAGTCAATACCAAAATCTGATTGATTATATTCTTTGCAGCCAAAGATGGAAAAGCTCTATACAGTCAGCAAAAACAAGACTGAGAGCTGACTGTGGCTCAGATCATGAACTCCTTATTGCCAAATCCAGACTTAAATTGAAGAAAGTTCAGGTACGACCTAAATCAAATCCCCTATGATTATACAGTGGAAGTGAGAAATAGATTCAAGGGATTAGATATGATAGAGTGCCTGAAGAGCTATGGATGGAGGTTCGTAACACTGTGATCAAGACCATCTCCAAGAGGAAGAAATGCAAAAAAGGCAAAACGGCTGTCTGAGGAGGCCTTGCAAATAGCTGAGAAAAGGAGAGAAACGAAAAGCAAAGGAGAAAATGAAAGATATATCCATCTGAGTGAAGAGTTCCAAAAATAGCAAGGAGAGATAAGAAAGTCTTCCTCGGTGATCAATGCAGAAAAATAGAGGAAAACAGTAGAATAGGAAAGACTAGAGATCTCTTCAAGAAAATTAGAGATAACAAGGGGACATTTCATGCAAAGATGGGCACAATAAAGGACAGAAATGGTATGGACCTAACAGAAGCAGAAGATATTAAGAAGAGGTGGCAAGAATACACAGAAGAACTGTACAAAAAACATCTTTATGACCCAGATAATCACGATGGTGTGATCACTCACCTAGAGCCAGACATGCTGGAATGTGAAGTCAAGTGGGTCTTAGGAAGCATCACTATGAATAAAGCTAGTGGAGGTGATGGAGTTCCAGTTGAGCTGTTTCAAATCCTAAAAGATGATGCTATTAAAGTGCTGCACTCAATATGCGAACAAATTTGAAACACTCAGTAGTGGCCACAGGTCTGGAAAAGGTCAGTTTTCATTCCAATCTCAAAGAAAGGCAATGCTAAAGAATGTTCAAACTACCTCACAGTTGCACTCATGACACACGCTAGTGAAGTAATGCTCAAAATTCTCCAAGCGAGGCTTCAACAGTATTGAACTTAACTGAGAATTTCCAGATGTTCAAGCTGGATTTAGAAAAGACAGAGGAACCAGAGATCAAATTGACAACATCTGTTGCATCATCGAAAAAGCAAGAGAGTTCCAGAAAAATATATACTTCTGCTTTATTGACTATGCCAAAGCCTTTGACTGTGTGGATCACAACAAACTGGAAAATTCTTCAAGAGATGGGAATACCAGACAATCTTACCTGCCTCCTGAGAAATCTGTATGCAGGTCATGAAGCAACAGTTAGCACCAGACATGAAACAGTGGAATGGTTCCAAATTGGGAAGAGTACATCAAGGCTATAAATTGTCACCCTGCTTATTTAACTTATATGCAGAGTACATCATGTGAATTGCCAGACTGGACGAAGCACAAGCTGGAATCAGAATTGCCAGGAGAAATACCAATAACCTCAGATATGCAGATGACACCACCCTTATGGAAGAAAGTGAAGAGTAACTACAGAGCCTCTTGATGAAAGTGAAAGAGCAGAGTGGAAAAGCTGGCTTAAAACTCAGCCTTCAAAAAGCTAAGATCATGGCATCTGGTCCCATCACTTCATGGCAAATAGATGGGGAAACAATGGAAACAGTGACAGACTATTTTTGGGGGCTCCAAAATCACTGCAGGTTGTGACTACAGCCATGAAATTAAAAGACAATTGCTTCTTGAAAGAAAAGCTATGACCAAGCTAGACAGCATGTTAAAAGCAGAGACATTACTTTGCCAACAAATGTCCATCTAGTCAAGTTATTGTTTTTCCAGTGGTCATGTATGGGTGTGAGAGTTGGACCATAAAGAAAGCTGAGCGCTGAAGAGTTGATGCTTTTGAACTGTGGTGTTAGAGAAGACTCTTGAGAGTCCCTTGGACTGCAAGGAGATCCAATCAGTCCATCCTAAATGAAATAATTCCTGAATATTCTTTGGAAGGACTGATGCTGGAGCAGAAGTTCCAACACTTTGGCCACCTGATGCAAAGAACTGCCTCATTGGTAAAGACTCTGATGCTGAGAAATATTGAAGGCAGGCAGAGAAGGGGACTACAGAGGATGAGATGGTTGAATGGCATCACTGACTCGGTGGATGTGTATTTGAGCAAGCTGCAGGAGTTGGTGATGGACAGGGAATCCTGGCATGCTATAGTCCATGGGGTCGCAAAGAATGAGAGACGACTGAGCAAGTGAACTGAACTTAACTGAGCAGACCAAAAAGATGGCAAGCCACTGTTCCGAGGAAGTGTCTTCCCCAAGTTAGTCTTCAGGTTTTTTTTTTTTTTTTTTAATCAATAGTAAAAAGGAAGGAAGGGTGGTTAGTTGTTGCAAACTTCTTGGTGTTGGAATCCTTTGTTCTTGCAGCTGTCCATATAGGTCAGGTCATGATGTTCCTATAGACTGCCAACAAAATAGATGTTATTCTCTGTTCCACAATGTTTTATCTCTTTAAGAATGGGAAATGTTATGCCTTTAAAATTAAGAGCCTTGAGAATGGGCTCTCCTGTATATTTCCGGCTATAGGCAATATAATGTAGCATAAGCAATGGAATACAAAGGGTAAAGTTAAAGAAACAGATGGCTCTATTGCAGTAGGTGATGCCTACTCAGGAGCATCTCCTGTTTGATTAAGTTAAAGTCACCTGATTAGGAACTTTAAATGCATCTGCAAAATCCTTTGCCAGGTTCGATTAGCTAGAAGCAAGTCACAGTTTCCATCTATAATGAAGAGGGGATTATGAAGGCAGACGATGAGGGCTTCTGTGGGAAGTTACTTTAGGGTTTGTTGGCCACAAGAAATAAGGAAATCAACACAAAGATATAGATTCAGAAGTGACTCAGAATAAAGCTATGTGGACCTGTGAATAGGGTGTTTATGGATGCCACAGAACTTGGTGCATGTATGTGCACATGCTTCTATCGGTTAGCTTTTGCTGCTTAATGAACTGTGCCAAAATTGTGTTTTCAAACAGCAATCATTAATTTAGCTAAAAAATGTACAGATCAACAGTTGTCTGTGTTCAGCTGGGTGGTTCTACAGATCTGGGTCAGACTCAGGTGATCTTTACTGTGGTTCTTGATGTGCCTGCGGTTGGCTTCTGGGTCAGCTGCTGGCTGGTTAACTGAGATGTGGTCTTGTAGTTCTTCCAGTGAGGAACTGGGCTCATTTACATCAAGGTGATGCTGTCCACTCAGCAAGCCAGCAAGCACCAATCCACAAGTGCTTTTCAATTCAATATGTCTTATATTACATTTGCTAATGACCCACTGGTCAAAACAAGTCATATGGCCAGTTGAGGTTAAAGGGTAAGTGAAGAAAAGGACTTTGCCTTTCTTATAAAAAGAGTAGAAAAATGTGGGTATTTTTACAGTCCACTACATGATAGTTATTACTTTTTAAAGATTGTAAGTATTCTGCTTTTAGGATGAGCAAATCAGTAAAAAAAAAAAAAAAAAAAAAAAAGATGGATACATAGCTTATGGGGGGGCGGGGGACTGATGAAATGGGATCCTGGAGAAAAGAAAAGCTGCTGGAATGCAGAGCACACTGGGGAATTTGCATTTTAAAAAGGGAAAGTCCATTATATTTCCATAGAATGAATGAAAGGGGAGAAAGAAAGTTCTAGAAAAATTTAATTTTCCTGGTAGTCTCAATTTTCCTTGGATAAAAATAACCTAGGTCAGGAAATGGCAACCCACTCCAGTGTTCTTGCCTGGAGAATCCCAGGGACGGGGGAGCCTGGTGGGCTGCTATCTATGGGGTCGCACAGAGTTGGACACGACTGAAGCGACTTAGCAGCAGCAGCAGGTCATCTATTGAATACAGTGAGGGTGGTGTTGGGAAAAGAGTTTGTGGAGAGTGTTAACTTTGTTGAAGGCTGTTGTTTAGAACAGGAGAGGAAGCTGGGGTCAAAATATAAGAGAGGGAAAAAAATCCCAAACAGTCCACACAAAAGGTGAGTGGTACACAGCCCTGCTGAGATTTACAGAGCTTACATTTATGTTGGTGCCCATCCACAGTGCCTTACCAGCGCATGGGTGAACTAGAGACAGGGACCCCCTCTGCCTCGTTCAAGAAACGCCTTTCTCACTCTCAGTTGATACCCTTATGCAGGACAAACTCATAAATAAGTGCAGTGGCCCTGCCAATCAACAGGATTATATTAGATTTTTTAAAATAGTGGCTTTAGGTAAACTAGATCTAGGAGCATAAGGACAGTTGGTGGGACTGATTTAAGAATAACAACTTGCCAAGTGGATCTGCAAAAGAACAAGACAGAATGTTGACAGTGCTTGCAAAAGGTTGAGATTAAAAAAGTAATTTTAAAACCTAAAATGCAAACTAGCAGGGGTTGAGGGAGATGAGCCTGGGTCATAAGAGAAGGGCTCTGTTGTGAAGGAACAATCGGTTCATGGTAGGTATGGGGAGGTGTTGATGGCACTATGAATGTCCATCTGTGAGAAGAGGACAGAGCAGTAGGTATGTTGGGAGACCTAGCTGTTACAACGTAAGGACTGCATTTGAGGACACGGGAGAATCAGAAGTTTCTGCCTTGTATGACTGTGTCAGTTGAGGGGAAAGAGTACAACTGTATATATGGACCAACCTGGTTCAAATCTTCGTCACTATTCAGAACATCAGGCGGCAGCAGATCAGGCACTCTGGCTTGGAGTCTGATGTCTCAGAATCCATGGACACGCTGGGAAAAAACTGAATATACACAGAAGCAGTTAATTTTATTTGTTAATTTTTATTGAAGTATTGTTTATTTACAATGCTATTAATTTCTACAGTACAACAAAATGATTAAATTATATATACACACACACACATATATATATATATACTTTTGCAAATTCTTTTCCTTTGTGGTTTATCATAGGATACTGAATATAGTCCTCTGTGCTATATAGTTGGCTCTTGTTTATCCATCCTGCATGTAATGCTTTGTACCTGCTAACCCCAGTCTCCCACTCATCTCTCCCCCAAACCTTTCTCCCCTGGCAACCACAAGTCTATTTTCTGTCTCTGAGTCTGTTTCTATTTTGAAGTTAAGTACACTTGTGTCATATTTTAGATTCCACATGTAAGTGATACCATATGGTATTGTCTTTCTTTTTCTGACTTACTTTGCTTAGTATGATAATCTCTAGTTGCATCCATGTTGCTGCAGATGGTGTTATTTCATTCTTTTTTATGGTTGAATAATATTCCATTTCACATATGTATCACGTCTTCTTTATCCATTCATCTGTTGAAGGACATTTAGGTTATTTCCATATGTTGGTTATTATGAATAGTGTTGAGAAACAGTTAATTTTAGACTTACTAAAATGACAAGGCAGCTCTATTACAGAGATTGGTTGTTCAAATAACTGATAATCTCTATTATGCAGGATCCAAGGGTGGATTTAGGATAAGGATCATCCACCTGATGAGAGCAGAACATTGCAAGCATCCTCTGTTATGGGGATTATTGTGAATGTATTCAGAGCTCAGGATAGTTTTTCTAGGAGAAAGCTTTGGAAATGATTTGGAAGGAAGCATATGGTGAGGGGGTTTCAAGGAATCAGAAGAGAGCTGGGGATGAGAGAACACGGTCAGCAGTGTTTTTAGAGAAGTTTCTGAAGCAAAGGCATCAACAAAGGTCAGGTTAGAAGATAAATGGAGGAGAGGACAGAGAACAGGCTTGAGAGAGAAGGAATTAGAGTACATCAGTAACAAACCTAGAGAACAGAACAGAGGGTATTAATGGGAGAGGATGAAGGGGTTGAAATAATTTGCAGGCACTAGAGAAGTGTATTATCCCCTGTTAGGGGTTTACAGGTGAGAGGCAAAATAAAAGGCCTATTCTGAGTAAGTTGACTAAATTTTGACAGGTATCCATCCTTTCTTTCTGCATAAAATTATTCATGTCTTTATACCCTCTTTTTTTTTTAACTTATTAATAAGAGGAACTCAAGAAATGAATCTTTTTCATTTACATGTTACAAAAGGCATTCTCCTCTCCTGGGAATTTTATAAGAATATGGTACCATATTTTTATTTTAGTATAATTTAGGATAATATAAAATTTGAAAAATATATTGCAAATGCTTATTAGTACATTGATTAGAAAAATATAATAAAAACATTCTTAGACTCTTCAGAATCTTTCTCTTTGAACTTTTCTTAGTTTTTCAGTAATCAAGTTTTAGAATTACTTATATTAGGTAAGACAGGACTTCATGCAATAGAATGTTTGGTAATTAATTAGAAGCCATGGTCTTGAGGAAGTTGGAGAGAAGAGTCTTTTCTTCTGATGAGACCCTCAAAATCACAGTCCTGTGATTTTAACAGGATAATCAGGATGAATTAGTGAGTTTGTTATATAAAATGAAGTTATTTGGAAACATGGCTGAAAAGGTAATGGGATTTTTGTGGCTGTGATTAATTTAAAATTTTTTTATACCAAAAGCTATGGCATAACATAAAAAGAGACTCTACATACTCTTGAAATTTCTTCATTCCTTCTGTGAGAAGAGATCAATCATTGGAAACAGAGAACTTTCACTTACAACTAATCTTATGAGTTGGTTTTACAAACACTGGATAAGCAGAATTGTTTCTAAGTAGAACTTATGTGAGGAGGTTGTTAAACTTTCTATCTCAATTTTATTGAATTCTGCTTGATTTTCAATTATCCCTGATTTTCAGTATTCTGGGTTACATGCCAAAATATTCAAAAATTATTTATGTGGCAAGAATTCTGTGTTGCAAATTTACAAACAAATTTACATATGAAAAGAAAGGAATATTTTGGGTACATTAATTCAGAAACATAAGTTTTGGATGAGTTGTTTGCATTTATCAGTTTTAAATATTTTTAGGACTCAAAGCTCTGATGTGAAAATCTTTGCATTCGGTCTGATGGGCACCTTTTTAACATGTTAAAAAGCAAAATCAAGAAATATCTTTTACTGAGTTTATAAATGAAGCTCTTGCTAAGTTAATTATTATGGTTGTAAGCTTATCTGATATATACTAAATATATATAATATTATATAACATATATAACTTAATAAATATTTATTAATATTTTTGATAACAGATATGTTCTAAATTCTTTGGTACAAATATTTTCCTTTCCCTTATGGACTGAGAGACTCCATTAAATAATTTTGAAAGGAAACTGCTCTTTAAAAGATTTGGCTTTAGAATCATTTATAATTTCAGTACTTGTTTTAAAATACAGGATAATTAAAAAAAATAGCACAAGAATATAGATACCCAGTTACTTTATGGGCTCTCCCTAACCACTTTTGGACATGATTTCTTTATTTTCTTTTTATTTGATGTGGATTGGTGAATTGCATTGTTTCAGGCAGATTGCATTTATAAAGTACTATGCTTATCTATTCATTCCTTCCAGCATAACTCACATCATTTGTTAACTGTTCATTCTGACAAGTAATTAGGGAAAATATTTTTCATAAGCTAAAACTCCATTCCTATTTCACCCTTGGCTTTCATTCTCAATTTATCATTGTATGTTGATGTTGGGTGCTGTATCTTTTGAATTCTGGCCATTATTTTCAGGTTTACAATGTGTAGGAAAAGTCTAAGTTTTTAGAATTTTAAACAAAGTGTGTTAAACTTTTGAAATATTGTAATCATTTTTATCATATTATGGTTTATAGTCTTACAATGGAAGAAAAGCTATTTCCTGTTCCAAAGTGCATTTTGAAATTTATATTAATGATGATTTAAATCTTTTCAAATCACCCAATTCCAAAAGAAGATAGCTCTTTTAGATTTTGTCAGTGAATTATTTTCCAAAGGGAGACATGCAAATACAATTTTATATTGATGTGTATTCTGGGGAATAAATGAGATCTAGTGTCTAAGAGTTCACCATTTATTTATATTTTATTTCAAATTCAAAGAAACGCCTCATTAGCAAAATGAGTTTCTTCCATTTGAGGGGAGGTTTAAGGGCTTCCTTTTGTGTAAACGAATAGGACTGTTTGCATAAACGCACGAGTGACAAGAATCCTTTGACAGTTTCACAAATGATGTCCTATGACCCTGTCTATTTCTCTTTCCTCTAGTTAACTTCTCCCACTGCCTCTGAGCAGCTTGCCCGTAAACCACCTGCTTTCTCCTTTGTTTCTCCAACTAATCAGAAAACACCACCTGCCCCAGGCGACCTCGCCAGCGCCTCTGTCCTGGAGGAGTTCCACTCGAGGAGGCTGGATGCCCGCGGGGCCCTGGTGGAAGAAACAACCACGTACTTTCAAACTTCCGCTCACTCTGCACCTTTTTTTGCACCGAAGGGCACGTCCTCGACGTCACAGGTCCCCCAACCCGCTCAGTTATCAGGGTCTCCTTCATCCAGTCCAAGCACAGCACAGCAAAACCCGGGGCAGACTTCTGAAGTCCTCAAGAAGACGGTCACCTCGAACGTCCTTAGTCCCAAAGAGAGTCCGAGAGCCTCTTCTCCTTCACCAGCCTCCGGTGCTTCTCTGAAGTCGAGTGCAGCCTCCTACATCCCCGTGCGCATCGTCACGCACTCGCTCTCGCCGAGTCCCAGAGCTTTCCCCTCCCCTTTCCACGGCTCCTCCTCTACGGTCTGTAGCCAAGCGTCCTCCAGCGGGAGCCTCTCGAGGTCAGGGGTGAAACCCCCGGTGCCCTCCAGGCTTTCCGTCCTCACCGCCATCCTGAAGTCCAGCCCTTCTCACCAAAGGCCCCTCTCCCCGGCCTCCTGTCCCACCTTCTCTCTCAACTCCCTGGCTTCCTCCACGCTCACGCTTGATCAAAAAGTCAAACAAACCCCACCCACACCTAAGAAATCCCTCTCAAGTTGCTCCCTGCGATCAGGGTCTCCAGAGCAAAGGGAAAACCCGGTTTCCGACCTCAGCCAGCCATCCTTCCCCTTTCCTTCTCCCACCAAAGCTGCACCCCCTCCCCAGGCATCGGCCCTTTCTCCCCCAAAACAGGGCGGTAGCAGCTTCGCTTCTGTGATTGTAGAGAAAATGCCATCCCCGACTCTGAAGAGCAGCCCAGTGACTTCCCAGCTGCAAACTGGTACCTCCAGCTCTGTGGGTCTGCCTCCCGTCCCTCCAAGCTTTTCTCCTCTGTCTTCGAAAGGCAGACAGGATGCTGACCCCAGAGGCCCGGGAAAGCCCAGGGATATCTGCTCACGTGCCTCTACATCACCTTCCTCCACATCGTCTTCTGTGTCTCCTCCCACTAACCCAAGGGCCATGCTCTCCTCACCAGAGAGACGCTACCATCCGTCCCCAGCTCTTTCAAACCTGATAAACCGATCTAAGAGCGCACGAGCGCCGGTCTCTAGCCAAGGGCAGATTCCGTCTACTGCACCCCCAGCCCCTGTCTCCAGCTCCAGCTCTGCCTCTCTTCCCTGTCTGGGGTCCTCTGCTCTCCCCCTGGCTAATCCTCCCACAAAAACACACCAGCTCAGTCCCTCCACGCTGCACCCAAATCTTTCCCTGCCTTCAAGACTTGGGAAATCCGAAAGCTCTATATCTGACCACAGATCATCTGTCTCAGCTCCGTCACCTCCCTTCTGTCTAACAAGAACCAAGGAGCTGAGTTCACCTTGTGCATTGTCCATGTCAGCAGGCCCTGAGAATAAGAAACCCAAGGTATTTCTTTTGCACGTTGCATGGTGCATGCTTCTTTTGAAAATAGAAGAATTTTTTTCCAGGGGAAAATCAATGATTATGATATTCATTCTGCTCCTACAAGGAGGTAGTGCAAGAGGATGTAAGACTTGGTGTATTTGAATGTGTGGATGAACTATAATCTGTTTAAAATTGTGCATGTTTCTGAAAACCTCTTTGATTTTGCAAATCCTCTTATGGTAACTTTTTATATCTATGGCCTTAAGGGCATTTTTTTCCCAGGCATAATGAGTTATATTATTGATCCCACAGACGGAATTTAGAGCAGTTAGATGAGATTTGGGAATATGATACATTTATGATTTATTTAATAACATGAACCGTATTATCTACCAAGATATCCTGTACTGATAGAATAGTAGATAGGATTAGTGTAAAATGGAATTTTATATGTCAAGCCCCAAATGATTGTGAAATCAATTTGAAAACTTTCTATTTCTTTTGCTGGCATTTATTTATTATTATTAATTTTTTCCCCTTCTACAATGTTCATTTCTTTATTGTTTTCCATAAACCTCAAGCTAAATCAATATGTATTTAGTTATATATTAATATGTATATGGCAAAATAGAATAGAAATTTCCTTTGTATGTGAAAATTATTTGCTTTATTCTAAACACTAAATCGGAGAAGGCAATGGCACCCCACCCCAGTGCTCTTGCCTGGAAAATCCCATGGATGGAGGAGCCTGGTAGGCTGCAGTCCATGGGGTCGCTAATAGTCGGACACGACTGAGCGACTTCACTTTCACTTTTCACTTTCATGCATTGGAGAAGGAAATGGCAACCCACTCCAGTGTTCTTGCCTGGAGAATCCCAGGGATGGGGGAGCCTGGTGGGCTGCCATCTCTGGAGTCACACAGAGTTGGACACGACTGAAGTGACTTAGCATAGCAAATACTAAATACATAGTGATTATAAAATAC
This sequence comes from Bos indicus, assembly GCF_029378745.1. Classification (NCBI taxonomy): domain Eukaryota; kingdom Metazoa; phylum Chordata; class Mammalia; order Artiodactyla; family Bovidae; genus Bos; species Bos indicus. The sequence goes on along the minus strand of NC_091782.1, from coordinate 7,827,836 downwards.
AGAAAGAGTGGACAGGCTGGGTATAGGGAAATAGAATTAAGAGAGGAGAAATATTGACTTTTAAATCCTCCGACATAACCTGTTGAACAAGGATGTGGATCAGCATCTATTTTAATATGAGAAGGGAAACATTTGAAGGAGTTACCCATAGCATTCATGGTTCATTTGTTCTGGAAGAAGGCACCTCTGCCCTAGAATGGCACCTCTACCAGCTTCCCAGCTGTTCCCATGTAACTTAGGATGTGGAGTTTATCTGTGGTTAGATAGAAAGCTTAGAATCCAGTCATTATTATACATGTGAAATAAAATTATGAAAGTGCCTGTATTTAGAAAGGGATTGGGATTTTCAGTTCAGTGTGTTGAAATAACACCATTAGAGCATCCAGGTTGATTCCATGGAGATTGTGTTCAATTCTATCTCTGTTGGGGTGGTGAACTAATCATGGAAAAGATCAAAGAGCCACATGATCTTATATTAACAAGATCTTAACCTATTAAGGTTACAATATGATTCACCTTAAAAAGCGTGCATGAGGCATCTACTGTATGCCCACCGCTATACTAGCTTTTTAGAGGATGTGTGTTTTATTTTTAAGGAAGAGATAATCCTTTGTCTTAAAAAACAAATTTTATGTAGCAGAAAAGCATACATGTATATGAGTTTCCCAGGTGGCATTAGTGGTAAAGAACCCTCCTGCCAATGCAGGAAACAGACGCGGGTTATATCCCTGGGTCAGAAGACCCCCGGAGAAGGAAATGACAACCCACTCCAGTATTCTTGCCTGGAGAATTCCATGGACAGAGGAGCCTGGTAGGGTACAGTCCATAGGATCACAAAGGGCTGGACACAACTGAAGCGACTTAGCATGCATGCAAGCATACATATATATACATAATGTGGAGAAGCTGTAGAGACTTAGTAAATTTACAGTAAACCTAGAAAACAAGGACAAGGCAATATTAACAGTATAATACAGATTATGTATAAAATTATAAAAGTTCACTGAATTCAGAGAATATTATTATGGGATATGGTTAGTGAGGTACATTGTCATAAATGTTGGAAGATTTATGTTCCAATGTTTAGGATTTAGCTTAATGAAGAGGAAAGCAGTTGGCATTTCAGAAATGTTAAACAACCTGACCAAATATACAAAAGATGGTCCCAGATGAATGTATGTGGACACATAAGAATACTGGTCTTATCATCAACTAGTGATAATACCAATGATAATTATAGAAACAAGATCAAATACTCTCTGTGAATCATGAACCATCACAGTAGTTACACAAAGCAGTTAAAATTTAATTAGAAGAGACTATGTCTGTTATTTTTGTTATGACTGTGTAAGATTGGCCGTATTATTTTCTCCATTCTCTGTACTAAGAAACTGTTGTTCAATGAATAGCTTGCTCAGGTAATGTTTCTTATGCTGACTGAGATGACATTTATAGTAATTGAAGTCTACGGAATCTTGAAGCCATTTTTTTAAAAACTGAGATTTATTGCAACAAAGCAGTAACTCATATACATTATAATTTTAGCCTGATTTATTAATTCTTAGGAAGGAAATCATCATTATGAGATGATGATTAGAATGATCAATTGATATAATATTTGGATCATTTTAAAATATATTTTTCCAGATTATGAAGTCCTTCTATTTTAAAAAGCAAATGAGATGGAAAAAATCTTTTACCCTAATTCTAAATTTGAAAAAGTGGTTTATTTGAAGTAAATGAGCTGGTGGTTATTTTTTCAATACATATATGTTATTATGGAATTCACTTGTGATGTATTAAAAAAAAAACCTGGTGATTTAAACATTACCTTTTCCTGAATTTATTGACAATGATCTCTTATACCACACTGCATTATACTTAAATTATTCTTTACCTTTGTGAAAAGTAGTTTTACTCCACTGGCTTCTTTAGAGAGTTTCTGTTAATGGCACCCCACTCCAGTACTTTTGCCTAGAAAATCCCATGGACAGAGGAGCCTGGTAGGCTGCAGTCCATGGGGTCCCTAGGAGTCAGACAGAACTGAGTGACTTCACTTTCACTTTTCACTTTCATGCATTGGAGAAGGAAATGGCAACCCACTCCAGTGTTCTTGCCTGGAGAATCCCAGGGATGGGGGAGCCTGGTGGGCTGCTGTCTCTGGGGTCGCACAGAGTCGGACACGACTGAAGTGACTTAGCAGCTGCTTTGTTTATGTTTTGCCCTGTTTTTGAAGAGTTGGAAGAGGATGAGCCTGAAGGGAGTTCTGATAAAATCTTTTTGTCCTAAAATCAAGTTTTTCGATGACCTTTTCCTCCACAGCTCACTTACTACTCCCAGTATTGAAGAATTCTTGGCATTTGCTTTATTTATTCCTGTTTAGTTTCTTTATTTCCAAGTTCATATAATTCAAGCTTATAGAAATGCATGATAAAATTTGATGAACTGTATTAAAATATGAAGAGTGGTTATAATTTATCCATTTTTATCTGTTTCTTTGAACAGAAGAATGTTTCATATAATGGATAAAATTTATAATAACTTCTGATAAATTAGTTTCTCTTGAATAATACTCTTCTTTATCATATTTATTTCCTCCCTTTTTTTTTTTTTTGCTATTATCTCTCTAGGTAAAAATCAGCCCGTGTGTGTGTGTGTGTGTGTGTGTGTGTGTATATATATGTGTGTGTATATATATATATATATATATATGTATATATATCGGAGAAGGCAATGGCACCCCACTCCAGTACTCTTGCCTGGAAAATCCCATGGACAGAGAAGCCTGGTAGGCTGCAGTCCATGGGGTCGCTAATAGTCGGACACGACTGAGCGACTTCACTTTCACTTTTCACTTTCGTGCATTGGAGAAGGAAATGGCAACCCACTCCAGTGTTCTTGCCTGGAGAATCCCAGGGACGAGGGAGCCTGGTGGGCTACTGTCTATGGGGTCACACAGAGTCGGACACGACTGAAGTGACTTAGCATAGCATAGCATATGTATGTATATACATACATATATATGAAAGAAAGTAAAGTGAAGTTGCTCAGTTGTGTCCGACTCTTTGCGACCGTATGGTCTGTAGCCTACCATTCCCCTCCATCCGTGGGGATTCTCCAGGCAAGAATACTGGAGTGGGTTGCCATGTTCTTCTCCAGGGGATCTTCCCAACCCAGGGATCGAACCTGGGTATCCTGCATTGCAGGCAGACTCATTACTGTCTGAGCCACCAGGGAATCCCTATATATATAAATAGATCAGATCAGATCAGTCGCTCAGTCGTGTCCGACTCTTTGCGACCCCATGAATCGCAGCACGCCAGGCCTCCCTGTCCATCACCAACTCCCAGAGTTCACTGAGACTCATGTCCATCAAGTCAGTGATGCCATCCAGCCATCTCATCCTCTGTCGTCCCCTTCTCCTCCTGCCCCCAATCCCTCCCAGCATCAGAGTCTTTTCCAATGAGTCAACTCCTCACATGAGTTGGCCAAAGTACTGGAGTTTCAGCTTTAGCATCATTCCTTCCAAAGAAATCCCAGGGCTGATCTCCTTCAGAATGGACTAGTTGGATCTCCTTGCAGTCCAAGGGACTCTCAAGAGTCTTCTCCAACACCACAGTTCAAAAGCATCAATTCTTCGGCACTCAGCCTTCTTCACAGTCCAGCTCTCACATCCATACATGACCACAGGAAAAACCATAGCCTTGCCTAGACGAACATTTGTTAGCAAAGTAATGTCTTTGCTTTTGAATATGCTATCTAGGTTGGTCATAACTTTCCTTCCAAGGAGTAATATATAAACTTGAGTATAAAAAGTTCTTTAAAATGAACACTGATGGATACTGGAAGAGATAAAGCTTACCCCAATTCTCAGTTTCTTTTGATGTTTGACTAGCTTTGCTTAAATTGCTAAGATTATTTTATAGATTGATAGGCGGAAATAGACAAAAGCTTCAGGATATCAAATAATTTCTGTGTTTTTTGGAGTTTATTATCTCTCTCTTTCCACTGTGGTTCTAACCTGAGCACAGAACGCTCTTTGAAGTCAAAGAGTTTCAGATTTAAATCAGCTTCCCTCAGTGCCAGATCCCAAGAGGAGAGTGGTCCTATAATATGGAAGACGATCAAATTAAAATATCAGTGCCTAGAAGGTATTAGTTCCAAGCCTGGGCTGTATTCTCCTTTGATATGAAAATAAAATGGAACAGCTGGATAATGCTGAGCTAAATTCAGGGGTAAGACATGTTTGATATTTCTTTCTCATAGAACCTGAAGGTTCTGAGTCTATATAATGTAATGGCTATATTTTAATTTCGGATGTGGTTGAAAATACTACTTTACATTATAATCATGGCCCTAGACAGGATGGGTGTCTCCTTAAATGTTGCTCCCACGGCTCTTTGATCAACATGTGTATTGTTGGAGACCTTGCTTTTCGCCTTGGGAAAGCCTGAATATCAGAAAGCTAATACACAGAGTTGTATTTGGGCTTCTAATATATTTGCCTTCACTTATAAAATAGTTTCTATTTTTCTCCTAGTGGGTTATCATGGCATTCCATATGGAAATTTGGGATGGTCATTATATCAAAAACTCATTCATTTTGCCCCTCACTGATGATGGTCCACAGCTCTGTGAGGGTCCAGTGGTGTGGCTGCCCTGGCCTGAATGCTCTCTGGGCACATAGCTTATTTAGATAATCATTTGGGAGCTTTTTGATATTTCCTGAACTTTTATAGCTGATGTTTCATTTATAAACTCTCATTCCTTTGAGGCATCATAATATTTCCAAATATATCACACTGGAAACTTGGTGGTAAGCTTCCATGCGACTTTCTCCATTTCTGCTGACCCTCATGTAATCTGGGAAACAAACAATATGAAATGTACCTCCATGAGGAAAAATGGTTACTCTGGGTTCAAAACAAATCACTCATTCCTACAGTCAGTATGTATCACGTGCTTATTATGTATACCTTTCAAAGTTGTGAAGATGTTGAACCAACATTGCACTAAATGCCTGCTGGAAGAACATTTACAATCTACGGGGAGAGAGAAATGACCCTGCTCTTCAATGAGTATATTTTCTTGTCTATGAGAAGATCATAAGTGGTATGGAGAAAAGTCTATCAGGGCAAGAGGTGGTGGTTTTCATAAATTTATATTGGGTGATGCAGATAGGTTTCTTTGAGAGGGCGACATCTGTGGACGTGATGCTTCTTGAGAGAATGTAGTCAGGAAAAATTCCTAAGGCCACAGACCACGGGGCCGGTACAAAGAACAGATAGGGAGCCAGTGTGGCAAAAGTAGAGTGAGTAGGGGAAGCTGAGGCTGTCAGAGGGAGATGTAACTGGGAGAGCTTGGTCCTATGAGGACTTGTAGACCATTTCTAAGTTTTCAATATATTTTAATTTGTTTTTACTGATGCATAGTTGATTTACAATATTGTGTTAGTTTCAGATGTACAACAAAGTGATTCAGTACATGTATACACATACGGTGTTTTCCAGATTCTCTTCCCTTATAGATTATCATAAGATGTTTAGCACAATTCAGTTCAGTTCAGTTCAGGCACTCAGTCGTGTCCGACTCTTTGTGACCCCATGAACCACAGCACATCAGGCCTCTTTGTCCATCACCAATTCCCGGAGTCTACCCAAACTCATGTCCATTGAGTCAGTGATGCCATCCAACCATCTCATCCTCTGTCGTCCCCTTATCCTCCTGCCTTCAATCTTTCCCAGCATCAGGGTCTTTTCAAATGAGTTAGCTCTTCGCATCACGTGGCCAAAATATTGGAATTTCAGCTTCAAAATCAGTCCTTCCAATTTCCTTTAGGATGGACTGGTTGGATCTCCTTGCAATCCAAGGGACTCTCAAGAGTCTTCTCCAACACCACAGTTCAAAAGCATCAATTCCACACTCAGCTTTCTTCACAGTCCAACTCTCACATCCATACATGACTACTGCAAAAACCATAGCCTTGACTAGACGGACCTTTGTCGACAAAGTAATGTCTCTGCTTTTTAATATGCTGTCTAGCTTGGTCATAACTTTCCTTCCAAGGAGTAAGCATCTTTTAATTTCCTGGCTGCAATCACCATCTGCAGTGATTTTGGAGCCCAGAAAAATAAAGTAGGCCACTGTTTCCACTGTTTCCCCATCTATTTCCCATGAAGTGATGGGTCCAGATGCCATGATCTTAGTTTTCTGAATGTTGAGCTTTAAGTCAACTTTTTCACTCTCCTCTTTCACTTTCATCAAGAGGCTTTTTAGTTCTTTCACTTTCTACCATAAGGGTGTTGTCATCTGCATATCTGAGGTTACTGATATTTCTCCCAGCAATCTTGATTCCAGCTTGCACTTCATACAGCCCAGCGTTTCTCATGATGTACTCTGCATAGAAGTTAAATAAGCAGGGTGACAACATACAGCCTTGACATACTCCTTTTCCTATTTGGAACCAGTCTGTTGTTCCATGTCCAGTTCTAACTGTTGCTTCTTGACCTGCATATAGGTTTCTCAAGAGGCAGGTCAGGTGGTCTGGTATTCCCATCTCTTGAAGAATTTTCCACAGTTTATTGTGATCCACACAGTCAAAGGCTTTGGCATAGTCAATAAAGCAGAAATAGATCTTTTTCTGGAACTCTCTTTCTTTTTTGATGATCCAGCTGATGTTGGCAATCTGATCTCTGGTTCCTCTGCCTTTTCTAAAACCAGCTTGAACATCTGGAAGTTCATGGTTCACATATTGCTGAAGCCTGGCTTGGAGAATTTTGAGCATTACTTTACTAGTGTGTGAGATGAGTGCAATGGTGTGAGTTTGAGCATTCTTTGGCATTGCCTTTCTTTGGGATTGGAATGAAAACTGACCTTTTCCAGTCCTGTGGCCACTGTTGAGTTTTCCAAATTTGCTGACATATTGAGTTCAGCACTTTCACAGCATCATCTTTTAGGATTTGAAATAGCTCAACTGGAATTCCATCACCTCCACTAGCTTTGTTCATAGTGAAACTTCCTAAGACCCTCTTGACTTCACATTCCAGGATGTCTGGCTCTAGGTGAGTGATCACACCGTTGTGATTATCTGTGTCATGAAGATCTTTTTTGTATAGTTCTTCTATGCATTCTTGCCACCTCTTCTCAATATCTTCTGCTTCTGTTAGGTCCATACCATTTCTGTCCTTTATTGAGCCCCTCTTTGCATGAAGTGTTCCCTTGGTATCTCTAATTTTCTTGAAGAGATCTCTAGTCTTTCCTATTCTGTTGTTTCCCTCTATTTCTTTGCACTGATCGTTGAGGAAGGGCTTTCTTATCTGTCCTTGCTATTCTTTGTAACTCTGCTTTCAGATGGGTATATCTTTCCTTTTCTCCTTTGCTTTTGGCTTCTTTTCTTTCACAGCTATTTGTAAGGCCTCCTCAGACAGCTGTTTTGCTTTTTTTGCATTTTGTTTTCTTGGGAATGATCTTGATCCCTGTCTCCTGTACAATGTCATGAACCTCCGTCCATAGTTCATCAGGCACTCTGTCTATCAGATCTAGTCTCTTAACTCTATTTCTCACTTCCACTATATAATCATAAGGAATTTGATTTAGGTCATACCTGAATGGTCTAGTGGTTTCCCCTATTTTCTTCAGTTTAAGTCTGAATTTGGCAATAAGTTCATGATCTGAGCCACAGTCAGCTCCTGGTCTTGTTTTTGCTGACGGTATAGAGCTTCTCCATTTTTGGCTGCAAAGAATATAATCAATCTGATTTTGGTGTTGACCATCTGGTGATGTCCATGTGTAGAGTCATCTCTTGTGTTGTTGGAAGAGGGTGTTTGCTATGACCACTGTGTTTTCTTGGAAAAACTCTATTAGATTTGCCCTGCTTCATTCTGTATCCAAGGCCAAATTTGCCTGTTACTGCAGGTTTTTCTTGACTTTCTACTTTTGCATTCCAATCCCCTATAATGAAAAGGACATCGTTTTTGGGTGTTAGTTCTAGAAGATCTTGTAGGTCTTCATAGAGCCGTTCAACTTCAGCTTTTTCAGTGTTACTGATTGGGGCATAGACTTGGATTACTGTGATACTGAATGGTTTGCCTTGGAAACAAACAGAGATCATTCTGTCGTTTTCGAGATTGCATCCAAGTACTGCATTTTGGACTCTTTGCTATGCTAAATCGTTGATGTTTAACTTGAGTAAGTCAGGAAACCACTGGAATGTTTTATATTTTAAATTTATTTAATTTTTCCTGGAGTGTAGTTGCTTTACAAAGTTGTGTTAGTGTCTACTGTACAGCAGGGGGAATCAGCTACGCATAGACATATTGCTGTTGCTGTTTAGGCACTGAGTGAAGTCTGACCCTTCTCGACCCCGTGGCCTATAGCCCACACAAGGTTCCTCTGTCCATGGGATTTCCCAGGCAAGAATACTGGAGAGGGTCGTCATTTTCTTCTCCAGGGGATCTTCCTGGCTCAGGGACACAACCCACGTCTTCTGCATTGCAGGCAGATTCTTTACCACTGAGCCGCCTGGGAAGTCACACATATACATATATAACCCCTCTCCTTTTTGATTCCCTTCCCATTGAAGTCACCACATAGCACTGAGTCGAGTTCCCTATGCTATACAATAGGTTCTCATTAGTTAGTTTTGTATCCTATACCTATCAATAGTGTATATATACGTCAATCCCAATCTCCCAATTCATCCCACCCCCCTTCCCCACTTGGTATCCATATATTTGTTTTCTATGTCTGTCTCTATCTCTGCTTTGCAAATAAGATCATCTGTACCATTTTTCTAGATTCCACTTGTACATTTTAATATATTTAATATAAAAAGTGTTTGTCTTTCTCTTTGTGACTTACTTCACTCCGTGTATCAGTCTCTAGGTCCATCCACATCTCTACAAATGACCCAGTTTCATTCATTTGACACGATTCAATCTATCTGGCTGCTGTGCTGTCACCGTTAGAGGGTGAGAGGGAAAATGGAAGACCTTAGGAAGCTGTTGCAACCACCTGGGGGTGGGGGAGTGATGGACGGTGGTGGCTTTGGTGGCAGTGAAGGAGAAGATAATATTTCTGGGTATATTTTGTAGGTAGATTAGCAAACATTCAGCCATGGTCAAAGCCAGCTGTATGTAAAATGTCATTAAAATAGCTGACACTAGACATGGGTATCTTTTTGTTTCGTTTTTCTCTTTTCGTCTCACTGTCTTCTCCTCCACCTCCTCCACCTTGGCACCTTTCTGGGGATTCTAGGTTTTCAACGATTGTCACATCCCTGCTATCTCAGAACTAACCAATTCTGTATCCCATTCTTTTGCTTCTCTTCAGCTAGCTTTTCCAAACTCATCTTAGGAAGGATTCACACTCAAGTGACAATGATTGACCAAAGCCCTAGTTTCTTACTCCTCAGGGAGTTTTGCATTTTTACTAAGGGATGATTGTGCAATTTAACTCAAAGAGACTTTTCTAAGACTTGAACAGCAGATGAGGAATTAAAATTTTTTTTTATACCTCCTGAATCTTATTGTAATTTTTAATGAAATGTTTCAATTTAAGTCAACAAATATTTGCTGAACATTTGTTCTTTGCCAGCTTGGTACTAGGTGTTGGAAATAATATAAAATCTCTCCTCTAAATGGCCTATGAGGCTAATACGGATGGCAGAATCTTGTAATGCAATGAAATAAATGCTATACACTTGCTAGAAACACACAAAAATAAATCGGCCATGGAGAAGGGACCTGGGAAGAACTGTCCGGGGAACTTCTCCTAGTAGCTTGCAGCCTCTCTGCCTGGCCGTTATCTACAGCCAGCCTGCTCTGCCCACAGCACTTCAGTTATCAGGCTCAGTGTGGACCTTGTGTTCTGCCAGTGATTCAGATGTAAGGGACGTGTCTGGGCAGCCTCCTCCTGTGAATTGGATCAGGGCTTGGCTTGAGCTTTCGTCTCAGGGAGACGCTAACCAGGGCAGTGTAAACAGGGTCCCTGAGGAGCAGGAAGCAGACATTTGGAGTGATGCTCTCAGCCATGTGATGCATGCTTCTAGACAGAGAAGCTGACTGTACTGAAAGTGTAACCATAAGTTCAAATCCCTGATTCTCAAGGCAAGTAGCACAGTTTGTTTTGAGGTCCCATAGCTCTTTATTACTAGAGCCTGTGGTGAACTTAACGTGTCAGTGATGGGGGGTGCGGGCTTCCCTGGTGGCTCAGACAGTAAAGAATCTGCCTACAGTGCAGGAGACCTGGGTTCAATCCCTGGGTCAGGAACATCCACTGGAGAAGGGAATGGCTACCCACTCCAGTATTCTAGCCTGGGAAAGCTCACGGACCGAAGAGCCTGGTGGGCTACAGTCCATAGGGTCCACAGAGTTGGGCACAGCTGAGTGACTGACACTTTTACCTGGGCTTCCCAGGTGGCGCTGGTGGTAAAGAACCTGCCTGCTAATGCAGGAGGTGTAAGAGACACAGGATCGGTCTCTGGGTTGGGAAGATTCGTTGGAGGAGGGCGTGGCAATCCACTCCAGTATTCTTGCCTGGAGAATCCCATAGACACAAGAACCTGGCAGGTTACAATCCATAGGGTTGCACAAACTCAGACACAGCTGAAGTGACTTAGCATGCACACACGCACACACAATGAAGGGGTGATGGTAACAATAGTGGTGGGAAATATTTTCTGAAGGGGAAGGGTGTTCTTGCTATCCTCATCTTCACACCCAGGATTTATGTTGCAATATCTAGCATTGCCTCTAAATAGAATTAGCTCTGATAAACTTGCTTACAAAATACCAGTTCTTTTTTTAAACCTAAACTTTGCCCTGCACCTGTCATGTAGTAGATATTTAGGAAATATTTATTGAATGATGGCTGAAAGCATAGATTGTAAGTTGAAGAGATATAATAGTTATCATTGAATTTTTTTTGCTGGATTCAAAGTCAGCCTAGTTGGTTCTACCTTGTATGATTTGTTAATGGTGATTCCAGTCTGTAGTATTACAGCCTATTATTATTATTTGAGTTATAATAACAGTGATTGGAGTGATTTGTAATTTTAAACCAAAGAGGAGAACTCAATATATTTGATTTAATACCTGGAAGCCTTGAAATGCTGAAAAAGAAATATGTTCCAAATTAGAATATTGTTAAGAAAACACAGAGGAAATATAGTGAACGTAAAAGGCATCTCTTATGGCAATAAGAGTCAGTGATGCTATCTAACCATCTCATCTGTTGCTGCCCCCTTCTCCTTTTGCCTTTGATCTTTCCCAGAATCAGGGTCTTTTCAAAAGTGTTGGCTCTTCTCAACAGGTGGCCAAAGTATTGGAGCTTCAACTTCAGCATCAATCCTTACAATGAATATTCAAGACTTATTTCCTTTAGGATTGACTGGTTTGATTTCCTTGGAGTCCAAGGGACAATCAAGAGTCTTCTTCAGCACCACAGTTCAAAAGCTTCAATTCTTCTGTGCTCAGCCTTCTTTATGGTCCAACTCTCACAATCTGTACATGACTACTAGAAAAACCGTAGCTTTGACTAGATGCACCTTTGTTGGCAAAATGATGTCTTTGCTTTTTAATATGCTGTCTAGGTTTGTCATACCTTTTCTTCCAAGGAGGAAGCGTCTTTTAATTTCATAGCTGCACTCACCATTTGCAGTGATTTTTGGGTCCAAGAAAATAAAATTTGTCACTGTTTCCACCTTTTACCAATATATTTGCCATGAAGTGATTGGACAAGATGCCATTAGTTTTCTTAATGTTGAGTTTCAAGCCAGCTTTTTCACTCTTCTCTTTCACCTTCATTAAGAGGCTCTTTAGTTTATCTTCACTTTCTGCCATTCAGTTCAGTTCAGTTCAGTTGCTTAGTCGTGTGAGATTCTTTGCAACCCCATGGACTGAGCACGCCAGGCTTTCCTATCCATCATCAACTCCCGGAGCTTGCTCAAACTCATGTCCATCGAGTCAGTGATGCCAACCAACCATTTCATCCTCTGTCGTCCCCTTATCCTCCCACCTTCAATCCTTCCTAGCCTCAGAGTCTTTTCTAATGAGTCAGTTCTTCATATCAGGTGGCCAAAGTATTGAAGTTTCAGCTTCAACATCAGTACTTCCAATGAATATTCAGGACTGATGTCCTTTAGGATGGACTGGTTGGATCTTCTTGTAATCCAAGAGACTCTCAAGAGTCTTCTCCAACATCACAGTTCAAAAGCATCAATTCTTCAGTGCTCAGCTTTCTTTATAGTCCAACTCTCACATCCATACATGACTACTGGAAAAACTATAGCCTTGACTAGACGGACCTTTGTTGGCAAAGTAATGTCTCTGCTTTTTAATATGCTGTCTAGCTTGGTCATAGCTTTTCTTCCACGGAACAAGCATCTTTTAATTTCAGGGCTTCAGTCACCACTTGCAGTGATTTTGGAACCCAAGAAAATAAAGTCTGTCATTGTTTCCACTGCTTTCCCATCTATTTGCCATGAAGTGATGGGACCAGATGCCATGATCTAAGTTTTTGAATGTTGAGTTTTAAGCCAGCTTTTCCAAATCAAGAGGCTCTATAGTTCCTCTTCACTTTTTGCCTTAAGGGTGGTATCATCGCATATCTGAGGTTATTATTTCTCCTGGCAATCTTGATTCCACCTTGTGCTTCATCCAGCCTGGCATTTCGCATGATATACTCTGCATATAAGTTAAATAAGCAGAGTGAAAATATACAGTCTTGATGTTTCCCAATTTGGAACCAGTCTGTTGTTCCATGTCCGGTTCTAACTGTTGCTTCTTGACCTGCATACAGGTTTCCAGGAGGCAGGTCAGGTGGTCTGGTATTCCCACATCTTTCAGAATTTTCCACAGTTTGTTGTGACCTACACAGTTAAAGGCTTTGGCATAATCAATAAAACAGAAATAGATGTTTTTCTGGAATTCTCTTGCTTTTTCTATGATCCAGTGGATGTTAGCAATTTGATCTCTGGTTCTGCCTTTTCTAAATCCAGCTTGAACATCCGGAAGTTCATGGTTCACGTACTGTTGAGGCCTGGCTTGGAGAATTGTGAGCCTTACTTTGCTAGTGTGTGAAATGAGTGCAATTGTGCGGTAGCTTGAGCATTCTTTGGCATTGCCTTTCTTTAGGATTGAAATGAAAAGTGACCTTTTCCAGTCCTGTGACCACTGCTGAGTTTTCTAAATTTGCTGGCATATTGAGTGCAGCACTTTCACACCATTGTCTTTTAGGAATTGAAATAGTTCAACTGGAATCCCATCACCTCCACTAGCTTTGTTCGTGGTGATGCTTCCTAAGACCCAGTTGACTTCTCATGCCAGGATGTTTGGCTCTAGGTGAGTGATCACACCATCATGGTTATCTGGGTCATGAAGATCTCTTTTTTTTTTTGTAGTTCTTCTATGTATTCTTGCCACTTCTTTATATCTTCTGCTTGTCTTTTCCATACCATTTCTGTCCTTTATTGTGCCCATCTTTGCATGAAATGTTCCCTTGGTATCTCTAATTTTCTTGAAGAAATCTCTAGTTTCTAGCATTCTATTTTTTTCCTCTATTTCTTTGCATTGATCACTGAGAAAGGCTTTCTTCTCTCTCTTTGCTATTCTTTGGAACTCTGCATTCAAATGGTATATCTCTTCTTTTCTCCTTTGCCTCTAGCTTCTGTTCTTCTGAGCTATTTGTAAGGCCTCCTCAGACAGCCATTTTGCCCTTTTGCATTTCTGCCATAAAGGAGGTGTCATCTGCATGTCTGAGGTTATTGATATTTCTCCAGGCAGTCTTGACTCCAGCTTGTGATTCATCCAGCCCAGCATTTTGCTTGATGTACTCTGCATATAAGTTAAATAAAGAGGGTGACAGTATACAGCCTTGACGTACTCCTTTCCCTATTTGAAGCAGTCCATTGTTCCTTGTCTGGTTTTAACCGTTGTTTCTTGACCTGCACACAGATTTCTCAGGAGATAGGTAGGGTTGTCTTTAAGAATTTTCCAGTTTGTTGTGATCCACAGAGTCAAACGCTTTGGCATAGTCAATGAAGCAAAAATAGATGTTTTTCTGGAACTTCCTTGATTCTTAATATGTTGATATCCAATCTTGCTCTTTCCTACTTTACCGTATTCAATTTGCCTTGATCCATGAAGGGAAAATATATCTTAGAGATGCATAAGGCTCCAGATAGATGAAGTAGGAGAAAGGACATCTGGTTGCTGTAAAGAAGTACAATCTCCTGGTCTAGAAAAATTATATCACAAAAAAAGAAGGATTAAGTTACGACTTCTATTGCAAAACTATTGTAAATTATGGAAGAGATTTACCAGAAAAAAGAAGCAAGCAATTTTTTTTTTCACACAAAATTCCAAGGTAAATTCTGAAAATTATGGCAAATTCTTAGTTTGTGATTGTTTACAAAAACAACTATAACTGGAAGTGAGAGATTTTCTTAAAGCAATAGACGTTTGTTGAATGCCTTCCAGGTTCCAGCTTTCGTGATGTCTCTCATGATATCACGAACAAGGAAAGATATCTTCCTTTTTTCCTATCTTCCACTAGTCCTATTAGAGGTCTAGTGATGTATTCCTGTGAATTCCCACTTGTTCTGAATGTTTAATCCAAAGCATTCTTGAGATCACTCTCTATCTCATCATTTTACTTTAATTTTCTGAATATTATTTATCTTTCTAGGACTTTTCTTTATTATTTATTTATTGTTCATTTGTTTCAGTTCAATGAGATATCAACTCTAGAGAGTAAAGTCTTGTGAGTTTTGTTTACTGCTGAATCTCTAATACTTAGAACAATACACATGACAAAGTGGATACTCAATAATAATTTGTTGAATGACTCTGTTAATTGGACTGCTGTATCCAAGTAAATTTACAAGATGGTTCAATGCCCATCAGGTTGGCAGAATCCAGTAGGCAAGAGCTTTCTGTCCTTAATGTGTGACTTGAATGAAGATAAAAATGGTTCATGAAATAACATAAAAGTTTTAACTTTACAGTTTACAATGACAAACCAAATATAAACCAAATGTTAAAAAGAAATGAAAGAGTAATATTCCATTGTGTCTGTGTACCACAGTTTCCTTACCATTCATGTGCCAATTGACATCTGGGTTGCTTCCATGTCCTAGCTATTGTAAGCAGTGCTGCAGTGAACACTGGGGTACATGTGTCTCTTTCAGTTCTGGTTTCCTCTGTGTGTATGCCCAGCAGTGGGATTGCTGGGTTGTATGGCAGTTCTATTTCCAGTTTTTTAAGGGCTCTACACACTGTTCTCCATGGGGGTGGGTAGTGAGTTGGAGGGGGAGTTCTGGATGAGGAGACACCTGTACACCCGTGGCTGACTCGTGTTGATGTATGGCAAAACCACCACAATATTGTAAAGTAATTAGCCACCAATTAAAATAAATTAATTTTAAAAAAGAGATGAAAGAATTAGGAATTTTAGGCTCTAGCATAGTCACTGTGATCCAATAATATATAAAATGACTTCAATTTCACGCTCTTCTGTATTCTAAACATAACACAAAAACTAAGGAGACAATTCCTATGATTATTATCTTCACTGTATTAATTGAGTTTATTGTCAATATCATGTACATGATGATGATATTCTGCCTTGTGTTAAAAATAATCTAGTTAAACATATCTTTTAAATTTTTACATATAGTAGTGTGTATATATTAATCCCACACACCTAATTTATCCTTCCCCGCACCTTTCCCCTTTGGTAAACATAAATTTTCAAATTTGGTAAACAGAATTTGGTAAACATAAATGTTTTCAAATTCTGTCAATCTGCTTCTGTTTTGTAAATGAGATCATTTGTATCATTTTTTAAATACAACACTGTAAATCAAGTATGCTGCTGCTGCTGCTGCTAATCACATAGACGGCAGCCCATCAGGCTCCGCCGTCCCTGGGATTCTCCAGGCAAGAACACCAGAGTGGGTTGCCATTTCCTTCTCCAATGCATGAAAGTGAAAAGTGAAAGTGAAGTCACTCAGTTGTGTCCGACTCCTAGCGACCCCACAGACTGCAGCCTACCAGGCTCCTCCGTCCATGGGATTTTCCAGGCAAGAGTACTAGAGTGGGGTGCCATTGCCCAAGTATACTCTAATATAAAATCAAAATTAAATTTTAAATACGTTAAAAGAATATTGACAGAGGAAAATGATAGTGGAGTTCTTCAGTTGAGGATCAGTAAGAAAAAGGTTGATAGAGATAGCAGTATAACCATCACACAGAAGAGACCTCTTAGTCAAACAGGGAAAAAAAGGACTAATATCCTCTAGGAGTAAGTTAGTAGAACCATATTTTGTCTCAATATAATGGAGAATTTTGTACTAATTGTAACAGAACAAAACGTGCTACCTTGGGAGGTGTGGTTGAACAAGGGATCAGATTTGGCTAAGGGGGTTGAACCAAATTGCCTTCAATTTCACTTCTGAGTCTAATATTATATGGCATTACATGTATAATAGCAAAATATTGCTCTGACCAAGCTTTTCAGCTATATTCTTTACAGCAGCTGAGGATAGGCGAGCAAAGGTTATAAATAATTATGCACCCTGAAAGATGAGGTGAGGTCCTATGGTAGATGAGTCATGGCTGTTGACCTGGAGCACCCATGTACAAATCCCAGCTATGATTTAGTAGCTAGTGACCTCGGAGAAGGCAATGGCACCCCACTCCAGTACTCTTGCCTGGAAAATCCCATGGACGGAGGACCCTGGTGGGCTGCAGTCCATGGGGTCGCTAATAGTCGGACACGACTGAGCGACTTCCCTTTCACTTTTTACTTTCATGCATTGGAGAAGGAAATGGCAACCCACTCCAGTGTTCTTGCCTGGAGAATCCCAGGGACGGGGAAGCCTGGTGGGCTGCCGTCTATGGGGTCGCACAGAGTCGGACATGATTGAAGTGACTTAGCAGCAGCAGCAGCAGCAGACCTTAGATAAATTCTTTCTTAACATCTCTCTGCTTTGAAGTGAAAGTGAAAGTCGCTCAGTCATGTCCGACTCTTTGCGACCCCATGGACTATACAGTCCATGGAATTCTCCAGGCCAGAATAGTGGAGTCGTTAGCCTATCCCTTCTCCAGAGGATCTTGATGACCCAAGAATAGAACTGGGGTCTCCTGCATTGCAGGTGGATTCTTTACCAACTGAGCTATTAGGGAAGCCTTTTAGTTTCCATATATAAAGTGAAGGTAATATAGTATCTACGTCATAGGTTTGTTTTGATAACTCAGGGAGATAATACACAGTAAGCTTTTAGAGCGTACCTAGTAAGCTTTTAGAGGGTGCTGCTGCTGCTGCTAAGTTGCTTCAGTCGTGTCCAACTCTGTGCGGCCCCATAGATGGCAGCCCACTAGGCTCCTCTGTCCCTGGGATTCTCCAGGCAAGAGTACTGGAGTGGGGTGCCATTGCCTTCTCCAATGCATGAAAGTGAAAAGTGAAAGGGAAGTCGCTCAGTCGTGTCCGACTCCTTAGCGACCCTATGGACTGCTGCCTACCAGGCTCCTCCGTCCATGGGATTTTCCAGGCAAGAGTACTGGAGTAGGGTGCCATTGCCTTCTCCGTTTTAGAGGGTAGTGATTGTTAATTATTATTGCAACTATTGTTACAATTAAATACCCACAAAACCACTGTGGAGTATTAATAACATTTTTTCTGCATTATTTATCTGTTTAGATATTCCTTGGGAGAAGATATCTTATTGAGAGATATGGGTCTGGTGGACCTGAATTCCAAATCTTTTAGATTTTATATGGGCTGTGGTCTTAGATGAGTCATCTGAACTCACCACATAGCCTTTGCTTAATGATTGTTTAGTTATAGGGATTCTGCAAAATTAAATGAGGCAATGCATGTCATTTTCCTAGTTATAGATGTCGGCTCTTATTTTCCATGTTGAGATGGTATTTTGCTTCAATCATTAATTTAAATACATTATTTTCTGGAGACTATAGTAGTACAGTAAGTCCCCTACATATGAACCTTCAGGTTTCAACCTTTCAAAGATGTGAACGTTCATGCCAGCCCCTATATCCCAGCTGTTGTACTGTAGTACTGAACCTTTCAAGGTATTGTACTGTAAATTTGAAAATGTTTCATTTTTTGTGTTTGTTTCTAATGTACATTTTATTTGTATGAAAAGTATTACAAACCTATTATAGTACAGTACCATATAGCCAAATGTATTTGTTGAGTATCTAGGCTAACTTAGTTGGACTTAAAAACAAATTGAACTTACCAACGCGCTCTTGGGACGGAACTTGTTCATATGTGGGGGGCTTACTGTACCAGGTCAACAGAGAGACTCAGGGCTTGAAGGGGCCGAAGCATTGCTTCTTCCATCCCTGGCATTTTTTTATTTTACTTGATTACTCTGTCTTCTTCTGTAGACCCTTTGGTTTGCTTGCAGGGGATGAAGACAGCCTGGTGCTGTGCGCCAGTTTCCCACAGCTCTGGGGCCGGTGGGGAAGCTGCCTGAGACAGGAGCTTTTGAAATGAGAGGAACCTTGAACTTGGCACCCAGAGCAATTCAACACTGGGATTTTGATTATGTCTATGATCCTGATTTCTACAGTTTTCTCATGCTCAACCCCATATACTCTACAAAACTGAACTGGATTACCCCAACTTTTACTTAAAACTTGGAATATTTTATCTTTTGATTCTTTAATATCACTGTATTGGAAAGTGAGGAGAGGGTGATGAAGTTTAAAAAATGAATTTAAGACCTTCTAGTGGCCTCCTAGTTTTCCCATTATGGAGTTAAATTGCTATCACATCTATTCAAAATACTACTTTTTAAACATTATTACCAGATTTTATGTGTTCTGATCACTGTTTTTATAAATGATGCAAGAGACTGTATCAAGTTCAATTAAACTTATTGGCATAATATTTGTTAATTACAGCACCATAAAAAAAGACCCACATTCCTTTGAGAATCAAGCAAAAATACCCCAAATATTTATACAATAGTCTTCCTGTCACAGCATACTGCCAATGAGAAATTTACATATAACTTTGTAAAAAGGAATGTTTTTAAACTCTGAAATGATATACCATATAATTGCCTATAATCCCTAGGCTGATGTTTTACTGTGGTATTTCTTTGCTTCTTATTCTAATAAAACATTAACAGGAAGAGCTAATTTTTTTCTGTCAAAAGCAAGTTGTTGAAGCATAATCATTGTTTCCTTCATTTGATAACATGTCGTTTAACTTAGTAGAACTGGTCTAAAATTATGTCACATTCTTTCCCCTTTTCAACTCCATTCTTACTTTCTGGTTACCCCCCATTCTAGCAATACAAGACCAAGTCCAGCTACAAGGCTTTTGCAGCAATCCCAACAAACACATTGCTTTTGGAACAGAAGGTCAGTGTTGGCTCAAAAGCAGAGTACATTTTGGTGATGTTTTCTAAGATTGCTCATGTTCTTTAGAAAATTTCTGTTTTCAAGTTTTGCATTTACCAAAATAAAATGCTGCTTTTAGTTTAGGATGACATGGTGAAAGCATCTTGGTGAGTAGAATTGGAGACATCATTAATTTATCAGTAGAGTCTGGGTAGGAGCTGTCAGGCAGCTCTGGGAAACTTGATTACATCGTGTATCTCTGAGTATATCCCTGTCCTTTGGAATTTTAAATAATTGTTAAAATTTAAGTGTTTCCAGGATGGTGGTCCCGTGATGATTAAGACTTCGCTTTCCAGTGCAGGAGGTGTGGGTCAGTCCCTGGTTGGGGAGCTGAGATCCCACATGCCTCACAAAAAACCAAGACATAAACCAGAAGCAGGATTATACAAATTCAGTAAAGACTTTAAAAATAAAGTCCCCATAGAAAATCTTAAAAAAATATGTAAGGGTGTCCACTTCTGTTCACATTGATCAGTCGACGGAGTAGAGGTAAAATGGGGTTACATCTGGTCAACTGGCCACCTTTCAAACTGGGTGATTCATAGGTGGCTCAGATGGTAAAAATCTGCCTGCAGTGCAGGACGCACAGGAAATGCAGGTTCAACCCCTGGGTTGGGAAGATGCCCTGGAGGAGGGCCTGGCAACCCACTCCAGTATTCTTGCCTGGAGAATTCCATGGACAGAGTAGCCTAGTGGGCTACAGTTCACGGGGCCAAAGAGAGTTGGACACGACTGAGCGACTAACACTTTCACTTTAACACACTACAGTGGCTTCCACAGGGTGGAAATGCATTAGCCAAGCACCTAACTTAACCTCTTAAATCTGATCACAGTCTGAACATCTTTATCCTTCTCACTGATCTGACCTCCATGAAGGAGATAGAAGGTGGAAATCCTTTCCAGTGACCCAGCTGCTTTCACATGGCTCCAGGGCATTTTTGATTTGCTATTAAGAGTCATAAAGTATAAAATTACAGGATTCTGCTTCGCTGGGTAAATTAAATTAAAGCCTCTTGTTTCACAAGTCCATTACAAAGGCTCTAATGAAGTCCCAGTGGAGGAAATGAATGAAATCAATTACCAAGTTTATGACATAGTATAGTTCCTATGTTATTTTTATGCTATTTATTTAGGCAATATATCTTTGATTGCATGAAGCCCATTTTTGTGTGTGTGTGCAATTATAGTGTTTCAAATAATATTATTATTTGTCAAATGTTAGTATTTCCAACCAGGTGATATTTTGACTACTGGTTTTTGAATATACATGCTAAAATTTTTAGCATGATCTGGAGAATAAAACTGTATGTTCTCATATTCTGTATATTCCTTTGTCTAAAAAATAGGAATTGTTAGTGGGGAATGCTAAGAGGTGTATAAGTGAACATTAGTTGACAGAATCTCTTACATTGTGTATCTCTGATAACGAACTGTTATCCAACTGTGGCCCAGAGTATGCTCTATATATCTGAATCCTTTGAGGTGGGGTGGGAGTTACTTGGTTGCAGGCAGATGGGTAGCTTTTTCCTCTAGCTTCTTTTCCAAATTTTGACCTTTTATGATTCATTGAAGGATAACATAGGGGAATTCCCTGGTGGTCTAGTGGTTAAGACTCTGAGCTTCCACTGCAGGGCACACGGGCTCAGTTCTTGGTTGGGGAACTAATATCCTGCATGCTGCATGCCCACCCCTACTCCCTCAAAAGGGAGGTTTCCAATAGCGGGAGATTTCTGGAGGCATGAGGAAGTGACACCATCACCGTGTCACCAGATACCCCTTATCCTATGTCTAGAGTTACCATGTGGAGTCTTAGTAGAAGTGTTCCTTCACCATAGACCCTCTGCCCATTTAGATGGATGTTTCCAAAATCTGCTCACAAGGGCCTGCCTTCACAGACATGAGAGAAGCTCTTCCCTCACCAGCCATGCAGACTTCCTGGTTTCAGAATTTCTGTCTTTTTCAGTTCAATGGATTTTAAGGATTATACTTTATTAGTCAGTCATTAAAAATGAAGAATGATTAGCTTAATTTCAAATTTCATCAAAACCCATTTCATAAAGTCTTTGGTGGTATTGGTTTTTACTGAACCTAACGCAAGTTCATAAAGGAGAGGGTTTGTGTTTTTAATTTCAAACAAAACATACTCTTCAGTAAAATTATCATTTTTGTTTTTAGTACAACATCTGTAAATATCATGATATCTAATTTAAAATATCTAATGCATTTATGCACCAGGGGTTAGCCTGACTGAGCACACAATACATTTATCTAGTGTGGATAATTGTCTCTTGGCTAAGATATTGTTTTTGGACCACAAATACTTGAATTGCTTCAGGGTCACAGGATATAACATGATGCTTGGTTTTTGTTTTTTTTTTTTTTGGTTGGCTTTCCTATGTTATGTACTCCCCAATGGGAAACTTTACGTTTAAGAATTTTTAACTCATAAAAATATTATCCCAAGATTTTATGAGAGGTTATATATTTTCCATCATATTTCTTGAATTATACTGTGTTGTTTCTTTCATGGTTGTAGTTTTAAAAAAATAAATCCGGTTTATACAATAGAACTCATCCTATGCCATCAAAATCAAAGGGACTAATTTCTGAATCGAGTGGGTAAATTAGGACTATAATAATAAGAGGCTCATCTATTTGGGGGAGGATTTGTAGTTTGGAATATGTTGAATCCCAGAAACTTTTCGGAGATCCCTTTAATATCATGCAGAACAGTACAGTTAAGAGGGGTGATGCCACAGTGTCACTACGGGATTCTGTTAGGGTCCATGCTGGGGACCGCCTTGGAGATGCAATGAACCCATTTACTTCATCTTAAGATAGTTCAGCAATTCTCCCCCAGTCAGATTTCTTATACCATATTTTGTTTTATAGCATACAGTATAATTAATGAGGAACCAGAATCACTTTAAAAAATAATACTGTTTTTTAAAGCAAACTTTTCTCCAAATTGAAATACAGGTATCCCTTCTGATTAGACCTTAAGCTCTCATTGGATCCCCCAACTGGTTTCAGCTTTAATCACCCCTTGATGAAGCCCATAATTTTCAAAAGAGTGCATTTTGTTGACAAGAGATATGAAGTATCTGGTACTTCTGTTCTATAGTTTATTGTCCACATCAAACTTAAATTTATAGCTTATTCCATTTTCTATCATTTCCCCTCCATGAATGTTTAGGAGGGAAGCATTTTTAGCTTAAGCCTTAACTAAGGCTTTACAGGAAAAGATGAATGTCAGGCTTCATATTTTAATGTGTTGGCATCGAGGTCTTTGACTTAATCTCCTGCCAATAATCATCTTCTCCAAGACTGAGATGAGGATGTAATACAAGTGATTATAAAGCAGGAACAAAATAATTAGATGAATTTGCATTCATGACTGTCCTTATTACAATATTTTCAACAATATACCAAGTTCTGTAGAGGAAATAATTTTGATATGGACATTATTTTTTATTCTCCATATGGGTACTGTTATCCTTTTCAGAGAATGTTAAACATCTCTCTCTTATTGACTAATTTTTCTTATCATCTAAGTCCAATAGCAATAGGTAAAAGGTGAAACTGAAGGAAACACATTTATATTCTAAATACATGGATTATTATTTTTATTGTGCAATTATTTTAAGGATAGGAAAGATAAAGGAATGTTTCATTGTAATCAAATAATATGAATATTTATTGTCTCATGGTGATTGCTATTTTTCCATGAAATAATACACTTTTTCTTTGGAAGTATTGTATCTGTTGCCTTCTTCACAAGTATCTCTCGGGATAAAATCAAGGCTACAGTTAGGTACTAATTTTTCCAACAAATGATATTACTGTGCATTTAATTCATAACCTATGTGTGTCTGAAAGAATTTTAGAGTAGATCAGTTTTATAAATAGCACCTATAAACTACAGAATTATTTAAATGAAGATTACAGGAAAAATCATTTTATTTCTCCTGGTGGAAGGAGAATATAAACAGTTGTTTCAAAGACAATAGGGAGGACTATGCTAAAAAAATAGAAAAGTAAAGATTTGAGATATCTTGTCAATGTAAATGTTTTATTCTAAGTTGCCAGTTTAATTTTTTTAAAGGTGACTTTTTAAACTCTAATCAGATTAATCATATGTCTTTGGGTGAGACTATTTTAAGATCAATGCATGTCTTAAAAATTTAACAAAATCTGGTTACTAACTTAAGCATATGGTCTAGACTAGAGTGAGTGTCTTAATTTAGGTTATTTCAAGAAGTAAATGTGTTCCCAATTTGTTTAGCAGTGGAGAAGTGCCCAGGACCCAAGTCTATACTAACTGGTTGCCCTTGGGCAGTTGTCTACCACTCAACTACTCTTTTAAAACACTTACTAAACCATATTTAAATATACATATTGGATTTTTCTTTTTCCCTACTATAAACTGTGAGAAAATGCAGTAGCTTTTGTTAAGCATTCATTGAATAAATTAATTCAGTTTTCACCTGAGTTGCTGCTAAGTCACTTCA
Source organism: Bos indicus (assembly GCF_029378745.1). Lineage (NCBI taxonomy): Eukaryota > Metazoa > Chordata > Mammalia > Artiodactyla > Bovidae > Bos > Bos indicus. The sequence goes on along the minus strand of NC_091782.1, from coordinate 7,803,889 downwards.
GTCGTGTCGGACTCTGTGCGACCCCATAGACGGCAGCCCACCAGGCTCCCCTGTCCCTGGGATTCTCCAGGCAAGAACACTGGAGTGGGTTGCCATTTCTTTCTCCAATGCATGAAAGTGAAAAATGTAAGTGAAGTTGCTCAGTCGTGTCCGACCCTTAGCGACCCCATAGACTGCAGCCTACCATGCTCCTCTGTCCATGGGACTTTCCAGGCAAGAGTACTGGAGAGGGGGTGCCTCACCTGGGTAGGTCTCTAAAATTTCCAATTTTATTTCACAGGATTTTAAGCCAAATTTTTGCTCATAGGATTATAAAAATAAAGATACCTAGTGTATGGTAGTTAGGAGTCTTCCTTTGGGGTAGAATAAGTCTCATGAATGCTAATTCCATGGAAAAGATAGAAAGGGCCTCTGTTACAGGGAAAGTAAGCTGGTTTTAGACTTGGCGCCTTTTAAAGAATACCACGACGGCGGCCATATTGAGTCCTTTAGTGTATCAGACACGGAGCTAAATGCTTTACTATCTTCGCAGCTCTGTAAGGATTTTGATGCTCCAAGATGTCAACTGCATTTCCAAAAGCAGCAGGGTAGTAAGTTGCTGAAATGGACCTCAAGTGGGATCCAGTTACCCCCTGGCTTTTCCCTACTCTGCATGCAACAGTGATGTCAGTGAGCTAATGTGAAATATTCAGCAAGAGATGGTGGTTTTAGATAATTTTTTTATTACTTGCTAAAATATGTTTAAATATTCATTAAATTAGAGCAGCAAAAGCTTTTTTTTTTTTTTTTTTTTTAATGAGGAACAGTTAAAGGGAATTGGGAATGGCTTAGTTCTGACAAGACTTGAGTGAATGAGGATATACAGACCAGCACAATTCCTTAAGTTACTGAAAGAGAGGAGGTGGATTACAGTGGAGGAGGTGCCGGCTGGAAATCAGAAACATCCTTCTGATATCCTTGATTAAATGAAGAAAAAGTCCAGAGGCTTTGCCATTGCGCCTTGATGAATGGATTTGAAACTAGCCTAATGATTTGCCAAAAATCCATTCCTTCTGTGTGTGAGGAACGGATATTTAACCCTCCAAAGATCTTGGGATTACAAACACCAAGTAAATTTCCTCAATTCTTGAAATTTTTAAACCAATCACGTGAAAATAATCTATTGATAAATATTCCTAGATCTTTAAAGAAGCTATACTTTTATAATGGAAACCCCTTTGGCTTACAGTGTACATTTTCCCCCTTTCTTCAGGTCTGAAAGCTATTCTCCGACTAGAGAATCAAAATGAGATTTATTTGCCTGAGAATATCTCCAGTCTTACAAATGGTTTTGTATTAATGACTGAAAATCAAGCAAATCTCTTATGGTTAGAGGATTTTTCTACCCAATTCCTGGTTAACAAAGTATAGCAACATTTGGGTTCTGCCTGAATTGTTTTTGGGAGGTTAATTTTATCATTACTAAAATACAGTACTTACCCATGAAATTTTTGAAATCCAATCCAGTTAGAAAGTCGTGGCATCACAAAAAGTTTACCAGTCTTTTTATATAACTTTTTGTTTGGAAACAGTTTACTTTCTAATTCTGCTTAGAGTGCAACTAATTCTTTCTGTTTTCAGATTTTTAGCACTTAATCCTATCTCCAAAGAGAGCAGGTTCTAATCAGTCTGCTGGTTTAACATATCTTACTTAACACTGACTGCGGTTCCATGAGAACTGCTCCTTTTGGACGAGGAACACCTGTTAAAATGCGTAGGCATATCTCACGAAGACTTTGATTTGCAATGGTGTTCTTGGTTCTTGGCCCTTAATTAGAAAATCATACTGAATTCAGAAACTATTTTTTTCTTAAAGTCAGAAAGAGACTATGTGTCTTTTCAAAAACTGGGCCCCAAAGTTGGTTGTGCTGAGCAAAATATAACAAATTTTAATCAGAATACTTCTAACCATTACTTAAGAATCTTGAAAAATGGGATTCAAAGTATGTTCTCTTTATGCCTTGCTTGGCTATCTTCCAATTTGGTGGAAAATATATGTTTTTATAAAACCTTTTACTGGAGAGTGTTCTGAGAGAACTTCACTTAAAATGAATAAGAAACATCAATACAGTCCTGCTAAGTTGTCAAAAAGCAATCTATGGTTACACTTCATGTTAATAGAGATTTAATGTATGTTTTTTTAATACATTTTGTACCACAGTGGAAAAAAAAAAAGTCTGCTAGGAGTGGATCAAGATGATATACTTGACAGAGAATTCCTTGTCAATAAAAAAATCAATTCTAGAAAATTTCAAGGCTATTTAAACTCGAATAAACCCCCCTCCAAATTTTAATGCAATTTGACAATATTGTCTTCATTTCAAGGTTTCAGCATTGCTGATATATTAATACTACTAGTTATCCTCCTTAATTTTCCAAGTATTCTGTGTAGGTAGTTTTTTTATTCCTTCAGGAAAAATCAATGTTTTAAGTTGTATAATAAAGGATGTGTTTGCTTAGTAAGTTCCTATGAAGTAACCAGGATAATAACCCTATTTGATTTTGGCTAAAATAATATTTGCTCATTATATTAAACTGATCACATACTCAGATCTTTGATGGCAAACAAATTTAATTGAAATGTGGGAAAATAAATTATTTGTTATTTAAAATATTCAGAGTTCAACCTCCTTCCCTAGAGCATTTTACTGAGGTGTATTGAAATCATATTCTTTCTATGATTCATTTAACTCCATTTATTTGTCAGTTCACCCTTCCAGTTCATCCTAAATGTCTTTCCTGAAGACACATCATATGCTGTATCCTGAGGCTACCAAGATAAATGCCACAGTTACATAATGTAGTAGGACAGGTGGTCCAGTAGGATAGAGATACAGTCAAAGAATAATGATGATACAATATTTTTAAATCATGTGTGGAATGATGTGGTATCTCAAGGAGGGAGTGAAAGACTTTGCCTGCTTCAAACGCCAAAAGCCATTAGAAAGGACTTGAATTAAGATCTTTAGGGTGAGTAGGAATTCTAAGTGAGCTGACGGTGGAGGACAGATCCATCTAGGTGGAGTTGATGACGTGTGGTTAGAAGGTTAGAAACCCAAGTCCCTTGTGGTTAAAGAGCAGCATGCAAGGGAGGAGTGGGTAGAAGGTGTTGGTGGAGAGGCAAGGAAGGGCTGGACCAGACTTCTCTCCTAAGGAGTTTGTTCCTAATTCTGATCATTAATTCCTGACTTTTTTCTTTTCTATAATTATTATCATAGAAGCCATATGTGGTGTAAAGCCTAAAACTAAGGCCCAATATTATGTGCTTGGCATCTGGTAGAACTGGGAGGGCCTCAGGTAGCTGAATTACAAGCTCTCTTCCCCATTCTGCTTCTCCAGACGTGGTCCCCCAACTCTCCCTGTCAGACCGACCAGGTGCAGTGTGTAGTTATTCAATCAAGGTGACCACAGCCTTCTAAGGAACCAGGGACATCTCACTTGATCCTGCAAAGCCTGCCTCCCACAGCCCCTGGTTTTTTACTCTTTCCTGAGCACAACTTTTCTGTGGCCCTGATGGGACACACACTCTCTTCCCCTGGGCCATGACCACCTCTGAGTATTGAACTCTGCTTGATTTCACCTGCCCAATGTCATGCATTCAGGGGTCCTAGCACTGTAGAGTGGGAACCCCTTCCCCGCCTCACCCCAACCCACAGGGTAAATAGGAAGCGGTTAGAACACTGTGTCAAGGAAAAATTAAATTGTCTGAACAGCAGCAAGGAGTTGTCTTTATGATATTTTCTGTTCCCTGCTACCTATTATGCATAATTAATTTTAAGTAGGAAGGATGGAGGAGGAAAAGAAAAAAGATACTTTTTTTTTCTATGGTAGGAGAAAGGAAAGCTCAAGCATTTCTATTAGGTGACCATAGCTAGTGTTTTATATTTCATTTAATGTAAAGGAATGGATTTGGAAGAAATAGCTTTCAGACAATTTCCTCTGTGTTATTGAAATAAGGGAGCTAGCCTAACACAATAAATATTCATTTTCTCCCACACCTCAAGGGGGTACAGCTCAACTTGGAGATTCACCGTGGCTCAGTGATGTAATTTCTTTCCATCTCGTATTTTCAGGTATCTGAAGAAGAAAGAGAATGACGAAAAGTCATATCCACCCTTAAGTGACTTTCATCAGAAGTTATGAATCACCTTTGCTCACATTCATTTAGGAAAAGTCAGTCACAAGCCCTAAATTCTTAAGTTCAAGGAAATGTATATCCTTGCCTGAGAAAATGAAGTAATTTGGTGAACCTTAGCCTTGTCTGGCATGATATCCAAATTAGTTCAGGGAAAAAATAAATTACAGTAAATTTAATTTATTAACTTTAATCAATTAAACAATTCAAAATATGAATAAAAATTAAATAGAAAAAGTGAGACAAAGGTAAAACAAATATATTTTAGAAACATGATAATAAATGTTACCTTATATTAAAAGACATTATTAGATCAGATTAAGAAATGAATTCCAGACATTTATAAAAAACACTGATTTCTAATGTTTGGATGCAGAGAGTTGGAAATAAAAAGGCAATGATATAGTAAAAAGTACTAATAAAAACATTTGATTGTATCAGGCAAAATAGAGATTAAGAGCCAAAGTACTGTTACGGATATGGAGAGACACTTCATAAATACAAATATTTAATTCATGAAGAATGTATGCTTCTTCTAACTATGAAGGTAGCTAATAAAATGACTTCAAACAACATTGAGCAAAATTGCTAAGATCACAAGGAGAAATTAACAATTATGTCATATTTTATGATTTCAATTGTTAATAAGAATGAACATGCATAAGAATGTAATAAAGCTAAACATGATTTGGAAAAAACAATGAAAAATTTTGATCTGATACATACACACACATACACATGGAACTCTGCAGCCAACAATTAGAGAATAGATATTATGGAATATTTACATAAAACTTATGTCTTATACCATAAATCTCAAACTACATAAGAAATTACAACTTTGAAGAAATTCTTTGGTTCTAACTAAATAAGTAGTAATTTAAAAATTGGATAAAAAACTTATATTCCTAAAAATTAGAAAGAAAAACTACTTTGAAGTAACTCTTAAGTCTAAGGAAACTTAATGGAAATATTAAAAAAATATGTTTAGCATTGTATAATAGTGATCGTATACATATCATAACTTGCAGAATGCCACAAAAAGGATTCTTTGAGGGAAAAAAGGATAAATCCAAAGACTATAGCAAGAAGTAAATAGTGAGTCATAAGCAGAAATGACTGAAATGGAATGAGTATGCCAAAGATCAAAGCCAAAAATTAGTCCAATTAAGAGATTAGAAATGGATAATCCTACCTGGAATTTGATTAAGAAAAAAGCAGGTAGACACAAATATTAGACATGATGAAGGAGAGAGACCAAGATGGCAACATGGATGGCTTCTGAACTCCTCTCCTCCCAATGATAGGCTGAATGTGCAAACTGCACGTGGAGAAATTCCCCCCGAGAGAAATCCAGAACCCAGCTGAGTGACTCCAACATCTCAGATTCATAAGAAAATACCCACATCAAACCTGGCAGGAAAGCTGAGATACACTCTTGCCATTAACCCTGCCCCTGGTACAGTGTCAAACAATTGCGAGGGCAACTCCAGCTCCCAGTTCCTCCCTTAGGTTTTAGGCTGAACATCGAGTGTCCCAACTTTTAAGGTTCCCACCTAAGGGAAAAGCCCCTCAAATGTTTACCTTGAAAAGCCAGTGGGGTGCCGATAGGAGTTATATGGTTTCTTATATTGGAGGTACTAGTTCAACAGCAGAATGTAGACATTTGTGGGCAATGCCTCCGTGTCAGACAGTAGCTCATGAAATGATTCCAAGATTATTCTTCTTGGAAACATTGAGACATCCAGAGCTTTCTTTGAATTCAGACTTTACTATCTGTATATTTGACTAAAAGCCTCACATGAGAACCATTTCATTTATTATCACTAGGCACTAGACGAACCAGCCAAGACGGACAGCATTTCGAAGGACAGCACCTTAGACCCACCTCTGGAGGTAATGGCTTCAGATCCACCCCTGCTTTTGAAATACAATCCGGAAACTCTTTGCTAACACAGTACCTGGTTTCAATTCTTCCAGTTGTGTTCCCCTGCACAACTCAGGCAGCAAACTGAAGAGCTCTGTGCTACCATTGATAAGGTCTTACAGGATTCCTTGTCTATGGTAATGCCTTAGACTAGACCATGCAATTCAAACCTTTGCTTCGCTTCACTTCATTTCCCTCTGCTTGACTAGGCTGGATGCATCCTAAGCTTTTCCTTTTTTTTTTTTTTTTTCCCTAGCATTCTTCTGATTCTCCTTCAAGTTCCCTACAGACTTTTTTGGGTTCTGACACAATCAAAGTATGTATATATATATTTAATTTAATTTATTCAACCATAAGAGTTACTAGGTTAATGATTTTTAAAATAAAGGTCAAGGCCCAATAGTGATTTGGGGAATTAGTGGACAGCAACCAGTATAGTGTTTTTTTGTGTGTGTTTTTTGTTAGCAAACAGCATTTTAAAAATAGGATAGCAAGAGAGTTCCCTGGTGGTGCAGTGGATAAGAATCGCCTGCCAGTGCAGGGGACACAGGTTTGCTCCCTGATGTGGGACGATTGCATGTGCTGTGAACAACTAAGCCTCTGCTCTACAACCATTGAACTCATGCTCTGCGGCTCACAAGCCACAGCTGATGAGCCGGCGTGCTGCAGCTACTGAAGGCTGTGTGTTCTAGGGCCCACAAGTTGCAGCTACTGAGCCTGTGTGCCTAGAGCCTGTGTTTTGCAACAAAAGAAGCCACCACAATGAGAAGACCAAGGGCGGCAACTAGAGAGTGGCTCCCACTCGCTACAACTAGAGAAAGCCCACATGCAGCAATGAAGACCCCAAACAGCCAGAAAAATAAATTCGAAATAAATTTTAAAAAGATAATGTGCTGATGATTATTTTAAAAATATAACTGTAAGAATGTAAACTATCCATCAGACTCTATTATTCCAACCAGTGGGTGGATATTGTTGCTATTTCTTTCAATTTGTTTACATGTAGAGGTATAGGCTTGTGTGTACAGGCTGGAGTAAAATCTGTTTCTATCTGTAGGTTACATTCAAAACAGTTTAGAAGCCAAAATATGGGGCTATGTTGTCATATGTTGACATTTCAAATATGGAATTGCATGTAGAGTTTGTGGCTCATTCTAATCAGAAACCATAGCTTCAGTCCTTATGTAATTCACAACCCTTAGACTTTGAAGAAATGGAAAATGAGGTAAGGTCTTTCATTAGTCTAATGACTAATGAGGTAAGAGCTTTCATTAGTCTAAGAGCTTTCAGTCAGTTCAGTTGCTCAGTCGTGTCTGACTCTTTGCAACCCCATGGACTGCAGCACTCCAGGCCTCCCTGCCCTTCACCAATCCCCACAGCTTGCTCAAACTCATGTCCATCAAGCTGGTGATGCCATCCAACCATCTCATCCTCTGTCATTCCCTTTCTCCTCCTGCCTTCAATCTTTCCCACCTTCAGGGTCTTTTCCAATGAGTCGGTTCTTCATATCAGGTGGCCAAAGTACTGGAGCTTCAGCTTCAGAATCAGTCCTTCCAATGAATATTTTGGACTGATTTCCTTTAGGATTGACTGGTTTGATCTCCTTGCATCCAAGGGACACTCAAGAGTCTTCTCCAACACCACAGTTCAAAAGCATTAATTCTTCAACACTCAGCCTTCTTTATGGTCCAGCTCTCACATCTGTACATGGCTACTGGAAAAACCATGGCTTTCACTAGATGGACCTTTGTCAGCAAAGTAATATCTCTGCTTTTTAATATGATGTCTAGGTTGGCCATAACTTTTCTTCCAAGGAGCAAGCGTCTTTATTTCTGGAATTCTTTTCTTTTGGTTGACTAAATTTATTTCCTTGTTCTTTGACTCAGACAGACTGAATCCTGGATATTTTATATTATTTGAGGACTACTAAAGCATTATTTGTTATTATTAAATATTTCCTTCTTATTATATAGCTATTTTCATTCATTGGGATAAAATTTACATTTCTCCAAATTATTTTTTTGAATATTTTGTATAGATCCACTTATCCAAATTTTAAAATGATTGTGGTTTTTCTTTTATTGTTAATTGTTAGTTTTTTAGGCCAGTCTTATTTTGTCCCTTGGAATTAGTATAAATGCTTTTTTGCCTATTCTTTTTCAAAATTAGAATTATATATATATATATATATATAAAGTAGATTGCATTTATTTTAAATTTTTTATTAGAGTATAGTTGACTTACAATGTCATGTTTAAAGTAGATTTTAAATGTATAGAATTGCCTATGATTAAAAGTATTCCTAACTTTCAATTGGAACATTATAGACAAATATCCTTTAATAATGACATTGAAGCCAGGTAATTAATCGGTCTGTATGAAGAATTATATTTTCACAGAGAGGACCTGCAAATAGTTACATCTTCTCTATTTGTAACCTATTTTGTTGTATATTCTTTATGTCTTTTAATCTAAAGACGGGAAGTTTTGATTTGCCAGAGCTACGGAATAAATTTTAGGTATTTTTTTTCCGTTTCATTTGTTAAACATATAAAAATACCCCATATTACATTAAATGTAACAGGGATAGGATTTAAGAAATAATGTGAGTAATCATCTATATTATTTATTTATTTAACAAATATTTAATGCTTATAAGTTAAAACTGCATTATTCCAGGCCATTAAGTTTAAGGCAAGTATTTTATTTAGCAAATACTTGTTAGTGATGGGCTTGGCACTGTGAGGCACCATGGTGATAAAGGTGAGGGAGGCAGAGCAGCTTGACAGGGTACTTAGTTGTGTTCTTAACTGGAGTATAGTTGACTTACAATGTTGTGTTTTTCAGGTTATAGCACAGTGATTTAGTTAATATATGTGTATATATATTTATATAAATATATATATTTAGGTATAATATGCACAGATATTCTTTTTCAGATTCTTTTTCCTTATAGGTTGTTATAAAATATTAAGTATAGTAGTATTGTATTGGTATTATACAGTAGAACCTTATTTTTATCTATTTGATATATATTAATAGGAGTGTATATATGTTAATTCTAATCTCCTAATGTACCCCTCCCCCACCCACTTTCCCCTTTAGTACCCACAACTTTGTTTTCTGTCTGTGGATCTGTTTCTGCTTCGTAAATAAATTCGCTTGTATCTTTTTTTCATATGCCACTTATAAATGATACCGTATGGTATTTGTCTTTGTCTGAGTTGCTTCATTTAGTATAATTGCTAGGTCCATCCATGTTGTTGCAAATGGAATTCTTTCATTATTTTTTATGGCTGAGTAATTTATTATTGTATATATGTACTGCATCTTCTTTATCAATTCCTCTCTCAATGGACATTTAGGTTGCTTTCATGTCTTGACTCGGAGAAGGCGATGGCACCCCACTCCAGTACTCTTGCCTGGAAAATCCCATGGACGGAGGGGCCTGGAAGGCTGCAGTCCATGAGGTCGCTGAGGGTCGGACACGACTGAGCGACTTCACTTTCACTTTTTACTTGCATGCATTGGAGAAGGAAATAGCAACCCACTCCAGTGTTCTTGCCTGGAGAATCCCAGGGGCGGGGGAGCCTGGTGGGCTGCCGTCTATGGGGTCGCACAGAGTTGGACACGACTGAAGTGATTCAGCAGCAGCAGCAGCAGCAGTAGCATGTCTTGACTATTGTAAATAGTGCTGCGATGAACATTGGGTGTATGTATTTTTTCAAACTAGAATTTTCTCTGGACGTATGCTCAGGAGTGGATTGCAGGGTCATATGGTAGCTCTATTGTTAGTTTTTTAAGGAATCTCTGTAATGTTCTCCATAGTGGATGCACCAGTTTACACTCCTACCAACAATGCAAGAGGGTTCCAGTTTCTCCACTCTGAGAGGTGTACTTTGGATATAGCAGTCTGAAAATAGGATTCAAACTGAGACCAAGATGGAAAGAAGCCAGTCATATAAAGATCAGGGATAATCAATTTCAGGAAGAGGAGTAAGGATTTGCAGATGTCCTGACAGGAAAGAGCTCAGTGTGTGCGTGTGACGAAGGCCAGTGTGGCTGCAGGGTGGTAAGCCTGGGGTGAACAGTGGGAAATGAGCTGAGAAGACAGGGGCAGGGCTGGTGAGGACACTTACATGCCATGGCATGAAGTTTGAGTTCCATGGGAAAATGTGAAGATATAAAAATATGGGGGGAAGGCAATGGCACCCCTTTCCAGTACTCTTGCCTGGAAAATCCCATGGGCTGCGAAGCCTGGTAGGCTGCAGTCCATGGGGTTGCTAAGAGTTGGAAACGACTGAGCAACTTCACTTTCACTTTTCACTTTCATGCATTGGAGAAGGAAATGGCAACCCACTCCAGTGTTCTTGCCTGGAGAATCCCAGGAACGGGGGAGTCTGGTGGGCTGCCGTCTATGGGGTCGCACAGAGTCGGACATGACTGAAGCAACTTAGCAGCAGCAGCAGCAGCAGTAGGAAACCGCTGAGAAAGATCCTGATGGCTGCTGTAAGGAGGCTACCGAGGCTAGGAGGAGCAGTGATGGTGATCTCGATGGAGTGGGTGCAGAGGAGTTGCAGAGAAGAACTAGGTGTGAAAGAGATCTTGCAGGCTTGCTTGGGTTTGGATGTGAGTAGAGAAGCAGAGGAGAATCTTGGAAGAGCTCCTGGTCTCTGCATCGAGTGCAGACAGGGAGATATAATGTGGAAGATGAAGAGGCTATGTTTGTTTGGACAGGATAAATTCAAGGTATGTGTCAAGCAGGCCTTAAGCCTGTGTATCTGGCAATGGTAGGAGGGCTGGGGAGGGGTCGACTAATATTTGGATGTTGTGGGCACCCCGTATGAAGATCCCAGGAAGGAAACATGGTGGGTCCAATCATGGAGAATGGAATCCACTCTGAGAGCAAAGTCAGGGCAGCATGGAAGCTACAAGAGCACAGCATTCAAGAGAATGTGAACGCGGTGACAGCTGCCAAGGAAAGAGAATAAATAAGCCTTCAGTGGGGTTTATTAGATTTGACTCTGATTTTGAAACTATACTGTTGTTGCTTATATGTTGTTCTATCTTACCTTTGCTATTTTTCTAGCCTTTATTAGCATATACAGATCTTTTGAACTTAAGGCTATTCTTTTGATTTTTTAATTTATTTTGAAATTTTTTCAGTCAGTTCAGTCACTCAGTCGTGTCTGACTCTTTGCAACCCCACGGACTGCAGCACGCCAGGGCTCGCTGTCCATCACCAACTCCCTCAGTTTACTCAAACTCATGTCCATTGAGTCGGTGATGCCATCCAACCATCTCATCCTATGTCATCCCTTTCTCCTCTCGCCTTCAATCTTTCCCAGCATCAGAATCTTTTCCAATGAGCCAGCTCTTCGCATCAGGTGGTCAAAATATTGGAGTTTCAGCTTCAGCATCAGTCCTTCCAATGAACATTCAGGACTGATTTCCTTTAGGATGGACTGGTTGGATCTCCTTGCAGTCCAAGGGGCTCTCAAGAGTCTTCTCCAACACCACAGTACAAAAGCATCAGTTCTTCAGTGTTCAGCATTCTTTATAGTCCAATGCTCACATCCATACATGACCACTGGAAAAATCATAGCCTTGACTAGATGGACCTTTGTTGGCTTTTTAATATGCTATCTAGTTTGGTCATAACTTTTCTTCCATGGAATAAGCGTCTTTTTATTTCATGGTTGCAGTCACTGTCTGCAGTGATTTTGGAGCCCAAAAAATAAAGTCAGCCACTGTTTCCACTGTTTCCCCATCTATTTCCCATGAAGTGATGGGACCAGATGCCATGATCTTCGTTTTCTGAATGTTGAGCTTTAAGCCAACTTTTTCACTCTCCTCTTTCACTTTCATCAAGAGGTTCTTTAGTTCTTATTCACTTTCTGCCATGAGGGTGGTGTCATCTGCATATCTGAGGTTATTGATATTTCTCCTGGCAATCTTGATCGCAACTTGGGCTTCATCCAGCCCAGCATTTCTCATGATGTACTCTGCATAGAAGTCAAGGTGACAATATACAGCCCTGACGTACTCCTGTTCCTATTTGGAACCAGTCTGTTGTTCCATGTCCAGTTCTAACTGTTGCCTCCTGACCTGCATATAGGTTTGTCAAGAGGCAGGTCAGGTGGTCTGGTATTCCCATCTCTTTCAGAATTTTCCACAGTTTATTGTGATCCACAGTCAAAGGCTTTGGCATAGTCAATAAAGCAGAAGTAGATGTTTTTCTGGAACTCTCTTGCTTTTTCGATGATCCAGAGAATGTTGGCAATTTGATCTCTGGTTCCTCTGCCTTTTCTAAAACCAGCTTGACCATCTGGAGGTTCATGGTTCACACATTGTTGAAACCTGGCTTGGAGAATTTTGAGCATTACTTTACTAGCGTGTGAGATGAGTGCAATTGTGAGGTAGTTTGAGCATTCTTTGGCATTGTTTCTCTTAGGGATTGGAATGAAAACTGACCTTTTCCAGTCCCATGGCCACTGCTGAGTTTTCCATGTTTGCTGACATATTGAGTGCAGCACTTTCACAGCATCATCTTTTAGGATTTGAAATAGCTGAGTTGAAATTCTATCACCTCCACTAGCTTTATTTGTAGTGATGCTGCCTAAGGCCCGCTTGACTTTACATTCCAGGATGTCTGGCTCTAGGCGAGTGATCACACCATCATGATTATCTGGGTCGTGAAGATCTTTTTTTATAGTTTTTCTATGTATTCTAGCCACCTTTTCTTAATATCTTCTGCTTCTGTTAGGTCCACACCATTTCTGTCCTTTATTGTGCCCATCTTTGCATGAAATGTTCCCTTGGTATCTCTAATTTTCTTGAAGAGATCTCTAGTCTTTCCCATTCTGTTGTTTTCCTCTATTTCTTTGCATTAATCCCTGAGGAAGGCTTTCTTATCTCTCCTTGCTATTCTTTGGAACTCTGCATTCAGATGGTGATATCTTTCCTTTTCTCCTTTGCTTTTGGCTTCTCTTCTTTTCTCAGCTCTTTGTAAGGCCTCCTCAGACAGCCATTTTGCTTTTTTGCATTTCTTTTTCTTAGGGATGGTCTTGCTCCCTGCCTCCTATACAATGTCATGAACCTCCACCCATATTTCATCAGGCACTCTGTCTATTAGATCTAGTCCCTTAAATCTATTTCTCACTTCCACTGTATAATCATTAGGGATTTGATTTAGGTCATACCTTAATGGTCTAGTGGTTTTCCCTACTTTTGACACTCATAAAAATCATATTTATTTTTTCTGGCACCATCCAGGAAAAAAAGAAAACAACCAGAGAAAAAACTTTTACACCAAACCTACTTTTTCTTTTTTCAATTTAATTTTGTGTACACCTTCTTTTATTTTTTAAAGTCCCTTCTTTTTTATTTTCTAAATTAAATTTCATTAATTAATTTTTTGGAGTATTGTTGCTTTACAATAATGTGTTAGTTCCTGCTGTGTGACAAGGTGAATGTATAACGTGTACAAATATATCCGTTCTTTGAATTTTTTTTGCATTTAGGACACCACATGGAAGGCTGTTCTTTTTAGTCTTGTGTGAAAACACTGACCTGATAAGCATAATGTATCTGCAGTTTTTCCTCCATGTTTTCCTAGATATACTTTGTTATTTTTTAAATTTTACTATTTTCTATTACTTTTTATCTTTTGTAGGCTCTTATTTTCTTCAAGACAACATTTTTCTGAATATCACTTTTATATTTAATCTGGAATTCTGTTGATCTGGGACCTTAAGCCATTAACAGTTATTGCAATTCTTCTTCTACTAGGATGAGTTCCTGTCATCTTAGTGTATATTTTCTACTTAAAATGTTTTCTTTTGGATATTTTGACATTTATTGGTTTGAAAATGAAGAAAATTTCAGTTTGCATTTTTGTTACTGTTCATAATTAGATGTAAATTATTAAAAACAATAACTGTGCTGATTTTCCTATCAATTTTCAGACTTACAAGTGTATTTTTCCAAAATTAAATACCACAGCATTTTCCACTTTCCAGTTTCAACCAAGAGCTCTATATATGTACATATATACACACACAGTTTGCTAATATCTTTTGGACCTCTATATTTGAATTTTAATGGTGATATTTTTCTTGATTTATTCTTTATTTAGATGCTTAATCTTTATTTAGATCCTGATTTCTGAAAGATTCATAGATTTTTCCTAGATTTATTTTTCTTTTTTAACTCCTGCTGAAAAGTGTATTCTGATTCTATTGCCGGTATTCCTAAGATTAGCATTTTACCCTTTCTTTTAAATTATAGCTTTGCCAGATATAAAATTATAGGTCCCCTTTTCTCAACAGATTTTTGACCTAGATTCTTTCTTGTCAACAACATAACTTGTGAAATGTTTTGTCCGTATGATATTTACTCCACCACTGCAGAGTGATCATTCACAGAGTAGCACTGTAATCTTTTAGAATTTTGTCTCTGTGATGTTACTGATTTTTCCTATTATGCGTCTAAGTGTGTGTGTGTGTTTTCTTTTATGTGTCTGAGTTGATCCTCTCTTTAGCCTTTCATCTCAAGTTTTCAGTCTCGTCCTCCCCTCACATTTAGGATATTTGTAGTCATTATCTTTTCAAATGTTCCTTTCTTCCTAGGGCTCTCACTGTGTGATTTTGTCACTGTTGTTTCTATATTCCATGTCTTCATCTTTACATTTTTTTTTTTTTTTCTATTTATTGTTTCCTAATTCTTCCAAGAAGATTCCTTGGTCTGATATTCCAGTTCAAGAATTTGTTCACTATCTATTCTCTTCTTCAGTCTTTATGTTCAGTTCTTTTTTGTAGCTTATGTAATTCTGTTTTAAAAGTCAGGTTCATTGGGGTATAATTACCCATTGTAAAATTTACCCATTTAGTGTACAATGCTATGAGTTTTGACAAAGCATATAGTTATGTAACCACCACCACATCCAAGATGCAAAACTTCCATCAAATAAAACGCTTTCCACGTGCTGCTTTGTCGTCTATTTCTCCCTGCAACCCAGGTTCACGTGTATGTGAAAAAGTGAAAGTGAAAGTCGCTCAGTAGTGTCCGACTCCTTACAACCCCATGGACTGTATATTCTCCGGGACAGGATACTGGAGTGGGTAGCCTTTCCCTTCTCCAGGGGATATTCCCAACTCAGGCATGGAACCCAGGTCTGCCTCATTGTAGGCAGATTCTTTACCAGCTGAGCCACAAGGGAAGCCATTGTATCCATAGCTAATTCTTCATTTTTATTGTAATGTGCTTGATGTATAAATTTATTTCATAGTTTATAATGAAATCAGTTAGCTTGATTGAGAAAGTTCCTCTAGCCATGTTTTACATCTCAAGTG
Source organism: Bos indicus (assembly GCF_029378745.1). Taxonomy (NCBI): domain Eukaryota; kingdom Metazoa; phylum Chordata; class Mammalia; order Artiodactyla; family Bovidae; genus Bos; species Bos indicus. Next base: position 7,788,435 of record NC_091782.1, on the reverse strand, counting down.
CAAATTTGGAGGAAATATATAATGTGATCCATCTATGTTTTTATTGTTAGTTTTTGTGAGTTTGTGTCACAAGGAGAGAAAGAAGCAAGATAAATTAAGATATTAAAATGACTGAGAATATGAAGCATATGTAATGGAGCTGGGAAGGCTCATTAATTTGGAAGTCTCAGTGAGGCTGAAGAAATGTTGTGTTGGGATGTTTGAGAAATGAAGATGGTAGATGGGAAGTAGAGTTCTAAAAGACAGATGTGAGAAATGAAATTTCAGAAGTTTCCCATTTGTGAAGGTCACATCTAGGAACAGTCCTGGGAGCTGATGATTGAAACGGAGCAGATGAGGATGTTTTTGGACTTGAACAGCTCAAAGAATTGAGGGATAGAGACTTCTGTGTGAATCCTGAAATTGTGTGAGGAACTATTATGATCCATGAGTGAACGTCATCAATAAATAAGATATAATTTCTTCAAAACTGATTGATAACAACAATAAAGAGAATAATAAAGTGAAAGTAAAGCTTAGTGAAATAAATTTCAAAGGAACAGGAGGTTTTGTATAGAATAGATGGAGTACTGGTTAGAAAGTCTTAATAGGAAAAGAAAGGTGAACACATATCCCAGAAGTTAAATCTTTTAATATTTTTTTGATTACTTCAGTACCATAATTGTTTTTATTTTCATACAGATGCCTACAACTCTTCCAAGAGCAGCTGGTCGAGAAACCAAATATGTAAGTCGCTTTATAATCATACATACTGCTGTCGTAATGGGTGCTTGGGCATGCTTTGGGGTGAACTCAATTATACAATCATCTGAGCTGAATTAGTTGAATTTTTCATAAATGGAAGAGTTAGGATGGTGTGATTGGCCGAGAGGTGGAAAAATCAGTTATTTCAAGTAAGTATATTGACTGAATTCCTTCTTTTTTTTTTTAAAATTTTATTTTATTTTTAAACTTTACATAATTGTATTAGTTTTGCCAAATATCAAAATGAATCCGCCACAGGTATACATGTGTTCCCCATCCTGAACCCTCCTCCCTCCTCCCTCCCCATTCCTTCTTAAGTGAGGTTCTTAAGTGAGGTCTTATTTATCTGATTAGTTTGGCTGAATCAAACAGAACTCTAGTACCTGCTTTCTGTCTTTCTAATTACCTGTGCTTAGATAGCATTTTCATTTTTGTAATGTTTTATGATGCTTATTATGATAGAGTCCACTCATATACTTGAAATATTAAGATTTGTCTATTTCCAATGGGATTGCCAGTTTAGTTGATTTTGACTAGTTTGCTGCTTTCTTGAATTTAATTTTTTTTTTATTTTTTATTTATTTTATTTATTTATTTATTTTAAATTTTATTTTATTTTTAAACTTTACAATATTGTAGTAGTTTTGAGGGAGGAGGGTTCAGGATGGGGAACACGGGTATACCTGTGGTGGATTCATTTCGATGTTTGAATTTAAATTTTTAACAAAGAAATCAGTCCCACTTTTGAGCAAAAGTGTATTAATAATGAGCATGTAGATATAAACTCACACACTTGATTCAATAAGTTGTGGTGAGCTGGCTCTGAATGTGCCATATGCACACACATAGCTTCACCCCATTCCTACTCTCTATTCACTAAATAACCCATCATGCAGTCAAATTCTGCATCTGACCAAACATATTCTGGTGTAAATAAGACTGTTCCCTAAGGAAGTGTTTAAAATTTAATTTAAAACAAACCAGCAAACTATTCCTTTTAGTTTATATTTTCGAGTATCATCATCATCATTCAGAGTCAATTAGTAAATAAATTTTGTGACCAATCTTCTTTCAGTGTATACATTTCTGCCTTCATCTGAACCTTCCCAAGGCAGATAATGAATTGAGTGAAGTTACTCAGCTTCATCACATTCAGGAAGTGATGTTTAGGGGGTATGGATAGGAACACTGCTTAGAACATTATTTAGAAGTTTCACTGTTATTTTCTGTTATTCCTGGAAGTTATTTGAAGCAAATACTTTAAAAAGTGGAGGCATTTGGTGGCTATTTGTTGTTTTTGTTCAGTCGTCCAGTCGTGTCCGGCTCTTTGCACACCCCATGGACTGCAGCATGCCAGGCCTCCCTGTCCCTCCCATCTCCTGAAGTTTGCCCAAGTTCACGTCCAGTGTTGCTGCTTGCTCCAGAATCCTGGAAAGTCATTTAACCTGTCTGTGCCTTAGATTTTTTTTAATCTATAATATTGACTTCTCCAGTGGCTCAGCAGGTAGAGAATCTGCCTGCAGTGCAGGAGACACAGGAGACTCGGGTTCAGTCCCTGGTTGGGAAGATCCCCTGGAGAAGGAAATGGTGACCCACTCCAGTATTATTGCCTGGAAAATTCCATGGAAGAGGAGCCTGGTGGGCTACAGTCCATGGGGTCACAAAGAGGCAGACACGACTGAGTGACTAACACTTTCAAAATTGGGATACTAATGGTTGATGTAAGATTTACAATGGTTAATGTATGAAAAGTCCTTAATGTAGTCCTGACACAGATATGAGTCAATAAATGATTGTTCTTCCCTTCCTTCTTTTTTTCCCCTTTGTCTATGTGTCTCCACTTCTCTTCCTCCTCCTTATCTTGGGAAGACTGGGTGCACCATGATTTAGCTAGTTCTTTGATTCTGTAGTTGAATGTAAGAAAAGAAAGTCCTTAGAGATGTTTCTATACTTTTTGTGACTAAGACATTCTGCAAAAGCCAGATCCAAGAAAAAAAGAGCTAGAATATTCTTTACTCTCTCCTTTCTTTCTCATCTACTCTTAGTTTGCACCCAAGTCTGATTTAGGCTTATTTGAAATAAGGATGCCTTCTTCCATCACTCCAGGGGATGAGTAATTTGATAGCAATGGCAATAATCCTACAGGGGCTGCTTCAGTCTCCATAGTTAGAGGCTATTTCAAATTATTCTTCTGTTATCTGACTTAATTAAAGGAGGTTAACATTTGCCCCAAACTTTGTGACAGCATTTGAATCATTCAAAGTTAACTGAAGTTAACTGAATCATCAAGTAGATTTAATATAGACTCAAACAAATATCAATTCTTACTCAGATAAGATTCTTGATTTTGATTAAATTTGGTTTCTTGGAGAAGATTTGTTTTTTTACTTTCTCCCACAAAATGACATTTGAATTGTTTGTGACACCTCCAATATGTCCATGTCTTTTGGAAGACTAGATGGGTAATTTTACAGTGGGGTGCGAAAACTAGTTTCTGGTGCCATCATAGGGAAGTCACACTTGTAAATATTTGGCTTCAGTTATTCCATTTACTAAATGATGTCTGACATTTCTTTCCAGGAGAAAAATGAAATTTTAGAACAGAAGTCTTCCTTAGTTATAAGCCTTAATCTTATGTGAACAATTGATCTTAAATACAATATACCATGATTTTAAAAAAGAATGACACTGGGATATTTTCTTTTTAAAAACTTTTTGCACTGAAAAAAAAAATGAAATTTTATATTGGTGTATAGTTGATTTACAGTGTTGTGTTAGTTTCAGGTGTACAGCAGAGTGATGTACCGCTATACATAGATCTGTTCTTTTCCAGGCTCTTTTCCCAAATAGGTTAATACAGATTACTGAGTAGAGTTTCCTGTGCTTTATTTTAGGTCCTTGTTGATTATCTATTCTATATATTTACGGTATATATAATAATATAATATAATAATTAGGAGGTTAATCTCAACCTCCTAATTTATCTCTCCCCACTGATTCTATAATATTTTCTTCTAGAAATTCTAATATTTGTATTAACAGAGCTATAAGTGCATCATATTAAGTGTGACTTGAATAGTTTTCACTTAATTAATCTTTATATTTTTCTCCCTTCTTCTCCCATGGAAACTCAAAAGCAAATCTGAGAATCCTACAGGTTGTAACATTTCAATATTCTGCCATCTCTCTTCCAAACTTTGAGGAAAACAGTCATCTTCGCAGTATACATCTGCTAGGACCAGGTGTGTTACTGCCCTTCTTAGATTTTATTCCAAAGCAGGGATCATGCAGTTTACCAACTTCTGCACCTCAGAGGAGAAAAGGGAAGACTTGAATTAGAACCAAGAAGAAAAAGTTTTGTTACACTGTGGATTATCCTCAGCTGGTTAGCACACTCCACTCAAAACCCTACTTTGGAGGGGTGGGGGGGGGCGCTTTAAAAAACTATCCTATATAATCTATGAACTGTGATGAGTAGAAAGTATAGTCCGTTTCTAGCCCTATTATTCAATTTCCCCCTTTTTCCCCACTGACTTGACAAATATCTGAGTGTCTGCCATGCCCCAGCTCTTCTGCAGAGTCACTGGGTGTGAGGGATGAGCAGAACAGCAGTGTCCCCATTTGTGAAGCACAGGATGGGGACGACAGTAAACAATCAAAATAGCAAAGAGCACGATACTTGTTCACAGAATTGGAGAAGAGCGAGACAGAGAACTGGTGTTGAGAACTGATGTTAAAACAAATGTACAAAGATGCTAATTCTCAATGTAGTATGTTCATTGGATTTCCGATTTTCCTGGGATGATGAGAGTGGTTTAATTAAATAATGAGAAATTACACGACTAATTCCTTTTTATGGGGCCTTTGATGACAGGCTGGCTTTCCTTCATCAAAAAAAGAAAAAAAGATAGAAAATCCTTGTAAAACAATTCATGTCCTTTTCTTCATCTTGATTGCACCCATTGTTACACTCCACATAGTCTGCTTTTTAGGATGAGCCAGGTGTAGTAAAGTACCATACTCTACTCCTTTACTGTAGTAAAGTACCATTTTACTCCTTTACTGTAGTAAAGTCAAGGTTTTTTCTTCAATTCATGGTATACTTGAATTGCAGTTTATTTCAAAGTAATTTAATTCAGGTTCTCTTAAGTGTAATAGAATTTAAATGAGGCTAACAAACACATTGAGTGGTCCTAATCATCATAGGTCACTTGTGGGATTAATTATATTATCATTCATATTTCACTTCATTGTTTTTAATAGATGCCAAATTCAATAATCATAATAACTAATGTTTTGAGCTCTTACAGATGAGTTTTAACTATCTCATCTAACATGATGCCAGTCCTATGATGTGGGTCTGATTATTTCAAATTTCTATTTTATGGAGGAGGAAACAGTCACAGAGGAGGAAAATCCAACCTAGGTCTTCCTTGTGTTAAAGCCCCTGTCGTTAATATTTGTTTGCACCAACAGAAGCTGAAAATAATTTGTCTTCCTTAAATATTTTATACATTAGTATTCATTTTCTGGGTCTGAATTATTTCTTCATCACCCCAAACCTTCAGTCTAAACTTGAAATGAGTAATTTTGTATCTGGTGACAACATCTGAGATGATAATGTTTAGAATATTTCTGATGTTTTAAATTATTTTCTTATGTGTAAATTAACTCATAATTTATCAGTTAAACTATGAATGATTGTTTTCCATGGCACTCATTTTTAAAGAGTTTCTTTCCCCCTAAGGAATGAATTTTCTAATTAAGTTTCCGTTTGATTCTGTTTTCATACTAACGTCTCTGGAGGGGAATGTCATTTTTTTCCCTTTACATTATACTTGTCTTTGCAACTATTTATTATTTTTCATTAACTACTGCCAATATAATTTCATTTCACTCATGTAATTCAAAACCACAGTATACTTTCTTAATAAAGAGCAACTTCAGAAAATAGGGCAAGTATTTGGACTTATTCCTAATTTATCCAAAAAACTCTCACTTGGAGTCACATTTTATTGATAACAACTCATTTAATAAACTCACTACATTTCAGAAATTACTTTTTAAGTGCCAGAGAAAGAACAGAGATAGGCTTATTGAATATAATATAGCATAGAGGTAAAAATCTCATTTTAATGAGCTGGAGGGACAGAAAAATATCATTACAATGGAAGTATATTGCTTTCAAAATATCATCGTATATTAAAAATGTGTCAAACTTTATTAAGAATATTTCCTTCTCTATATACAGATATTCAAATAAAGGTCATCTTCTCCAATTTAGCCAGCACACGCAGTCCCCTTGTTGCTATGGCTGGCAATGTTGCTATGCTGGAGTGTTTCAGGGCCGACATGCCCTAATGCAGCCACAGATCTTAGGGTAAGAGGTGACAGATCCAATCCACTTACATCCAGACATGGATCCGCATCTGCTTCTGTAGGATGTGACCAGATATTTGATGAGTTATGAACAGTTTCAGCAAGAAATTCCACTCTGCTGACCATTCTTCTTTCTTTTCTTGATGGTTCAGAAATATTTCCAAGATATGTTTGTGTGAGAGAGGCTGAGGAAGAAATGGAAGATCCTTATATCAGTTGTGCTAAATGAGGAGGAAGAGAAATGACTTAATGAGACATCTCTTATGCCTTGGTCCGTATCATCATTTTACACGTCATCAAACACGAAGGTGCCATATTTCACCCACATTTCCCTTGGTTTGATCTTCAGTGTAAACTGTGACACATGGAGGCTGACTGTCACTGGTGCCCACGGTTATTTATTCTGCCTACCAGTTATGTTCATAGCAACATGGAATCATCATTCCCTGACTTACTGAGTCAAACTTTTAAAATACTTCCAACTCTACTTTTTATACTTAGAACATTTGGGGATATATTACTAACTGCTACAGTGACTTTTAGTGAGATATTCATACAGGGTAAGGTCTACAGATAGAAAAAGCAATAAGAAGCAAGAAAGATATGATGTCTCACGGATATATCTCTATGGTCTTGGTACCTCCTATGCGTACCATTGGATTAATTTTTTTTAATTGAAGGATAGTTGATTTACAATGTTGTGTGTTAATTTCTGCTGTGGAGCTCCCCAGGTGGCACATAGGTAAAGAATCTGCCTGCCAATTCAAGAGATGAGGCTTCACTCCCTGGGTTGGGAAGATCACCTGGAGAAGGAAATGGCCACCCACTCCAGTATTTTTGCCTGGGAAATTCCATGGACAGCGGAGCCTAGTAGGTACAATCCATGGCTCACAAAGAATCAGACATGATTGAGCAGACATGCACACATGTTAATTTTGCTGTACAGAGAAGTGACTCAGTTATACATATATATTCTTTTTCATATTATTTTCCATGTTGGTTTATCACAGAATATTAAATAAAATTCCCTGCAAAATACAGTAACACCTTGCGTCTCCCAACCCTCTCCTTCCCTACCCTTCTTCCCCCTTCAGTTCAGTTCAGTTGTTCAGTCGTGTCCGACTCTTTGCAACCCCATGAAGTGCAGCACGGCAGGCCTCCCTCTCCATCACCAACTCCCAGGGTTTACTCAAACTCATGTCCTTCGAGTCGGTGATGCCATCCAGCCATCTCATCCTCTGTCGTCCCCTTCTCCTCCTGCCCCCAATCCCTCCCAGCATCAGAGTCTTTTCCAATGAGTCAACTCTTCGCATGAGGTGGCCAAAATATTGGAGTTTCAGCTTCAGCATCAGTCCTTCCAATGAACACCAAGGGCTGATCTCCTTTAGGATGGACTGGTTGGATCTCCTTGCAGTCCAAGGGGCTCTCAAGAGTCTTCTCCAACACCACAGTTCAAAAGCATCAATTCTTCAGCGCTCAGCTTTCTTCACTGTCCAACTCACATCCATACATGACCAGAGGAAAAACCATAGCTTTGACTAGACGGGCCTTTGTTGGCAAAGTAATGTCTCTGCTTTTGAATATGCTATCTAGGTTGGTCATAACTTTCCTTCCAAGGAGTAAGCGTCTTTTAATTTCCTGGCTGCAATCACCATCTGCAGTGATTTTGGAGCCCAAAAAAATAAAGTCTGACACTGTTTCCACTGTTTCCCCATCTATTTGCCATGAAGTGATGGGATCAGATGCCATGATCTTCGTTTTCTGAATGTTGAGCTTTAAGCCACCTTTTCCACTCTCCACTTTCACTCTCATCAAGAGGCTCTTTAGTCCCTCTTCACTTCCTGCCATAAGGGTGGTGTCATCTGCATATCTGAGGTTATTGATATTTCTCCCGGCAGTCTTGATTCCAGCTTGTGCTTCTTCCAGCCCAGCATGTCTCATGATGTACTCTGCATAGAAGTTAAATAAGCAGGGTGACAACATACAGCCTTGACGTACTCCTTTTCCTATTGGAACCAGTCTATTGTTACATGTCCAGTTCTAACTGTTGCTTCCTGACCTGCATATAGGTTTCTCAAGAGGCAGGTCAGGTGGTCTGGTACTCCCATCTCTTTCAGAATTTTCCACAGTTTATTGTGATCCACACAGTCAAAGGCTTTGGCCTAGTCAATAAAGCAGAAATAGATGTTTTTCTGGAACTCTCTTGCTTTTTCGATGAAGTCTGTCCTCTATGTCTGTAAGTCTGTTTCTGTTTTGTAGATATGTTCATTTGTATCATATATCAGATTCTACTTATAAGTTAAAGGAAAGTTACATGGCTCAAAACAGCCTGGAGTTAAAATTCCCCTCCGGATCCTCCCCACCATTCTATACAAAACAAAGCACTCTCTCACCCTAAGAATAGAATGGATGTTAAGGTTGATTACGCCCAGCTCCCAGCCCTTCCCAAATCTACTGTCAGTGGATTTCAAATCCTTTGAGCCTTAAGAAGACTCAGGAGAATTAAAGTCAACAGAGAAAAGGTCAAAGAGAAACACTTTAATGCTATTGAATTGAGAGGGACATAACTATTGGAGAAAAAATTGCTAAAAGTGTTAGTGCAGAGGGTAGAAGGCAAAAGCAAGTGTTTAGCACTTTTTACTTGCTGCAACTTGATTTTATTTCAATCTCCCAAAAGGGTGTCTGCTAGTGTGATGCCAGATACCCATGAGTCAAGCATAGGGAACAGCTGCAGATTGCACGGAAAAGCAGCATTAGAAAATGCCTGAGGAGCTTGGCTTTTCTTTATGTGCCTCAGGCACGAGGTCTTTGGCAATTCATTTTTCAGTGGATTTCAAATCCTTGTTTCTTTCTTCAGTCTAACTCTATTAGTTTGCATGTAATTTGCTTTTTTAACAGATTTTCTTTGAAATAAGAAGTTTTGATTTTCACAATTTTTTGACTGCTGTGTTTGTTTTAAAAAGTTTTGTGTTTTTTTGGTTTTCAATGATGATAAATGGGTTAAAATACTTGCACTCTCCACCTTTTCTTTCTTTAGTAATTAAAATACTGTCAAAGGCTATAGAATATAGACCATAGGACCTTGTTTCACACAAGAACCATTCTTACACTCTCTCTGATGTTCTTCATGGATAGGTCAAATGACTAATAAGCTTAGTGCTGTTCAGGTCCAGTTTCAGGCTTGTTTTTAGGTACCCCATGTTCCTTCTCTTCCTTAGTTTAGTTTTTTACCCATGGGCAGTTGTTTAAATATAGTAGTCTCCTCTCACTATTCACAGCTCCAGCCTCAGCTCACCAAACAATCTTTCCTTACTCTTGAAAAATCATTGCTAGAATATTGGTAACATAACTATAGCTACAGAATTTAATAAACAATCTCAACCCATATTGGGCAAGGAGAAGGAGGCTTCTCTAAGGGTTTGACACAACTAGATTGGTTGAGAGAGTCTGGTTTTATTAGTGATAGTACACATAAACCAATATTCTTTTTCTTTGATAAAGGATCTGCAGTGGCTTTACTCCACCCTAAAGTTCAAATTTAGTTCTATTTTTTTCCTCCTTCTGGAAATAGTTTCTCATAACAGTGATACGAAGTCCATTATATTAGATGAAATAAAAATGTATTGGGGATGTCTAAAACGCCTTAATGTTATGTCATCATTCTCAGTGAAGAAATCTGGGGGACTTGTGGAGATTGAATGCAAAGATATATGGGTTTTCCCCTAATTTAATCATATATTTGCCTGAGCATTTTATCTTTTTTCTGTATTACAGTCTGGTATTATTTAGCACAATGTACTGAAAAATGTTAGTAATGTAGTTAAATTGTGCAAATAGTTTTAGTGGGTGAGTTCTTTTTTCCTTAAAATTATTGAGATAAAAACTTAACTATGCTTTTAAAAATATTTGTTTATTGACCGTGCTGGGTCTTCACTCCCCGTGGGCTGTCTCTAGTTGTGGTGAGCGGGCCCACTCTCTAGTTCTGATGTGTTGGCTTTTCATTGCTGTGGCTTCTCTTATTATGGAGCATGGGCCCTAGGGCACGTGGGCATCAGTACTTGCAGCACGTGGGCTCAGCAGTTGTGGATCTTGGGCTCTAGAGCGCAGGCTCAGCAATTGTGGCGCACGGGCCCAGTTGCTCCACCGGATGTGGAATCTTCCTGGACCAGGAATCGAACCAGTGTCCCCTGCATTGCAAAGCAGATTCTTAATCACTAGACCACCAGAGAAGCCCCTTAACTATGTTGTTTCCATCAAGACACGTTTAGTTCAGCATATTTCATAGAAGCTGTTTAACTAAGGAAATGAGTAGAGAAACTCTCTCAGTATTCCAATAGTGAAAAACTAACTAAAGGAAAAAGATCCTAAGACATTAGAAGTAACCATTACTCATATTGCATTACGAGGTTAAAAATGAAGCCTTCGGTGAACTGAGCAATTGGTGAGTGAGTGTTCTGAAGGACAATTTTCTGTAGCACGGAAGAGTCAGAAACCTTAGTGGACACTAACCTGGTCCACAGCTATTGGCCAGGACAGCTAGAGGTAGGAAGCCAGTAGCCAGGACAGCCTGCTGCCTTAGAGCCACCAGGAATGACAGTGATCAGTGGCCATCTTGGTGAAGAATGGCATGAGTCAAAAATAAAAAACAAACCGTAATGGACACAGTACAAGAAGGACTGCAGGTGCCTGGTTGTCACGTTTAGTGATTCACACTCCTGTGTGCTTGGCAATACCACGGGAGTCACTCAGCCTTCAGTGTTCAGTCATCATTCACCTCTCAGAGGGTGAAGACAACATTGACTCGTCTGTCATAAACCCTGAACATATTTGCAACTTCAAAAAGAATAGAAATAGTTTAGAAACACAGCTTTATTGTGTCTTAGCCAAGTATATTTAAAATTGTGCATCTGTATTTGACCACTTCCTAGACTTCTCTGGGCCAGTGGTTAAGACTGCACTTTAAATGCAGGGCCCAAGGGTTTGATTCCCTAGTTAGGAAGATCCTGTATGCCACATGGTGCAACCAAAGGAAAAAAAAATTGTATATATATTCCACTTCCCGACAATGGTGAAAGCTGAGCTGATATGGAAGCCCAGCCTCCCATTTAAGGGCAGAATAGCTTGAGAAAATGGAACTGTTAAAGTCTATATGTATCTCAAACTACAAGAAAGAAAGTGAAACTGTGGGTGCCAGATATGAGGAGAGAGCTCCAGGTGGGAAAATAAGATATAAAGTGGGGTTCCCCACTTTATATAAGTTCTGTAGGACACAGGTGCATCAGGACTTAGGAGCCAGGAACTTAGAGTTTAACTTTCACTGTATAGTGAATCTGAGGGCTCGAAATGAATCCTTTGTGTGCATCCAGGTATCTGGAAGGTTCCCTATCCATGAAGTGTGGGATGGAAATAGACATACATGCTTCCAACATCTTTACCCTGCACTCCTGGGTACCCTGCACTCCTGCACATCCATAAAAAAATGGGTGCTCAACTTATGAGGATGAAGGATTTGGAGCAAGTTCAATGGGACTTCCCAGGTGGTACAGTTGATACAGAATCTGCCTGCCAATGAAGGAGATGCAAAAGATGATGGTTCGATCCCTGGGTCAGGACGATCCCTGGAGCAGAAAATGGCAGCCCAAGCCAGTATTCTCGCTTGGAAAATTACATGGACAGAGGAGCCTGGTGGGCTACAGTCCATGGGGGCACAAAGAGTCAGACACAAGTGAGCGCACACGCAACAACAAACCTGTGAAACTTGAACATGTGGGGACCTGCGCCCCCGTGCATTTGATGAAATAAAATGGAAGCTTGCCCAGAGTCAGTGAAACTCCTGGGGCCCCACCAGGGCAAACATGAAATGTATTATTGGCATGGTTTTCCAACCCAGAGTTTCTCAGATACCTACAGACATCATCACTAAAATTACCCCGACTAAAGAGGAGCTCAAAATCAAAACTAAAAAGTCACCAAATGAGTGAAGGACATCTTGGGACAGAGGCATGGAGGAGAATCAGCAGATACAGGAAACAGGAGATTTAATCGTGTGTGTGTGTGCTAAGTCACTCAGTCATGTTTGACTCTGTGATCCTATGGGATGTAGCCCACCAGGCTCCCCTGTCCATAGGATTTCTCTAGGCAAGAATACTGGAGTGGGTTGCCTTGTCCTCTTCCAGGGGATTTTCCCGACTCAAGGTTCGAACTGGGCATTGGTTATGTCTCCTGTATTGGCAGGTGGGTTTTTTAGCACTGGTGAGTGCCACCTGGGAAGCCCAATTTAACCCTGAGAGATTATAGAAAAATCTGGAATGAAATATAAATAGAATAAAAATGTTGAAATAGTTAAAAGGAGTTCTGGACACCATAAAAAGATTGGATAAAGAATCAAATTGAACTCCTTGAAGTTAAAAATGCTGTTGTAAAAATATAAAATTCAATGCCCATGTTTAATGTATATTAATTTTGATTCATTAATTGTCAGGCTTATGTGTGGAAACAATCCAGAATGCAGCATAATGGGATAAAAAAAATATGACAAGGAATTTTATGGAAATGAAGGATGGATTCAGAAGACCCAACATATATTTTATTGAAACTGTAAAGAACAGATTAGATGTAATAGGAGAGAAGCAATATGTGAAGAGATTCCTAGAGGATTTTCCAGAATCAAAGAAAGATATGCATACTCAGAGTAAAGGACTTTACCAAGCCCCAGAGAAGGATACATAAAAGGAGGTCACCCTCAGACACATCATAGTGAGCTTTCAGAATTCCCTGGAGAAAAACCTTAAACACTAATGAAATGTGAAGACAGATAATCCAAGTTACAATGTTTAGACAGACAGCAGTTAACAGAAGTCAGAGCAAGTGGACAGTATCTTCAAGATGCTGGGAACAATAACCATTATCCTAGAATTCTATGTTCAGGTAAATTCTAGCTCAAGAGGAGAACAAAATAAAGACATTTCAGAGAGAGTTCAAGATGGGAAGCTCTGGAAAAAAAAAAAAACAAAACTATCAAAGCATTTACTTCAGTGAGAAGGAAACTAACTCCAGAAGAAAGGTGTGAAATTCAGGAACCAAGAATGATGAAACAATATTAACTTAAAACAATTTAAAAAAAAAAAAAGATTTTTTTTTCATGAAAGCTTTATTTTTTTAATATGAGTAATTTAAGGCAAAATCTGTTGTTTTCTTTTACTATAAATAAATATAAATAGCTAACAGTGTTGGTGTAAGTAGAATATGGAGTGTATGGAGGATGAAATATTACATCACCTTGAAGAATTTTTGATGCCTTTTGCTGGTGCTTGTGTTAAGATGCTAAGGAAAAGCACTATGTAAAACATCAGATTTACCACTATGTGAGCTGAATGAAAATGTGTAGGGGAAATATTGAAAGGCAATGAGCAAAAAATGTAAAACAATTATTTTGGAGTTGACATAATGGTATTTTTCCTCAATATCTGTCAAAATTCTAAAATTTATATGTATTATTTTAATAATAAAAAACTTCAAAATACTTAAACAGATATAATTACTAAATTATGAATTTCACTAAAAGACACTATGTTTATAATTTTGCAGGCAAACCTCTCCTCACCATCTTCTACGGTACCAGAGAGTCAGCTGGTATGTATCCTGTTATTAAATCATAGACCTAGTATTTCAGAAAATCCTAATCTTTCAAGATAGATGTATCTGAACAAAAATGAATCGGTTCTAATGAGGTGGATGAAACTGGAGCCTATTATACAGAGTGAAATAAGTCAGAAAGAAAAACACCAATACAGTATATTAACCCATATATATGGGATTTAGAAAGATGGTAACAATGACCCTATATGCGAGACAGCAAAAGAGACACAGATATAAAGAGCAGACTTTTGGACTCTGTGGGAGAAGGCGAGGGTGGGATGATTTGAGAGAATAGCACTGAAACATGTATATTACCATATGTGAAATAGGTGACCAGTCCAGGTTTGATGCATGAGACGGGGCGCCCAAAGCCAGTGCACTGGGACGACCTGAGGGATGGGGTGGGGAGGGAGGCGGGAGGGGGGTCTGGGTGGGGGACACATGTACACCTGTGGCTGAGTCATGGCAACGTATGACAAAAACCACTACAGTATTGTAAAGTAATTAACCTCCAATTAAAATAAATCGATAAGTTTTTAAAAAGTGAACCGAGGACAAATACACTATGGATAAATTTCTTTGCTTACTTGTCTAGTACAAGTTTACTGATGCTTTACTAAAGCTCCATGCTGGTTGTTTTATAGGTTACAAACATGCATAAAAACATATATAGACCGTGTTTGCTGATAACTTGCACCCTGGTGGTGGTGTTAGAATAGAGTGGTCAAGGCTGGAAGCAGACACTGATGTTTTAGAGGCAAGGATTCATTTCCTGGTGGGAGAGATCAGAAAAGGGTTCAAGAACAAGGTCATCTTTAATCGTGTAGGGTAGGTTCTGAACTTGGGGAAATAGGAAATGAGATGTTTCAGGCAGGAAGATAAAGAATGATCAAACCAGGGATGAGCAGCAGAAATACAGTATGAACCACAAATATAAATCACATAGGCAATTTTAAATATTCTAGTAGCCATGTTAAAAAACTAAAAAGAAGCAGGTCACATTAATTTAAATAATATATTTTATTTATTTAATATACACACATTATCCTTTCAACATACAGTAGTATAAAATTGAGATTATTTTCCATTATTTTTGTAGGGGTAAAGTCTTGAAATCTGCAGTGTATTTTATATTTACAGCATATCTCAATTCAGACTTGCCACATTTCAAGGGCCCAGCAAGGGGGCTGGTGGCTACTCTGTAGGACAACACAGATCTAGGCTCTAGGATCTGTTTGTTATTTATAGATAAATATTTAATTAAATAGAAAAATTACTTTTTCTTACAGTGTTTCATATTTCTTATTGTTACAAGTGGTTAGCAAATGGGAACCATGATGTAAACTGCCTAGATATTATTACATGTAGTAATATAAACAGTTTTAACTGTTTATAATTATAGGTTCCTAAACAATAGACACGGTAAAGGAAGTGAAAAGGAATGAAAATACCTAGTAAAATGAATGAAAATATCTGGAAAAGTAGCGTGATACTGATTCTTCTCTTTTTAAGCAATTCTTTCTATATCCTACATCCATAACCAACAAGTCATCTTGTCATTATCATGCCAAAATGAGAACAGTGTTTTATTTGTAGTGCTAGAAAGTCATAAAGAATGTTGTTTGACTCTTAAAATAGCCTGACTGAAGCAAATGGCTTGGGTGTGTCGGCGTTTATGTGCATCATTTGTATATGAGGTGTGTGTGCGTGTGTGCATTCAGTGTCCGTTGGTTTAGAATACTGGCAGGCGGTATAGTGAGGTTGACAGGATGCTGGAACAGGGGCCAGAAGACCTACCTTTTACTTCCTGCTCTGACACTAACTACTGGACTGACAGCGAGAAGTCAGGAATCGGAGAACCTGGGCTTCAGTTTCCTAACTGAGCAAGAAAAGCATTCAATTACACTCTGTCCAAGCCTCTCTAGGGCAGAGTCCATGGTTACTAGCTCAAGGGAGCGAAGGCGTTGCCATGGAAACCAGCACTATGATAACATTATGAAGTTGAACAATTTCCCACTTTAGATATGGGACTGTTGTTATAGCTATTTTAACACTGAAAATAATGATATATGTACCTGTTTCTTGAGAGTAATGTTTGAAAATCAAGAAATATTTGTATACTCAACATAGTACACAAAAAATAGATTTTAGGTGTTGACTGCGTGTGAATGTATATATGTATTATCAGAATGACATATATATGATATATATGCAGATATATGTTGATATATGTATAGATGTCAGTCTTGATGTAATATTTTACAAAACATTTTAAGAAAGCAAATATGATTTCATGAAATAGGATATAGTATGAATGACTCATTGTAAATGTGATAATGAACTTTTTTTGGTCTAATCAAATAATTCTATGAATTTGACTCTTGTGTTCTCTAGGGGGAAAATGCAAAGCATTGCTTTAACTGATGTTGATGATAATTTTTTTGCATTTACTTTAGACCTTTTCTATAGAGAGTTCAAGGAATTTTTTAGCCAAGTTTTAAATTAAGTTTTAATCCCCAAATGCACTTGAGATCTAGGTAGGTTTGTGAAGTGATTATTTTCAAGCAAGCTATCACACACAAAAAGAACATCTCTTGGATTGATATAATTATTCAATTTAATCACTGACTTCTATCTCATCGCATTAACCTTGTACTTACATTCCCTGAGTATGGAATAGTGTAGAAATAATTACATACTAGTGATAGTGTATGAATTTGCTTCTTAAAGAATTTATAATATTTCTGCCCTTAAGTATTGTCATTTATGAATTAAATTATAATTTTTCATTTTTATGAGTGGATTTCCAATATTTGCCATTACGAATTCTCTTTTAAGTTCTGAATAAAATGAGTAAATAAGAATACCTTTGAAAAACCAATATGTGTATATACATATATATATACACACACACATTTATATGTGTGTGTTTGTAACATATGCTATGCATATAAATGCCATATTACAGGTAATTCTGATGGCACATACACATGTATATGTATTGCTTTTTGTTTATACATGTATAAACACGTGTATAACACAGGAAAACAAAATTTGGGGGAACATATGATAGATTATGGTTAAATTATGTAAATAAATATTGAATAAATATTGTATACTTTGCATGAAATAAGCAGTTAATTAAAATTATTTGACTCCTATTTTAGGGGAGAAAAGTAATAAATTGTTTGAAGTGAAAATAAATGATGGATTGCTATGGTAGCCTAAGCTTAATACAGAAGCCGTTTTGTTTTTGAGCTTTGGCTTTTTACTTAGCCATAAAAAGTAACACATTTGAGTCAGTTCTAATGAGGTGGATGAACCTAGAGCCTATCATACCGAGTGAAGTACTTACTTCAGAAAAGGAAAGGTAAATATCATATACTAACACATACATCTGGAATCTAGAAAGATGGTGCTGATGAAATTATTTGCAGGGCAGCAAGAGGGACACAGGCATAGAGAACAGACTGATGGACATGGCAGGGTGGGGTAGGGGTGGGAAGGAAGGAGAGGGTGAGATGTATGGAGAGAGTAACGATGAAACTTACATTAACGTATGGAAAACAAGTAGCCAGTGGGAGCTTGCTGTATGGCTCAGGAAACTCAAACAGGGGCCCTATGACAACCTGGAGGGGTGGGGTGGGGAGGGAGATGGGAAGGAGGCTGAAGAGGGAGGGGATGTATGTATACCTATGGCTGATTCATGTTGAGGTTTGGCAGAAACCAACAAAATTCTGTAAGGCAATTATCTTTCAACTAAAAAATAAATTAAACAAAAAGAATAGACCAAGAAAAAACCAAACTTTTTTTTCATTTTAACTTGGCTTACCTGATTACATTATAATTATGCCAATTCAACACTTCAAGGAAGAAAAGAAATGTGATCTTTCCCCTTACTATTAAAATATTTCCACTGTTCACCTTGCAAGCCAAGTTATGTAGTATTAGGCTCAGAAAGAAGTCTTTTGAAACTTGTTCACCAACTATGTCCCTGTTTCTCTTTCTATTAAACAGAAACGTAGTACATCAAAACTGGGAAGGGACTTAGAGATGAGAGTGTGTTGGAAATACTTATCATGAAAATGGAGGTTGGGACAACTGCTGTGTCAGCTTGAAGGGGTTATTGTAAGGCTCATATATCATAATATGTGACATTGCCAGGTAATCCCGTATGGAGTTGGGTGTGTTGTTGTTTAGTCACTAAGTCAGGGGGTCTATTATTGCACAAAAAAATCTCTGAAATATTATCTCTGAAATTTACTTTGTGGCCATTTTACAGATAAAGAAACGGGGTCACAGAGTTTGAATAGATTATCTAAGATCACAGGGTTCATGCTCATCTTTGTTGTGTGATTTTTAAAAAGGAATCATTATTTATTTTAGATAATTCAAGGAGGGAAAAAAAAAGGCTGTTGGGAAATCAGGACGCTATGGAAGTGTGACCTTCACGGGGCACATATGATCACTTCCTGAAGAGGAGGGGCTGGGTGAGTCCAGTAGGGTACTGAGGCTTCACACCTGTGAACAGGGAATCCTTTAGCATCTGAAAGGGAACAGAAGGAAAGGAAGATCCAAGATCTAGGCTGACCCTTCACAAAGCTTTCCTAATTCCTGGACTGGGTCATCACAGTCTTAACAGAGGCTGGCGGCGTCTTTTTTCTGAGTAAGAAAACAGATTGGGCTCAACATGATGGGTAAGCACTGGTCTTCTTTGGCAGTTAGATGGGGAACCTAAGGTTAGAAGACACTGCTGCTGCTGCTGCTGCTAAGTCACTTCAGTCGTATCCGACTCTGTGTGACCCCATAGACAGCAGCCCACCAGGCTTCCCCGTCCCTAGGATTCTGGCTTTTGCTTTTGAAATTTTATGCCACTGCAAAATGCTCATTGTTGCCCAAGACACAACACTGAATCTAGAGAGTACAAAACAACAGATTTAATAAACCACATGACTACAGGTAAGAGCAAAGTGCATCTTACTGGAACATTATACAGAAGAGTACTTAGCCTTTCATATGTTTTGTTCCCAGTTCTGAAAGCCCACGGATGTGTCTGGTTTTAGTGGTGCATGACTATTCTTTCTAAGAGCCCTTGAGGTCCCTGTTGTTCAGAAATTGCAGCCCTGAAAGCTTTTGTGTAGAACTGATGCCTTCTTTAAGCTTAAAGGCAGTGTATTCTTGACTAATTTGCCTTGACACAACATGCTTAAGTGCTGCAGCATTTGTTATGGGTGCCTCCTCAGGTTTGAGTCATGCTATTGGCTTTTCTTTAACTATTGAGATATTTCAGTCTGGGAAATCTATGTCGTGTACATTTCAAAAGATGTTTTCTGAGCTGTGGAATAGGTTTATAATTATTGAAATCTTGTATATGTTTATTGTATTACAACTATCATAGTGAAAGTGAAAGTCGCTCAGTCATGTCCGACTCTTTGCGATCCCATAGAGTATACAGTCCATGGAATTCTCCAGGCCAGAATACTGGAGTGGGTAGCCTTTCCCTTGTCCAGGGGATCTTCCCAACCCAGGAATCGAACCCAGGTCTCCCACATTGCAGGCAGATTCTTTACAAGCTAATCAAAAAACCATAAAACATTTTTTTAAAAGGTCATCAGATAAACATTTTCCTGGGTAATCAAGATCCTTTGGTATCAGTACTCTGAATTATAAATACAAAAGCAAGAAAAAGGAAAGAATTTTTTTCTTTTTCAATTTCCTTCTATGCTATTTTCTCTTTACAAAGTTCTGTCATGCATATTATCTTATTAGATTTGCACAGTTTGTGACTTAGTATGGAAGGAATTGTTATTTCTATTATTCTGATGAAAAACACTTTGAAGTCTACCATGTGTCATAAGTCCTGCAGCTAATGGGTGGTATTAAAATCTGTCCACACCCTCCTCCCTAATTTTGGAAGCTTCACTCTGTACTATAATGTTTTAAAATTTGAGATATTTCTTTGAGAGAATAAAAGCTTAAGTATTTGCTACAAGCACATTAACATTTTTATTTAAAAAAGAATTGGAGGTAATGAACATTTTATTAATTGAACGAGTGAATCAGCTAAATAATTTAGAAAATGTTGCTTTTGTCAACAATCTTGACTAGGACAATGTTTTTGCATTTCTTTGAGTTTGTTGCCCCAGTAACTTAAAAACAAAAACAAAAGCACTGGCGAATATAGGCAAGACAGAAGCAAATGGCTAAAAGAAGTAGCGATGGTACTTTTCACACTCTTCGGATCCATCAAATTAGTAGAATTCCTAGCCAGACCCATGGATTTTCCATGTGCTATGTTCTGTTACTTCCTTTGCTGATTTTTGTTGTTGTTGTTGTTTTGTTTTCTTATCACGTGACCCTAGAGCTTGCTAGTGCAGTCGAAAGCAATTAAAAACACAGTCTGCTAGTTGGAGTTAATTTAAGAAAGATGTTGTTTTAAGAAGGCATTATCTATATAATGCATTCTCTAGATCAGTGCTGGCAGTTACTTTTCAACTTTGGTCTCCAGCCAGAGGCAATACCAACCTGTTGTCATAGAGTTATAAGTTCCAAAGGACAGAGACAATGTCTGTTTTTTACAGGGCGCAAGTAACAATGCTCTCGGGTAAGTGTTTACTTGATGAGTATGAATAGCGGAACCAGCGCCCCACAGGCCGTTAAAACCTGCCTCCAGGCCCTGGGACTCCACACACTGCACCTCTTGAGCTTTTTCTCCATTAAGACTAAGAATAGAATTAGATATGATCTCCCAAGTCTCACCCACGCTCCAATTCTCCAAAGAACATGACATCATTGTCTCCTGGTGGTGTTAGTTTTATTATCACTGTAATCAAACAGGGGAAAAGAAATTATTTTTAAAAAATAGAGTTAAAATCTTGCAAAGTCCTTAAAGATGTGGTCCCTGGTCTTGACTTCCTGTATCATCAAAGATGGTAACTTCTGCTTTCTGCTCATCTCTGAAGGTAGAGCTCACCAATCCACATCCCTTCTTCTAGTTCTCTAGGGGTGAAAGGTAGTGTGGATCTTCTGTCTTGTAATGTTCCCTTTTCCTTGGTTATGCTGTAATCAAAAAGTCATTCCAAGAAAAATAAGTGTGTTCACGCTAAGTCACTTCAGTCATGTCTGACTCTTTGCAACCCCCTGAACTATAGCCTATCAGGTTCCTCTGTCCATGAAACTCTCCAGGCAAAAGCACTGCAGTAACAGGATTTTCCCAACCCAGGGATTGAACCCATGTCTCTTATATCCCCTGTATTGGCAGGCAGGTTTTTTTTTTTTTTTTTTTTTTTTACCACTAGCGCCAGCTGGGAAGTCCAAGAAAAATGAGAGGAGACATTAAATGGACAGTCAAAACTTTTTAAGGCTTTGATGGATTATAGCCTACATATTCAGAGAAGGCAATGGCACCCCACTCCAGTACTCTTGCCTGGAAAATCCCATGGATGGAGGAGCCTGGTGGGCTGCAGTCCATGGGGTAGCGAAGAGTTGGACACAACTGAGCGACTTCACTTTCACTTTTCACTTTCATGCACTGGAGAAGGAAATGGCAACCCACTCCAGTGTTCTTGCCTGGAGAATCCCAGGGACAGCGGAGCCTGGTGGGCTGCCATCTCTGGGGTTGCACAAAGTTGGACACAACTGAAGCAACTTAGCAGCAGCAGCAGCAGCAGCAGCCTACATATTGAGCTTCTTCCTGTCAATTAGTTTATTTATCCTTCAAATGTCTGTTTAGCATCTGCTAGGTTCCTAACACAGTTCTAGGTGTTAGAAGGATAACAGTGAAGAAAACAATGATCTCTGGCCTCACAGAGCTTACATTCTAGTGGAGGAAGCAAGAAAATAAACGTCAACTGAGGTCAGATGGAAAAAAAAAATAGGGCAAGTAAGATCTTTTATACAGATCGTTAGAGAAGACCTATCTGATAATGATGTGGCATTTAAGCAGAGACATGAAGAATCGAAAGAGTCCTAGAAAGGGAGAAGAGAGTTCCAGACAATGTGAAGGCCAAGTTCAAACTCCAGAGGAGGGAAGACACAGTGTGTGCCAGAGGGGACAGTGAGGGAGAGAGGTCTAGAGCAGGAGATTCGATGGGAAAGGGGAGGCTGTTTGGGGAGTGAAAGAGTAGGTCTCCCTGCAGCCCCTGTAAGGGTTTTAGCTTTTATTCTAAGTGAGAAGGTGGAGTTAGAGAGGAGCCTTGAGAGGAGTCCAGTGATGTGGCTTGACTTACACGGTGGTTGTAACGTGCTTAACTCATCTGAACTGTGAGCCCTCTGAGAACACGAGGTATGTCTTGTTCACCTCCATGTAGACACTACATTTCCTGACATAGACTAGATCTCAACTGGAAAAATGGCTCCAGAGAGCATCTGATAGATGATCTGATAGAAGGATGCTTCAAAGCTCTAAGACAATGGTTGTTTTGTCTTTGAGGCACTTCAAAAATGTCAAGAATACATATGTAATTACATATGCACATTATATATGTATATGTGTAACTGGATCACTTTGCGGTACACCTGAAACTGATACATTGTAAATCAGCTATATTTTAGTTTAAAGCAGAGAATTTATCAGTACTGTGTGAGCTACTCTGCTCCTCAAAGCAAATGGAGAGTGGAGTTCTCCGTGATTGTTGGAGTCTAGCACTCTTGGAGTTGTGTCAAGAAGAATATAAACAGGCAGAGTATCCATCCACTCAAAGCCCACATATTCACCTGGCTCTAATGAGGTTCTCAGATTTTAAAACTTGTAATAACTAATCAAAATCATAGTATTCTGGTTCTAGTTAAAAATAAAATGTCTGATCATCCCTTCTACAATGATAATGTTATTTTTCTGAATGTGGGGAAAATATTTTAATAGCAAGAATGAAAAGATTAACAATTATTTCCCCAAAATATAGCTCCAAAAGAGAAAAAAAATGTCTTATGTACAGTGTAAACCATTTCTCAAGAGGTTTATCACAGTACATTGAAATTTGCTTTTTGAAGAACTTTCTTATCTTTCTTCCTGTGTCCTTTGTGCTGAGAAGGGGAGTTATTACCTGTTTTATTTCTCCACTTAGATGGAGTGACTTTTCCTGGTGTCGTTAGAATGATATTTGTATCACTTGTGAGTCTAGCTGGATCTGTCAATGCTTTAGCAGCTAAAAATGAATCATCCAGAGTAATTCAAATCCTGGGCTTATGATCAGACCAGACTTGGATTAAATCTTGAGTTGTTCACATATTAACTGCATGGCTTTGGCATGTTACTGATTCTGACTCTTTCACAGGGTGTTGAGAAGAGGAACCGAGATAATCAATTTAACATATTGAATGTGGTGCCTGTAATATATGGAATTAGAGTCTTTGGAATAATGATGGTGTCCCTGTCTACAGTGAGTGCTCAGTCTTTGAGGCAGGTTTCAAAGCAGTAGTGGAATGGTATGAGCAGGTGCAGCAGCCTTGGTCAGGACTGACTGTGTACCATGGTTCACGGAGAGTGCGTGAGGTTCAGAATTGGGCTGCCAGGGTTTGAGTTCCAGTTTGACCAAACACTGAGACGCAGTTAGGTGTGGAGGGTGTGGGTAAAGGTCATAGGATGGGAAGTGTGAACAATGTCAAAGGCAAACTATGTTTAGTATTTTTTTGCATGGAGCTGACTTCCTTGTCCATTAAATGCTGACTGGTGAGTGACAGCAAGTTAAGGTTCAGGGGGGAGAAAAAAAGAAAAAGAAAAAAAAATCATGATTAAAGAAAGAGGTGGTGAAAATAATGGAAGAATCAGGGTGGGGCAACAGGTCTGAGACCTAAGGAAGCAAACTAGGAGGAGGAAAATTCAGAGACTTCTGGTAGACCAAGACGAGGGACACAGAATCCAAGTAAAGAGCACCTGGGAAATCTGAAATAGAGAAATCTAATTAGACTAGTTATAATTAGAAACTATTTTTCTATTTTCTAATAGAAAATAGAAAATCTGAAGTAGAGAAAATAGGGAAAGAATCATTGTCGAATGGTCAGATGACCATCAGATTTAGGAAATTCATAGCAACATAAAGCATAAGGCCTGGTAGAGAAACAAATATGAAACATAAGTAACCGATTCTGATATTAAAGCTATTAATATTTGATATCCAACCAACCAGAAGAGTGTCTTTTCTGGACTCACCCTGGAGGATGAGGAAACCAAGAGAGATGATCCGAGTGGAAGGTTCCAGGTCAGGCTAACCCAACACATCAACCTGCTAGCAATGCAGGGACCAGGGGACCTTGTTTTCCTGGCAGGGAGAGTCTTCTAGCATCTCACGTGCATCTGGCCAGATTTCTCACCTCTGCTTTCATCTTTCTGCTGCTGCTGTCAAGCTTAGCTCCTAAAATTCCATGCTGGCTTTTGAACCTGGTAAGCCCTAAGTACTGGGATTGTACTGATTTCCTACTTTCCAAAGGAGGAGGAAATTAGGAGAAGGAACAGGAATAGAAGTGGCAGGAACGAGAAATGTAATAGGAAGTCGTGTGGAAAAGAGAGGCCTGAAATCTGGACAGTTTTGCATCATGACCAAGATATCAGGCTTCCCCGTTACCGGTGGCTGTAGAAATCAGTGTTTGCCTGGGCTTTGTTCTCGTGTTGGTTCATTGGAGGATATGACTGTCATGTGTATACTCACCTGTGCAATTTCACATGTAATTGGGTGTTATTCAGTTGGTGAAAAAGTAATTGCGGTCCTGGACTGTGAATTTTCAATCATTATAACTAGGCTCAAACACGTCTTTATTAATCAAAATAGGAACCATTACAATCAGCACGTTTTTGTCAGTGAGAAATACATTTGTTTATTCCTGTAGCATAAAAATCTGTGCTTCAGGATTCAACGAACTCTTGGAAAGCATCTTCTACCTCCTGCTGGCTGTGGAAGCATTTTCCCTGCAAAAAGTTGTTGAGATGCTTGAAGAAGTGGTAATCAGTTGGAGAGAGGTCAGGCAACTGTAGCGTTGCCAGATTTGTTCAACTTTTGGAGCGCTGGTTGTGTGATACGTGGTTTATTATCGTCATGGAGAAAAATTGGGCCCATTCTGTTGACCAGTGCTGGCTGCAGGCATTGCAGTTTTCAGTACATCTCATCAATTTACTGAGCATACTTCTCAGATGTAATGGTTTTGCTGGGATGCAGAAAGCTGTAGTGGGTCACCAAACAGTGACCATGTCCTTTTATTGGTGCAAGTTTGGCTTTGGGAAGTGTTTTGGAGCTTCTTCTCAGTCCAACCACTGAGCTGGTCATTGCTGATTGGTGTATAAAATCTACTTTTCATCACACATCACAATCTGAGAAATGGTTTGTTATTGTTGCATAGAATAAGAGAAGATACCACTTAAAAATGATGATCTTTTTGATTTGCAGTCAGCTCACGAGGCACCCACTTATCAAGCTTTTACACCTAATTTGCTTCACATGCCAAATGACCATAGAATGGTCAACACTGAGTTCTTCAGCAGCTTCTCATGTAGTTATAAGAGGATCAGCTTCGATGACGGCTCTTAGTTGGGCACTGTCAGCTTCTGATGGCTGATCACTGCACTCCTAATCTTCAAGTGTCTCGTCTCCTTTGCAAAACTTCTTGAGCCACCACTGCACTGTATGTTCGTTAGCAGTTCCTGGGCAAAATGTATTGTTGACGCTGCAAGTTGTCTCCGCTGCTTTACAATCTTGAACTTGAAGAAGAAAATTGCTCAAATTTGCTTTTGGTCTAAAATCATTTCCCTAGTCTAAAATAAATACAAAATATGCAGCAAGTAGTAAGTCATCAGCAAAAAACATAAAGCAAGAAATGCACATTAAAATGATTTATAACATAACCACGTTTATTTGAGAATGCATTCCAATATCAAACAGCAAAGTTCAGCAATGCAAAATCACAATTACTTTTGGACCAACCTAATACTTGCTTACTTTTCCCCTCTGGAAAGAAATCAGTTTCTTAAATGGGAAATATTTCCCAGCCCAGCCTGTGGAAAATAGAGACTTTTCCTCAATCTTTATTTGCCCTGTTGGCATAGAAATGAAAGTCGCCTGGGAAAATATGAGCTGAAAAAAATTGTTGCAGAATGGTACTTATTCAAGCCTCAAAACATAACCAATGGCTTGTATGGCAGCAAGATAGATATTCATCCTTAAGGCTTAACTAGTGAGCATCAGCACAGACTGAAGAGAGCTAATTTTCTATTTTCTGAAAAGAAATGGACCTGATAAGAATGATTACAGCAAAGTGCTCATACAGAAAAAAATGTCACAACTTTTTATCAAATTATTGTTTGGGATGTTTCTGTAAACTTATCCATCATTTTGTGACACTTTACAGTGTAACAAGACTTTTGTGTTTGTGAAACATCATTTTGAAATTGCCCCAAACTAGATTTCTCCCTTTCCCTCTCTTGTCTAACTGATGTTGGGTATAAATCCATGAATTTTGAATGACTGGCCTATTCACTCAGACTCTTTTGATTGCAAATTATAGAGGTCAACCTGAGTTTAC
Source organism: Bos indicus (assembly GCF_029378745.1). NCBI lineage: Eukaryota > Metazoa > Chordata > Mammalia > Artiodactyla > Bovidae > Bos > Bos indicus. The sequence continues at coordinate 7,762,164 of NC_091782.1, read as the reverse complement.
AAAAGGGAATTTTGTGTTAAAGAAAAGGAAAGTCTCAGGGAGTCTCAGACCAGAAATCCTGCTTGGTTCCAGGGATGTTTTGGAATTCGGTTCTGGAAAGCCCTCGTGTGTTTCCTCTACTGGCTGCTTCTCCTTATACTTTGCTGTATTTTTCTTGATCTCATCAGATCTGCTTTTATGGCAGAGTAAGGCTTTCCCAAAGCTCCCAGATTTACATAGTATCATTTCCATCTCGTAGCATGACTAAAGAGTAGATTAAAGCCCTGCTCCATATTCTTGGGAGAAGCCCCTACCCTCTCGGGTCAGAACGCCACCCCTGTCTGGTTTCATTATAGGCAGTCTGAACATGGATTCTGGGATTTTAGGGTGTGGGGGGCGGGGACAGTTTCCAGAAGAAGAAAGTTGTTATGGACTTGGTGAATTGTACCAAATTCATCTCTCCTATCATGCCCCAAATGGGCATGTTGCCTGGCCCTGAGGATGCCGTCACTAAATATTTGTCAAATGAAATATCTATTGGCTGAAAGTGCTGGTAAAGATACTTGACTAGACAGATGAAGATGTTTTGGCATTTTGAATGTCATGATAGTAGATCTTTTTAAATTGATTACTGTATAACAGGTCACTTAAAACTAAAGCTACTTTAGTTAAAATCTTTTGATTTCTGGCTATTTATGTATTTATAAAATCATTTAAAAATTAAAAATAATAAAGTGCTGTGAGTACATTTGAATGAATTAATATACTTATGTATTCATTTTAATAGTATTTTTTTCTTTATTTCTAAAAATTTATTGACATTCATGAAGACAAAGCCTGGAGTAATTCGCCCTGCACCGGTAAAATCCAAAATATTACTGAAAAAAGAGGAGGAAGTCTATGAACCCAACCCTTTCAGTAAATACCTGGAGGATAACAGTGACTTCTTTTCTGAGCAGGTGAGTGTACACGTGAAAATGTCTTTGATATTTGGATAAATAACTGTACAAAATATAGAAATGCCCTAATGAATAGAGCATGTACAAGAAAATGTGATTGGAATAACCTTAGTAATTTAAAAAAAGCTCTATTTTCTGCATAATAAAAATTCTTAAGTATTTCCAGGATGATATTTGGAAGTATTTAAAGGCTTTTGTCTAAAATTTTTCTACCTAGTGCTGGTATTATTTTGGGGATTAAGACATTACTTTCTATGAAGACATCATGGAGTCTTCATGTGATATAGATGTTGCATTCTTGTTACTAAAATGCCACTTCCTTTTGAAGTGACATAGTTTTTTTTTTTTTTAATTTTATTTTATTTTTAAACTTTACATAATTGTATTAGTTTTCCCAAATATCAAAATGAATCCATCACAGGTATGCATGTGCTCCCCATCCTGAACCCTCCTCCCTCCTCCCTCCCCATACCATCCCTCTGGGTCGTCCCTGTGCACTAGCCCCAAGCATCCAGTATCGTGCATTGAACCTGGACTGGCATGTTTTTTAGGTTTGGTAGTACATTAGTACATTTGACAAAAGATCTATTGTTTGGATTCCTATCAACTTGGTAGAGATGATGTGATCCCCTAGATTGAGTGGTGCTAGGTAGGGAGTAGGAGGTTAAGTTACTTTAAGGTATTTTTTTGTTTGTTTATGTACTAAAAAGGTAAATTCCCCTTATATATCCTATTGTTGGAGAATGTATAATGGAAGGTTGTTGATGATGCTTTATAAGATATTGGGGGAAAGCATGAAGATACACATTTAGGTAGTATAAAATTTCATACATTATCTCAAAGAGAAACCTTGCATCTTTGTTTGTCTTCTTCCAATGCAACAAATAGGCATAGGTTATATATTTTATATCTCAAACTTTATTACATGCTTAAGCAATGCAAACAATCCAGAAACCTTTGTGGATATAACTGGGAAACACAAGATCACCACCACATTTGGTAATATATAATAGAATAGACTTACAAAGGAACATAAAGTACTGTACTCTTTAAACTTTAGTTTGAAAATGATAACTAACCAATTCTTGGAAATAGAGATTCTGTTCATATTTGTGAAACATAAGAAATATCTCATCTCACTTTATGACACTGAGCAAGGCATTTCATCTCGCCCCGTTCCAGTATCTTAATGCATAAGATGGGGTGTTCTGATGAAGTATTTAAGGATCCTTCAAATTTTAAAATCTGGTTTACTTAAAATCTAAGAATATGACCAGGCTCAAAGTCTTGAAAAAGTTCATTATAAATACTTTCTCATGCTTAGCTATAGTTTTTATTTATAAAATGGAGATGATAATATTTTCTGCTTATTTGTATATACTTTGTGAAGACTGATAGGATTTCAATAAGTTAAACATTTTTAGAGGGCACTAATATCATTAAAGGAAATGGCAGCCCACTCCAGGGTTCTTTCCTGGAGAAGCCCAGGGACAGGGAAGCCTGGTGGGCTGCTGTCTATGGGGTCGCGCAGAGTCGGACACGACTGAAGTGACTTAGCAGCAGTATCATTGAAAATGATAATTAGAGGCAATTTTTTCCATTTTTCAGGGGGAAAAAAGCCCTCAATTTAAATTAGAAAAGTCCTATTGATATATAAGGTTGTGTTCACTAAATTTGCACATAAAAGTAATGGAAATTCCTCTTAGGAAAGCATATTTCCATCATCAATAAAAGCATTCATTAGATATCTAATGATACTAATCATTTAGAGGCTTAATGTGACATTTTAGACAATAAGGGATTATTATAAAAATTTATAAAAGTTATCTATTGTTATATGATAAAATGTTGACACAAAATAAATTTCACATATTATCCATGCAATATATTCTTTAAAAATGATCTAATGTTGTAAAGTAAAAATTGTATTCTTTTTTATTAGTATAATTTCAAATTAATGCATTTTACTTTGAACAAGATTCTTTGTAGAATGTCAAGTTAATCTTCCTATACAGTATCACAATTTACTGTTCTCTGGAATGATAAATTCCATTTTCAGGTGTAGGAAATTATTTTCATTAAAAGAAGTTGCCAATTCTTTTCACAGCTTTTCCTGACTATATAGCAAGTTTAAAGCTCTATGTATATACACCATAAACCAATGTATTTTCAGATAATTAGTGCACAATTTTAGTTCTTTTGTTAAGTATTTTGGTGCCACAGACATAAACTTATTTATATTTTCTTTCAATCAATTTATTCTTGTGTGTATCCTAACTTCTGTGTCAGCGGACTATCAAAATTCAAAGAAGTCTAACAGAGTACTTAAAAGCGAATTCCGTACTTTGCCTGGTTTTATTCATTGACTTTGCAGGAGAGGAAAAATGCATATAATAGGAAACCAGGAAACTGCGTATGCTCTCAATTGGCCTCTACATTGAGCTGTAACCAATATCTCACTGTGGCCAGAATCGACAATGGAGGCAGATACAAAAGACAGCTCACAGGTGTAGATGCTGAGATTCCTTAAACAATACATTGAGTAGTAACAATTTATGGTTTCAGTGTGGCTGCTTCATCAGAACTTAGCAGGAGGGAGTCTACTCAAGTGTATTCCATTCTGGTCACTATTATTGTCTCCTTCACTGGTGCCACAGAATAAATTGAATGGTTCCACACTCAATGGCTGATCTCAGCCATCCATGTAATGGAGACTACTTCAGCCTGACAGTTGAGCCAAATTGGAGCAGCTCATATTCACTAATCTGCCTCGTCCTGAGGATAGTTCCACATGACAGGAAGTGCTGAATGGGATTGTTAAGTCAGTAAATTTCCCCTGGCAGCCTCAGTGCCATAAAATATTATTTCAAAACTCTCGGTTACAAAATGTCAGGCACCAAAGATGATGAGACCAGATGGAAATGTATTTGCTATAGCTTCAGAAGGTACAGTAGGGCAATCTTTTGAACTGGTAATGAACTGAAATTTTGCCTGGAGATACCCTCTGAGTATTAAAAGCCAAGTTTGAAACCAAATGCATAATTGAGTCATTGAGACTTATTAATCAACAACTTTTGCATCAAAATGGCATAGGCCAGGAACTACCATTCTATATTAGATGGATTTTTAAACAAAGACACTTCAGAATGAAGCTTAGGCTTCTCTGAAATTACCTTTCAATCCATTATTATATCAATTTGTGGTACTTTTGAGTTCTTATAGAATATCCTCAACACTCTGTATATGGATATAAAACTATGATGATGTACTTTGAAGCATAGTTTTGTTAATAACTAAAGGTTGGGTTGGAAAATAATTAACAGAATTGGTTGGACAAATGGACATCCAGAAGATATAAAAGTTTAGAAAATCAATTAGCTGATGAAAATAAAGATACTAAAGAGAGGAATGGTTTTTTGTTTATCTCTGTGAGTTTTCAAAATATATTGGTTTTTTCCTGGTCATTTAATGTATTTAATTAGACAAAGTGAATTGCATTGGAGTCTCAACTTAGTAGAAAAAGCAAAAGCAATTGCTAACCTCAGTTATATGACATGTATAAAACATTTTCATCCCATTCTTTATAAATTAGTAATTCAACCCATACTGTTAGATATATCATTTCTTTCTTGAAGCCATAGAGAAATATAGGAAAAATATTTTGGACAGAATTGAAAGTTGGGGGGGGGTGATATTGTAGTTTAATCTGATTTTCCTGCAAATGTTTTTCTTTTCTCTTAAATGAAAAAGAATGCTTTCTAGCATGTATACCTCTTAACTTTTATTTTCCTTCTAATTTGCTTCAATAGGAAAATTGCATGTTTTTGTGTGAAAATGATCCTTTAATGAATTTCCTTTGTACCATAGAGAATGTAAAAGGATAATTTAGAGAATTTTCTTTGTTGTAGCATTTACATTCTTTTTTTTTACTTCTGAGTTTTCTTAGCCATCTGACTGCCCTACCAAACTATCTGCCTGACATTCAACTTTAATAATTATGTGGATGACTTTCAGATTTCTATCTAATTATTAATCAAATTATATTTTTACTGTGATCGTCCCCTGCACTTCTTCATGTCACTCACATTTTATAGTTACTGAGCAGACACTCACCATGGCAAAAGGTGGAACTAGATAACACTGTGTTTTTTTTCTGAATGACTTCTGTTTTTGCCACAAATTGCTACCTTTTTCAACATTTCTCAATCAAGGTGGCTCACTCTCTTTTATCATAAAATTACCTTTTATCTTGTTAATATTTTATTAGGAAGTATTTTTTCAGATTAAAATGTTTAACCTTTTCAGATCTAGAAATGATTAAGTGATTTGGTGAATAGTTTTATGGGGACACAGCTTAAATTCCTTGTAGGGCTACATTTGTTTTTGAAGAGTTAAGCCTAGAGATTCAGCTTCTCCAAGTTTTACCAGGTTGTTTTTCTTATTCATGTAATGAAATCCTTGTGTGTTTTTCTCTTCTTATTTCTTTCCTCCCTCCTCCCTTCCTTCCTTTCTTCCTGCATGCCTTCCTTCTTTCCTCCTCTATGGGTAATAGATAATAGACTATTTTCATATATGGGTTATGTACTATATGTAATAGATAATTTATCATCAGTACAATAAAACTTTTTAATAGTAAAAAATTGTCCTATGGAGACAAAACACACTTTTTCCTCCAGGATATAATCAGTTAGGAAACTTAGGCTTTTATCTCTCCCTTTTATTTATTATTGTTATTATTAGCATTGCTTTAAGCTTTCTCTTCACTTTGTGTATGTATCACGGAAGACAGAAGCTAAGGGCTGCAGGATCTGCACGATCAAGGGAGACTTCTTCTGTACCCCTCTGTTGCTTTCTGTAGGATTAGGAATCTTAGATTTTTACTTGCTTTACAACAAACACATAAAGAAGACCTATTTGTCAATTCTATCATAATAGACAGACCACTTCTAATAATTAGTTAAGCAACTGAATTCTAAACATTAGTGAAGCTTCAGAGCATTAGTAGTTTAACAAATAGTGAATACATAGCTTCTGACTATACCCCAATCTACTGGGAAACAGTGATGATCTGAAGACTTTAAGCAAATATGTCCTGTTTTGTTAACTCCTCAGATGTCTTTATTTGTGAGAGATGACCATGACCATATTTAGAGCCTCTCATGTAAATTGTATTCCTCTTTTTCTGTTATTTGTTGTGGTTGAGTTTAACCTTTAGTTTCATTTTTATCTACGTCTGATAGGATTGAGGTCTATGGCATAAAAAGTTGTATTCATTAAATCTAAATTTTTATCAATTCTAATTGGAAGGCTAAGTTTCTTTAAAAAAAAAATTAAAATTAAAGACCTAAATAGACATTTTTCCAAAGAAGAAATATAGATGGATAATAAACACATGAAAAGATGCTCAACATTGCTTCAGTCAAGTCTGACTCTGTACGACCCCATGGACTGTAGTCTGCCAGGCTCCTCTGTCCATGGGATTCTCCAGGCAAGAATACTGCAATGGGTTGCCATGCCCTTCTCCAGGGGATCTTCCCAACCCAGGGATCAAACCTGTATCTCTTAGGTCTCCTGCATTGGCAGGCAGGTTCTTTACCACTAGCACCAACTGGGAAGCTCCTCACTCATTAGAGAAATGCAATTCAAAATACAGTGAGTATGACATTACATTGGTCAGAAAGGCCATCATCAAAAAATCTACAAGCAACAAATGCTGGAGAGTGTGTGGAGGAATTGAACCCTCTTGCCACAGTGCACTGTTGGTGGGAATGCAAATTGATACAGACACTATATAGAAGAGTGTGTGTGTGTGCGTGTGTTGTCGCCTCAGTCGTGTCTGACTCTTTGTGACCCCATGGACTGTAGCCCACCAGGCTCCTTTGTCCATGGGATTCTCCAGGCAAGAATACTGCAGTGGGTTGCCATGCCCTCCTCCAGGGGATCTTCCCTACCCAGGGATTGAACCTGCATCTCTTACGTCTGCAAGAGGGTTCTTTACCACTAGTGCCACTTGGGAAGCCCCAGAGAACAGAAATGGAGATTCCTCAAAAAAGCTAGGAATAAAACTACCATATGACCTAACAATCCCACCATTGTTAGGTCATATACCCTGAGGAAACCATAAAAGCAACAAAGAACATGTGAACGATGTGAAAAAGACAATGAGACAAAAAGACACATCTTCCCAGTGTTCCTTGTAGCACTATTTACAATAATTAGGACATGGAAGCAAGCTAGATGTCCAACTGATGAGTGGATAAAGAGGTTGTGCTGCATATATAAAATGGAATATTACTCAGCCATAAAAAGGAGCACATTTGAGTCAGTTCTAATGAGGCAAATGAACCTAGAGCCTATTATACAGAGTGAAGTAAGTCAGAAAGAAAAAAAAAACAAATATCATATAATAATGCATATATATGGAATCTAGTAGAGAAGGCAATGGCACCCCACTCCAGTACTCTTGCCTGGAAAATCCCATGGACGGAGAAGCCTGGTGGGCCACAGTCCATGGGGTCGCTAAGAGTCGGACACGACTGAGCGACTTCACTTTCACTTTTCACTTTCATGCATTGGAGAACGAAATGGCAACCCACTCCAGTGTTCTTGCCTGGAGAATCCCAGGGACGGGGGAGCCTAGTGGGCTGCCGTCTATGGGGTTGCACAGAGTTGGACACGACTGAAGCGACTTAGCAGCAGCAGCATGGACTCTAGAAAAATGGTACGGATGAACCTACGTGTAGGATGGTAATGGAGACACAGGCATAGAGAGCAGAACTTGACACAGTGTGGGGAGTAGAGGGTGGGATGGATTGAGAGAGTCGCACTGAAACATACACATTACCCTGTGTTTAAAATAGATAGCCAGTGGGGATTTGCTGAATGACCCAGGGAGCTCAAACCTGGTGCTCTGTGACAGCCTAGAGGGGTGGGATGGGATGGAAAGTGGGTGGGAGGCTGGAGAGTATGAGGGGACATGTGTATACCTATGACTAGTTCATGTTGGTATAGGACAGAAATCAACCCAATATTGTAAAGCAATTATCCTCCAATTAAAAAAATTTAAGTTTCTTTGAATATTCCAGCTTTAAATTAAGCTTTTCTCTGTATATTTGTTTGAGAAAAGCCAGGGAAAGGCAAGACAAACAGTACCTAAAATAAGGTTTTATTAAAATATAGAATTTAAAAGTCTCTATTGTGTTCACCTTAAAAGTATCATTCAACAGGATTTCAAAAGAATGAAGGTAGCTGTGTAAAATAATTTTAAGTAATAGGCAAAATAAGGGTTATTTAAAACTTAGAAAGTTCATTATATTTGTGAAAAAAATATGCATCTTACGTTTTACTTCAGAGGATTCTGTTTCTCAACCCATGTTGAACTTTGAATCAACATCAGCCTATGAATAGAACTTGATGGCTTTGTCTGATATACCAGAACACTGTCTACAATGATCTCCTCCATCTCCACCCAAACAGGTTCAATCCCACAGCTTTGTTAAGATGATTTGGGGACTAGTTAATCAAAATAAATATACATAGCAAAATGCAACCTGGGGTGAGGGGCTTATGGTTTCCTTTCTTTCCGTTTTTTTTTTTTTTTTTTTTAATTGAGTGTTTCCTCAACCCATGAGAAATGGAATCCAAGTAGAATACATCTTGAGGAGGACATAGTAAAAACTGGATATATTCTTTGACCATAAATGCTAAGATTAATGTGTTTAGAATAAATGTTACAATCTCTAACCATTGGAGAGATTGTTAGATATTTTACTTTTTAGGAATTTCACTATAATACATGTTTTTAATTGGGGTATAGTTCCTTTACAATGTTGTGTTGGTTTCTGGTGTACAAGAAAGTGAATCAGCTGCGTGTATACATCCATCCCCTGCCTCTTGGACCTCCTCTGCACCAACCCTCGCCTCATCCCCTGGCCCTCGGTCAGCACAGGGCACAGAGCTGGGGTTCCTGTGCTATACAGCAGGTTTCCACTAGCTATCTCTTTTATACATGGGAGTGTGTGTAAATGTGGGTGAGATTAGACAGACTTTGTATGATGACAAATATAAAGGTCACAGGAATATATGGAAGTTTGAAGCTGACTCATATGAAGAGAATTAGGAACCTTCTCTTCCTCACTGTGATCTAAGATAAAATAACTTTAAGCTTGTCATATTGGCAGAGAAAATGATAAATCCAAATGAGAAGAACAGCCAAGAGAGTGCATAGGACAGAAGGAAGCAGAGAGCTCAGACTGGTAAATAAACTATTTTTTAAATCCCATTAAAGAAACCAAAGAGCTTCAGCAGTCCAATCTGCGAAAACTGATATCAGGTTAGTGAAGCGAGTGATTTAAAATAAATATATGGAAAAATAGAAAACAGGATTAAAGTGTATTTTTCTTTATCTCAAAGGCTATGTGAAAAGAGCTATCTGCAGTAAATTTGTAAAGGATTGGTGATTCCTTTGAGATGGAAGAGCTAGTAGGTTTTTAGAGTTTTTCAAAATATTGTTCTAATCTCCAAATCTAGACATCCTAAGTGAAATTTACTCTACTGTAGCCCAGCCTTCCAAATACCAATTTGCTTTATGAACCTCTATATCTTTAATATTTCTGAAAACAGAAAATGCATTTGGTAAGAAACCGCTTACCAAGAACTGAATTGTCGGTTATCCTTGTCTTGTAGAGCAGAAAGGCTTAGCATATTTTACCTGCTCAAATCAAAACAAGTATATGTGATATTTATCCCATTGGGTAAGCTCAGAAAAATAGAGGTGTTTTTCTCAATCTGTGGCTTAATGGATTCTGGGAAGCCTTAGACCCTCGTGAATTGCATTTCATAGAAGGATTGGCTCTTTGCAGTGTATCCTCGTATGCGTGTGCTTAGTCACTCAGTCATCTCTGACTCTTTGTGACCCCATGTACTGCAGCCCACCAGGCTCCTCTGTCCTTGAGGATTCTCCAGGCAAGAATAGTGGAGTGGATTGCCATGCGCTCCTCCAGGGGATCTTCCCAACCCAGGGATCAAACCCAGGTCTCCTGCATTGCGGGTGGATTCTTTACCATTTGAACCACCAGGAAAGTCCAAGAATACTGGAGTGGGTAGCCTATTCCTTCTCCAGGGGATCTTCCTGACCCAGGAATCAAACCAGGGTCTCTTGCATTGCATGTGGATTCTTTACCAGCTGAGCCACCAGGGGGACCCTTTGCAGTGTATTCTTAGGTTGGACTGGTTTCACCTCTCATTCAGGCAAAGATCTGATGCCTTTATTCATTCTGATGTATAACTGAACCAACGGGGATCTAGGGCAGCTTGGTTTTGTGGAAAGAGCTCTGAAGTGTGTGTTCTAGTGGTGATTGTGATAGCCAGTTCTACCCAGTGCATCTGTGAACTCTGAACCTGAAGGATGAAGAGAGGGAGCTGGACTGGGCAGTGGTTCTCATCTGGCATGAATTGTCCAGCCATTATTATCTTGCCTGGAGCTTGGGGTACTACGGGCATGCAGTGGCTAGAGGCCAGGGAAGCTGCTAAACGTGGCGGCAGTGTCCAGGACGGTCCCCCAGGGCAAAGACTTACTCTGCTCCAAATGTCACTAGTACAAGAGTTGAGAGGCCTAGACTAGCCCATCTCTTGTCTCCCTTCCAGTTCCAAGAATTTTATGATTAATGATGCTTAGTGCCACCCATGCCAGGGACATTTCTGTTCAACCAGCATTGGTTAGGTGACTTTTTTTGTGTTTGAACTAAGAAATTATTCCTATTTGATTGACACAGAAGAAATGAACAAGCCTCCATTTATGAAATTTTCCACATTCCATGGAGCCTCTACTCATAATGATAGCCCTGTTTGACAAGGGACATGCATTTGCATTGGCTCTGGCTTTGTTAGCAAGATTATAGCTTCCCTACTTTCCCAAACATTTCTCTCTCTTTCTTGTATTTCCCCAATTGTTAGGTGTCAGGACAATTAACTAAAAGAGAAATTCAAAAAAGTTGGGCAGTCTGATGGTAACTGTTAAAATATTTACATCAGACTAACTTGGACTAAGTCATTCCTGCTCCTGAATTTAATTATACATCTGCAAATGAGGGTGTTGTATGAAGTACTTTTGAAGGTACCTCCTTACTCTGAAATTTGTGTTCATGCCTTTAAATATTATTGGGATGCTTCTGAGGTTTCACATCCTTAGGTGATCCAAAAACCAGGGGGAAAAAAAAGATCGAGTATTAATCAGGTCATAACTCTAGAGAGATGGAAAATCTTTTAATTTACTATCTAGGTCAAAATCATGACAGATAATACCCATCTCCAGAGAGCTTACTTTGGTTTTTTTTTTCTTTCTGATTGAGCAATTTAGGGTAGGTAAACTTTTATTTTGACTTTTCCTTAAAAAAATCCTATTTACTTTTTGTTTTGCTTTTCCTTAAACTAAAATCCCTGGCTGGGGGGAGGAAATGATATACTTTCAAAATTAAATTTAAATATATATGTATACAGAGGTGAGCACAGCAACGCACTGCAGTTTTCTTGCCTGGAGAATCCCATGGACAGAGAAGCCTGCTGGGCTGAAGTCCAAAGGGTCACACAGAGTCAGACATGACTTTAGTGACTTAGCACGCATGCATGTATGTATACATATATTTATATATGTGTGTGTTCCTATAAAAATCACAAACATATAACAGCCTTTATTGGGGTCCTGGTCTTGGCTACGTAAATTATTTTTTTTCCATTTGCAAACTTGACAGCTATTTCCTTTGCAAATATGCTGAATAAGAAGGCCAAGTAGGCAGACTAAAATTTAAATAACAATGTTTCTATAATGAAAGTGAAGATGTTTTTGTAAGTCTTTGCCATATCTGAATTTCCCATTTCTGCATTCTTTAAATACAGAAGATACCATACTTTAATTCCTTTGTTTCACAACCACAAAAGACTCTGGGATAATCCTTGCAGGGAACTTGGGGGATAAATTTTGCTTTTCTAAATCTCTCTAAAAGGTGATGCTGGACTAGGTGACACAGCTCTGTACAGGAAACACAATTTTGTTCCTGAACCTCAATGTTTTCACTTAAGGTTCTTGGTAAAACAATAATAGAGTCAAAGGAACAAAACCTCAGGATATTAAAAATTGCAAGATCATTTTTCTTTAAAATTGTAACACTTTGTTAACATACAATGTGAAGGCTACCTCTAATGGTTCTTATATATGAAATGTACCAAATTTCTCTTTGAAATTCAGTTGTAACTGTTACCACTCAAATCCTACCCTTAGATATGAGGATGGTATTAAGCCCTAGCTGCCCAGGTTGGTGGAAGGGCCATGGAGTGCAGACCTACAGAGCAGAAAGGGATGGACAGTAACCGCTGGTATGTGGTTCTTGCCGTGATTTCCTGATGGATGATTTTGCTGCGTCTCTCCACACTCACTTCCCTTCTATTTCCTCTTAGTCTCCAGCCACTTATGTTTGTGCCAGGCTATGTAAAAAACCTGGATGACTTTTCAGGAAACAGGGCAGATAATATCCCTGTCCCCTTTGTGCTTAGATTCTAGTGATTTGTAAATATCTGAACCTTAATCTCTGTCGCCTTCCTGCTGCTCTTAACCTTCTCTGCAGCCCTCCGCACTTTCTCTCTCTGACTGTTGATTTCACACTCAGGCTACACACTCCATGGCCTGGTGTTTCCTTATCCATTAAGGGACCCTACCATGACTGGAGGGTTGGTTGGTTACTGGAGACTACTGGGCTTCCCTGGTGGCTCAGCCGGTATAGAATCCGCCTGCAATGTGGGAGACCTGGGTTCGATCCCTGGGTTGGGAAAATCCCCTGGAGAAGTGAAAGGCTACTTACTCCAGCGTTCTGACATGATGGAGTGACTTTCACTCTCACTGCTCCAGCAGTGACTTTCCTGCTTCCTACAAAGGAGAGGAATGTGACAGAAGGCAATGGAAGGAACATGGGCTTGGTGTGGTCTTGGGAGTATCAGTCAACTTTCTGAACTTCAGAAACTTCAATTTTGTCCTTGAAAACTGGGACTACTAATCTCATTTCTAATGGTACACATACTCATGCTCATTTATGACGTTTTAAAAAATGTGTTTGGGCTGTCCATGCAGCATGTGGGATCCTAGTTCCCCTATTAGGGATTGAACCTGGGCCCTTTGCAGTAGAAGCCCAGATTCTCAACCACTGGACTGCCAGGAAAGTCCCCCCAGTCACTGTGAAAGGACTCTGGACATTTTAAAGGGAATGCTAAGTCGCTGCTGCTGCTGCTAAGTCACTTCAGTCCTGTCTGACCCTGTGCGACCCCATAGACTCCTCCGTCCCTGGGATTCTCCAGGCAAGAACACTGGAGTGGGTTGCCATTTCCTTCTCCAATGCAGGAAAGTGAAAAGTGAAAGTGAAGTCGCTCAGTCGTGTCCAACTCTTAGCGATCCCATGGACTGCAGCCTACCAGGCTCCTCCGTCCATGGGATTTTCCAGGCAAGAGTACTGGAGTGGGGTGCCATTGCCTTCCCCATTAAAGGGAATACACTTTTCTAAATGTTTACTGTTGTTACTCTTTCTTCTAGAAGTACTATAATTTTGGAAGAAAGGAGTTGACTTTCTACTAAAGTGTCAGCAAATGCGTTCTCTTCTTTCTTCCCACCATGAAGAGAATGTATTTGCTAACACTTTAGTAGGAAGTCAGAGAAGCCTCTTTTCTTTATTACTTTCTAACTTCTTCACCTTAAATTATGCCTTTCCCCCAAAAACCTCCAGGTCACGATGGTGGGTGAAAACCGAACTATATGTATAGAAAAATATAAAACTCAGCATTTTCATTCTCTGGTGCCCACTGTATTGATTATATAATACTTCCTCTTTCATTTCCCATGAGCATGTCTCTATCAAATATCTTCATGTTTATTTATGTTTAAGGGGCTTCGCTGGTGGCTCAGACAGTAAAGAAGTAAAGTGAAGTGAAAGTCGCTCAGTCATGTCTGACTCTTTGTGACCCCATGGGGTGTATGTAGCCCACCACTTCTCTGTCCATGGAATTCTCCAGGCAAGAATACTGGAGTGGATTGGTGTTGATATTTGGCAGAAACCAACACAATTCTGTTAAACAATTATCCTTCAATTATAAAATAAATAAATTTAAAATAAAAAATAAAAAAGAATACTGGAGTTTCTTCCCCAGGGAAGCCATTTTCTTCTCCAGGGCTTCCCACTAGGGAATTTGGCTGCAATGTGGGAGACCCAGGTTCAGTCCCTGGATTGGGAAGATCTCCTAAAGAAGGGCATGAAAACCCACTCCAGTATTCTTGCCTGGACACAGGAGCCTGGTGGGATATACTCCATGGAGTCACAAAGGGTTGGACACGACTAAGCGACTGACACTTTCACTTATCTGTGTTATCTGCTCTGTGAAACTTGCTTTCAGCTAACTGCAAACTTTCAGCACTAAATAATACAAATTCTGTCTTCAAAATTATGTTTTAATCCTTTAAAAAACTTCTTTTTAAAATAGAGAATTTGAGATAGCTAAGCATATGCTACCTTTTTCATATTTCACAACTTTAAATTTTTTGGTTCAAATCAGGACCTGAAATAGATGTGTTGCTTTAAGCATGTCTGCTTTTAAAACGCATATGGATGTTTCAAAATTGCAATTGATAAGCAAGAAGTTATGCCATATGTTCAAAATTAAGAGACCTAATTTGTTTTGGCCTGATGTAGTGAACTATCAATGATTTGAATCTCTTCCTAGTAATTTGGAGTCTCTGTGATCATATCTTTAAAATGTTGATACATCTTTGGCTGAAGGAGGCACTCTTTAAGAAATACATTGTAACTGTCCTTGCCTTTATGAACACTGCTGTTTGAAATTAAAACTGTAGCAGAAATGCTGTCCCTCTGATTTTAAATTGTTCTAGGCTTCAGGCAGGAAGGAAAAGCTGAAAATAAGTGCTGCATTTAAAAACAAGTGTTGTTTTCCCAAAGAGGTGGGAAGAAGAAAAAGAAGATGGAGTTAAAGGCTCCCGTAATTTCCCCCAGCGGTGCTCTGAGTTCCCACAGGCACAGATAGCTATGTGGGGGTGCGAGGGGAAGCAGAAGCAAGGGGAAAGTGGATTTTCAGCCTTCATTACTAAACAACAAGAAAGGAAGTAACTTTTGAAAACCAGAATGGAACAAAAGAGCCTCAGATGTGCCAGCTTTAATGAGAAGAGTCCGTATGCCTTCCAATGCCCTTTGGTGTTAAACAAATGGAAACAACTTTTGCAGTTGAACAGTTTGATTTGATGGCTAAATAGAAAGTGGGCTTTTTCTAGAGTGATGAATGTATTAGGTATTGCTATAGCATTATTTTTCGGATGCCTCTGTCAGTATCTAATTCTGCAGGCGCTGTAGTTCTTTTAACAAACGCAGCTAAATGAATTTATTCACTGCATATTTGGTAATTTTTCTCTAATGAACAAAGATATTATTTATTTCATAACTTCTTGTGTTCTTGGAGTTTTGCAGGATATTATAACATAATTCCTTTTTAAAAACCAACCTCTTAAATAAAGCTTATTTTGAAAAAGTTGTTCTATGTATTTTTATGTTGAAAAAGAAAATTCTCAAGTAAGTGAAAAACACTGTATGGATTTTATGGGAAATTACTATGTTTACATATCTTGCTGATAGAAACATATACAAGAGAATTTTAGGGTTCTCGTCCTTCCCTCAAACACTAGAACCTTATGAGATTCATCTATTTAATGCTAAATCAGAGTAGAATGATGTTCATTGTCAGGAATCGTCTAGAATAGTGATCTCCAAAGAAAAAGGTACCAACGTCAAGATAATTCACTGGAAGGGAGGTGGGGTGCAGGCCAGACATAATAAATATTTTATTAATGCCTGTTTTTTTAAAAGCCTCTAGGTTTAGGAGCTATGGCCTATGCGTCAGATCTGATCCTCTACTACTTCTGTATACTTTCAGTGGCACACGGCCACATCTATTCATTTATGTATTATCCGAAGCTGCTTTCATGATATCATAGCAGGAGTAATTGTGACAGAATACAAGGTTTGCAAAGCCTACAAATACAGTACGTAGGCATTTACAGTAAAAGTTGACTTCTTACCGAAAACAGTAAGAAATATTTTTTTTTTAGCTTTTTTTTTTTTGTATTGAGGTATATAGCTGATTAACAATGTTATGATAGTTTCAGGTGGATATATGTGCATCCATTTTCCCCCAAACCCTCCTCCCATCCAGGCTGCCACATAACACTGGGCAGAGTTCTCTGTGCTGTAGAGTGGGACCTTGCTGGTTATTCATTTTAAATATAGCAGTGTGTACATGTCGATACTAAACTCCCCAACTATCTCTCCCCACCATTCTTTCCCCCCAGGCAATCATAAGTTTGTTCTCTAAGAGTAAGAAAGATTTTAAGCTTTGGTGATGCATGTGGTTTTACATTAGTCTCTTTTGTAGGACTGAATGTTGGACACTTGCAACTCATGTATATCCTAAGTGAGATTTCCCAGGCAAGGGTCAGGGCTCTCCAGCTTTGTGCAATGGACAGAAAGTCCTCAGCTGGCTTTTATTGCAGTTTATGTGCCCAACTGGACACAAGATTTATCATTTCAACTATTTTTAAATATTCTTCATACAGTAAGCAAATACCTTTATTTTAATAACTTCTGCAAAATAATCTAGATTGAATATACCACTATTCATATAGAAAATGAATAAGAATAAGAAGTGACCAGAGGTCATATAACACCTAGGTCTAGGATAAGCCTGCTGTCAGCCATAAGTATAAGTTATAAACACTGATAACCTACTGGAATTTTACAAGAAGTAGGCCAAATTTGAAATAGCTCAACTGGAATTCCATCACCTCCACTAGCTTTGTTCGTAGTGATGCTTCCTAAGGCCCACTTGACTTCACATTCCAGTATGTCTGGTTCTAGATGAGTGATCACAACATCATGATTATCTGGGTCGTGAAGATCTTTTTTGTACAGTTCTTCTGTGCAAGGAGATCCAACCAGTCCATTCTAAACGAGATCAGTCCTGGGTGTTCATTGGAGGGACTGATGTTGAAGCTCAAACTCCAATACTTTGGCCACCTGATGCAAAGAGCTGACTCATTTGAAAAGACCCTGATGCTGGGAAAGATTGAAGGCAGGAGGAGAAGGAGACAGCGGAGGATGAGATGGTTGGATGGCATCACCGACTCAATGGACATGGGTTTGGGTGGACTCCAGGAGTTGGTGATGGACAGGGAGGCCTGGCATGCTGCGGTTCATGGGGTCACAAAGAGTCGGACATGACTGAGCAACTGAACTGAACTCAGGCCAAATTTGAAATTATTAATTTTTTTAATTTTTAGTTTTAATTGGAAGATAATTGCTTTACAATCTTGTGTTGGTTTCTGCTGTTCAACAGCACAAATCAGCCATAAGTATATACATATTCCCTCCTCCTTGAGCCTTCCTCCCACCCACCCTCAATCCCACCCCTCTAGGACGTCACCGAGCATCAGGCGGGGTTCACTGTGTTATCCAGCAGCTTCCCACTAGCCGTCTGTTTTACACATGGTAGTGTATATATTGGAGAAGGAAATGGCACCCACTCCAGTGTTCTTGCCTGGAGAATCCCAGGGACGGCGGGGCCTGGTGGGCTGCCGTCTATGGGGTCGCACAGAATTGGACACGACTGAAGCGACTTAGCAGCAGCAGCAGCAGCAGCAGTGTGTATATGTCAATACTAGTCTCTCAGTTTGTCCCATCCTTCCCTTCCTTCGCTGGGTCCACAAGTTTGTTCTCTATGTCTGCATCTCTGTTCCTGCCCTTCAAATAGATTCATCAATGCCATTTTTCTAGATTCCCTGATATCTGTTAATATTTGAAATAAGATTTTATATCTTCTTTCATTATATTTTAAACTTTTATTGAAGTATAGTTGATTTGCAATGTTGTATTAATTTCTGGAATACTGCAAAGTGATTCAGTTCTACACTAAATTCTTTTTCGTATTTTTTTCCATTCATAGCGTATTGAATATAGTTCCCCAATCTATAAATAGTAGGACCTTGTTGTTTATTGATTCGATACATATAAGAATTTGTGTCTGCTAATCCCAAACTCTCAGTCCATCCCTTCTCCACCCCCTTTCCCTTGGAAACCACAAGTCTGTCCTCTGTCTGAGTTTGTTTTTGTTTTGTAACTATTTAATTATTAGCATACCTCAGTTCAGTTCAGTCGCTCAGTCATGTCTGACTATTTGTGACCCCATGAGTTGCAGCACGCCAGGCCTCCCTGTCCTTCACCAACTCCCGGAGTTCACTCAGACTCATGTCCATCGAGTCGGTGATGCCATCCAGCCATCTCATCCTCGGTCGTCCCCTTCTCCTCCTGCCCCCAATCCCTCCCAGCATCAGAGTCTTTTCCAGTGAGTCAACTCTTCACATGAGGTGGCCAAAGTACTGGAGTTTCAGCTTTAGCATCATTCCTTCCAAAGAAATCCCAGAGCTGATCTCCTTCAAAATGGACTGGTTGGATCTCCTTGCAGTCCAAGGGACTCTCACGAGTCTTCTCCAACACCACAGTTCAAAAACATCAATTCTTTGGCACTCAGCTTTCTTCACAGTCCAACTCTCACATCCATACGTGACCACTGGAAAAACTATAGCCTTGACTAGATGGACCTTTGTTGGCAAAGTAATTAGTATACCTAGCCCTCAGCTTATAGTTTTTTGCTTTGAATTTTAAATAATAATTGTATTATGGCATCATAATTAGTAAGGCATTTACAAAGTAGGCATCTAGGACTTGGAGATGCTGTGCAATTTTCAGGAATGTTTAAAGGCAGTTCAGTTCAGTTCAGTTGCTCAGTTGTGACTGATTCTTTGCGACCCCATGGACTGCAGAATGCCAGGCTTCCCTGTCCATCACCAACTGCCAGAGCTTGCTTGTTTAAAGGCAAGGGGCACTAAGTATTAAAGTTTTCCTTAAGTAAATGACAAAATCTTTTCTGAGGAACCTTAATAAAGGAAGAAATTAAAAATCCAGTTTCATTGGGGATACATGTATTTTTTCCTACTGCAGTAAACACTGAAATATGATACATAGAAAACAAAAGAATGATGGACTGAAATTTACTCCTTTGTATCAAATGCCTTTAGAAAATGCATAGAAAACACCTCTGAATGTTTGAGAAAGTAATGAGCAAATTACATTATATTGGAGTTTTATTATGCAGCTGGATCAAAGTATAAACATACAAATATTCTCGTTATAGCATTTGTGTTCTAAATATGAAATACTTAAAGGAAAATTAAGTCAGAATATATTTTATTTTCTAAAATAAGTGCCTTTAATGAACTCATTGTTCTTTGAGAAAGCTTTGAAGGTATAATCAGCAATGGAGTATATATATATAAAACAGACTCTGTTATGAGGTTGCAAATTATATAAATATTCATAGATAAACTATGATGAAAAGGAAGATGTAGAAACACATACACACTATATATATTACATATATGCATATGATTTTATGCATATAGTTAAGACTCCTATATATAGGAATAGGAATAGAGGGACATGGATATAAAAGATATTTACATAATTTACAATAATGAGATAGAGAGGAACCAAGAAAATATTCTAGCTCATCCAGAGTTGTTCAAGTTATCTCCTTATGGTGAACTGTTTTAAAAAGTTCATGATGCGTTATGAGTGTTTTTCAAAGCTGTAAAGGAGGTTCTTGACTATGACCACTATCAAGTTAGCCATGAATCACATTTTATCATTGATATCATCTGGAAGCAAAGAGGAGGAGAAACAAACCAACAAAAAGCAGTGAGGTGACAACTAAAGGACGCTGAGATCAGTGCCGAGTGTGAGCAGATGTGAATTTGGGAGGAAATGGAGTAAGGTTACCGTCAGTAAACACCTGTCTTGAATGTGTGGAATACACCTTAATGTGCAAACCCCAACCACCTGTCTTTGCATGGGTGCACGTGTTGGTAACAGGAGATCCCTGACCTGATTTCGTTCTGGGACGTAGAAGAGGTGAGGCTATGCAGTGAATCTCAGAGTAAGTCTTACTTGTAGGAGGCTCTCTCTGTGGCAGCCTGAACACAGATAAGTTGCCACATAAAATACTATACAGATGACAGTCTTCATTATTTAAGGAAAAATAAAGGCTAGAGAGACTCACACCCCAAACCCTGTATCTTTGGAGCATAAAGACAATCCCAGGTAACTGTCCCTTCCTCTTATGAACCTCTTGCAAAAACTTACAGTCCAGGAAAAATTCATTTACTGTGGAGATAAACAAAATTTTTATAAAGGGAAAAGAAAAGCCTGCTAGATTGGATAACAAACAACAGCTGGGACTGTAAAACCCAGTGAATGAGAAGAGTTGAGGATGACAAAGTTTTGTTCTAGGTGCTACAAACCAAAAGAGGAGAAATTATAATCTTCATATTGAGAAGGTTGACTCCTGGCCAAAATTTCCTTCACTTCAGTTCATTGCTCAGTTGTGTTCAACTCTTTGTGACCCCATGGACTGCAGCATGCCAGGCTTCCCTGTCCATCACCAACTCCCAGAGCTTATTCAAATTCATGTCCACTGGGTCAGTGATGCCATCCAACCATCTCATCCTCTGTCGTTCCCTTCTCCTTCCGCCTTCAATCTTTCCCAGCATCAGGGTCTTTTCCAGTGAGTCAGTTCTTTGCATCAGGTGGCTATAGTATTGGAGTTTCAGCTTCAACATCAGTCCTTCCAATGAATATTCAGGACTGATTTCCTTTGGGATCAACTGGTTGCATCTCCTTGCAGTCCAAGTGACTCTCAAGAGTCTTCTCCAACAACCCACTTCAAAAGCATCAATTCTTCAGTGCTCAGCTTTCTTTATGGTCCAACTCTCACATCAATACATGACTACTGGAAAAAGCATAGCTTTGACTATACTGGCCTTTGTCAGTAAAGTAATGTCTCTGCTTTTTAATATGTTGTCTAGGCTTGTATAGCTTTTATTCCAAGGAGCAAGACTTTTAATTTCATGGCTATAGTCACTATCTACAATGATTCTGGAGCCCAAGAAAATAAAGTCTGTCACTGTTTGCATTTTTTCCCCATCTATGTGTCATTAAGTAATGGGACCAGATGCCATGTTCTTAGTTTTTTGAATGTTGAGTTTTGAGCCAGCTTTCCCATTCTCCTCTTCCACTTTCATCAAGAGGCTCTTAAATAGAATTTCCTTAAATAAGACAAATGCTGCCAAGTCGCTTCAGTCATGTTCGACTCTGTGAGACCCCATGGACTGCAGCCTACCAGGGTCCTCCATCCATGGGATTTTCCGGGCAACAGTACTGGAGTGGGGTGCCATTGCCTTCTCCCAGTAAGACAAATAAGACCCCTTTATATGCTAAAAGATAAAAATCACATGGAAGATACAGTCATTAGGGTATCTAAACATCAGAATATAGGATCAACACTCATAAGGCAAAGGCAAGACATAAGGTGAGAAAAAGTGAAAATATATTGGTGATAAAGATCTCACTTTTCAGGTTATGACAGATTATATAGGAAACTACGTAAAGATAGATCCTCTTAAGTAAATTGAATTAATATATATGTAGATCAACTGTATCCTGCAACAAAATATAGCCAATATTATATAGTAACTGTAAATGGAGAATAATCTTTAAAAATTGTGAATCATAATGTTGTACATCTAAAATTTGTATAACATTGTTAATAAAATATACCTCAATAAAAATATTAATTGCCAAGAAAAAATAGTAGAGAAATTTCTCTGATTAAATTAATAACAGATTTAGAAAACATAAAATCCCTGTCATCTATATATTGAAAAATTTGCTTTTCAACAAATTATTTGATTAAAGAAGAAATTAAATATAAAATTTCTACCTGAAAAAAAGATAATGAGATAATCATCTATTATAACTTAATCAGACATACTTAAACTAGTCCTTGGAAGAAAATTTATAACTCTACTTCAATCAAATAAATTAATTAAAAAAAGCTTTCAAGGAAAACAAGCTGAACCCAGACTATAAACCAGAGCCTGTGCAGTTTCTCTTTTCCTAGGTACTGTCAATAATCAACAACAATGCTGACTTTTTCTTACACAATTATTCTTTGTGCTTACTACTCAATTTTCATATTAACCACTTTTCACATCAATTAAGGAATGTAATTAGTTGATAAAACAATCAAACAGTTGATTGAGAAATAAAACATAATTAGGATACATTTTAATCTAAAAGCCACCTTTAGTGGGCAAATACTACAAGACTCCCATTAAAATTGCACATTAACATGACTGTTATTTAACAATAATAATGTTAGAGGCATTAGCCAATGGGATTAGACAAAAGAAAATCCTGAAAATTGTACAAACTGGCAAAGAAGAGCCAAATTTATGACAGTCCTAGTTGATTTGGCATTTTAGGTTATATACCTGGGACTTCCAAGAGAAGCGCAGAATGATGGTTATAACCAGTGAGATAACTCAGTAATGTGGCTCATAGGGAATCCATAGCTTTCATGTACTGAAATGTCCCCAAACTGTTGTCAAATGGAAAAAAAAAAAAATTCAGAACACTGTGTATAGATTGCTTCTTTTTAATAAATGTATCTTATAGTCTGTATATGTGAAGTGAAATGTAGATTTGTATTTGCTTGATATTTAAAATAAACACGAGGTAAAAAACCAGAAACTAATAAGCCTTTCTGACTGGTGTGAGGTGATATCTCATTGTAGATTTGATTTGCATTTCTCCCATAATGAGCAATGTTGAGCATCTTTTCATGTGTTTGTTAGCCATCTGTATGTCTTCTCTGGAGAAATGTCTGTTTAGGTCTTTTTCCCACTTGTTGATTGGGTTGTTTGTTTTTCTGGTATTGAGTTATATGAGCTGCTTGTATATTTTGGAAATTGATCCTTTGTCCGTTGTTTCATTTGCTATTCTTTTCTCCCATTCTGAGGGTTGTCGTTTCACCTTGCTTATATTAAGTTTCCTTTGCTGTGCAAAAGCTTTTAAGTTTAATCAAGTCTCACTCGTTTACATTTGTTTTTATTTCCGTTACTCTAGGAGGTGGGTCATAGAGGGTCTTGCTTTGATTTATGTCATCAAGTGTTCTGCCTATGTTTTCCTCTAAGAGTTTTCTAGTTTCTGGGCTTACATTTAGGTCTTTAAGCCATTTTGAGTTTATCTTTGTGTAGGTGTTAGGAAGTGATCTCATTTCATTCTTCTATGTGTAGCTGTACAGGTTTCCCAGCACCATTTATTGAAGAGGCTGTCTTTGCCCCATTGTGTATTCTTGCCTCCTTTGTCAAAAATAAGGTACCATAGGTGCATGGATTTATTTCTAGGCTTTCAATTTTGTTCCACTGGTCTATATTTCTGGTTTTGTGTCTGTACCATATTGTCTTGATGGACTGTAGCTTTGTAGTATAATCTGAAGTCAGGAAGGTTGATTCCTCAAGCTCCAGACTTCTTTCTCAAGACTACTTTGGCTATTCAGGGCTTTTGTGTTTCCATATGAATTGTGAGATTTTTTTGTTCTACTTCTGTGAAAAATGCTATTGGTAATTTGATAGGATCACATTGAATCTGTAGATTGCATTTGGCAGTATAGTCATTTTCACAATATTGATTCTTCCTACCCAGGAACATGGAGTATCTCTCCATCTGTTTATGTTGTCTTTGATTTCTTTCATTACTGTCTTATAATTTTCTGTGTACAGTTCTTTTATCTCCTTAGGTAAGTTTATTCCTAGATATTTAATTCTTTTTGTTGCAATGGTGAATGGGATTGATTCCCTAATATCTCTTTCTGATTTTTCATTGTTAGTATATAGAAATGAAAGTGATTTCTATATATTGATTTTGTATGCTGCAACCTTGCTACATTCACTGATTAGCTCTAGTAATTTTCTGATACTATCTTTAGGGTTTTCTGTGTACAGTATCATGTCATCTGCAAACAAGTGAGAGCTTTACTTCTTCTTTTTCAATCTGGATTCCTTATATTTCTTTTTCTTCTCCAATTGCTGTACCTAGGACTTCCAGAACTATGTTGAATAATAGTGGTGAAAGTGGACACCCTTGTCTTGTTCTAATATTAGGGTGAATACTTTCAGTTTTTCACCATTGAGAATAATGTTTGCTGTAGGCTTATCATATATGGCCTATACTATGTTGAGGTTGGTTCCTTCCATGCTCATTTTTTGAAGAGTTTTAATCATAAACAGGTGCTGAATTTTGTCAAAGGCTTTTTCTGCATCTATTGAGATGATCATATGGTTTTTATCTTTCAATTTGTTAATGCAGTGTATCACATAGATTGATTTGCATATATTGAAGAATTCTTGCATCCCTAGAATAAACCCAACTTGATCATGCTGTATGAACTTTTTGATGTTTCCTGAATTCTGTTTGCCAAAATTTTGTTGAGGATTTTACATCTATGTTCATCAGTAATATTGTCCTGTAGTTTTATTTTTGTGTGTTGTCTTTGTCTGGTTTTGGTATCAGGGTGATTAACTTGCTTAAATATTTTTAAAGTATGTTTTGAAGTTTTTTAAAGTAAGTGTGACCCCATTGCAGGAGGCATCTTCTGATACAACAGATTCAGCATAAATTTTAGAAAACCAATTAGGACTTAATCAATCATGATTTTGACAAAATCAATTTGGCTAACAGAAAATAATATTAATTGAATAGTTTTAAAAGTTGAATTTTCCTGTTTAACTGTCATTTTGAGTAATGTGCATTATTTTGTCCTAAATTTCCATTTCACACAGCCAAATACATTCATTTATTGCTAATAGAACAGAAAAATAATGAAATAATTGAATGCATTCTTGACCTCTTTGAATATATCATATTCTTTGGAAAACTTAGTCATTATTGCATTGAACATCTGCTCCATTAAGGCATTATGCTTGATGCTGAGGTTACAAAAGTGAATAAAACAGATTTCATTTTATAAGGTTTATGCCCTAAGGAATTTTATTGTAGGATAATCACTGTCAATTTATCATCTTACAGTAAAAATTTCAGGAATATAAGAGGTGCTTAAAAAAGATCTGCAAAATATATAACCCTTTTCTTTTATGATAACTATGTATACAGGCCCTTCTTTTGAGTTTTCTTTGTAAGCTCGAGACTTCCCCCCAGGGTGGTTTTTTTTTTGCTCCTTTCACATAATTGAAGGTCTCATCTACTAGTTCTTATTTCCTTCACGACTTCCACAGGCATCCCTTTCCAGGGGTGGAAAGACCCTCTTTGGTTAAAACCTCATTGCCTCTCTCCTCTACAGTTGAGCTCGTCTGTTTGCTCTCCAGTTTCTTCCCTAAATAACACACTTCCTGGAATGAACATCTTCGTTCATTCTTTCTAGACTCACCTCTCTCTGATTTCTTCCTCATACTCAGCCCAACCCAGAAACTCATGGCCCTATGGCTTAAATCATGAGTTGATATTCTCTATGATGCCCTCCCACTTTCTTCCCCCAGTTCCTTCCAGACCAAATCACAAGTACTTTTAAGTTAAATTCCACTCTTACCTCTTCATTAGAGACTTTAGTCCCATCTTCCCGCCTTTGGGATGAGTTCTGTCCTTAAACAAATGTGGTCCCATCAGGAGTCACTGCAGATACTAGTTCAGTTCTGCAGGAGAGGCTGGAGGTGGGCAATCTACAGAAATTACTGGAAGAGACAGACAGTGCACTGTAAAAGCAGGAGTCTTGTGAGGATCCCAAGTGTAAGGAGAGATTTACTTCCTGCTAGTAAAATATTCTGATGCAGCGTCCATAGTGTGTATGTGTTAGCCACTCGGTCTTGTCTGACTCTTTGTGACCCCATGGACTGTAGCTGGCCAGGCTCCTCTGTCCAAGGGATTTCCCAGGCAAAAATACTGGAATAGGTAGCCATTCCCTTCTCCAGTTGATTTTCCCAACCCAGGGATCGAATCCAGGTCTCCTGCATTTCAGGCCGATTCTTTACCATCTGAGCCACCAGGGAAGCCCAGCATCAATAGTACTTAGACTCAGTCTCCAGTAAGCATGACTTTTGCCCACTAACATCCTCTTTATGCCTTTCTTCTTCCCAGGATGTGCCTGCCCCTCCCAAGCCTGTTTCTCTCCATCCTTTATATCAGACTAGACTCCATCCTCCTGCTAAGTCCCTCCTGCGGCCACAGACCCGCCCGCATGCTGACGGTCTTACCCCCGGACCCTTCAGCCACTTGTCCTCCTTCTCCTTGAGTGATGAACAGGAGAATTCTCACACCTTGTTTAGTCACAACGCATATAATAAGGTGAGAATGCCCCATGCTTAACTTTTAAATGTGGAGAAAACATATGTTACAAATATTGAAGTATATTGAGAATATTAAATATTTGTGGGAAGGCACATGTCCTTACAAAAAGATAATAATTAACCTTGGGAAAGTATGAAATATTTGTTTCCTTTCAGAGTCATTTCCTGATTTGCATTGCTTATTGTTTCATGCTGTGATCCCAAAGTGGAAATCCCAAGACATGCTTCAAAGCCTGACAAGAGGCCATTATTCATTTATCTTCTAGTCTCAGTTCAAAGTTCTTAAAAACGTCTCAAAATGACAGTGCCTTGATGAGGAAGCATTTATAATTGTAGTCAGTGTGCAATGGAATACTTAGAATTTCTATGGATATCTGTAACAGAATATTGATATTTTATTTTAAAATGAATTATTTGCCTTATTATGTATGGTGGTGAGACATGTAACAAATAATGAGGCGTTCGGTACCTAAAATATATTTTTAACAAAGCAAAAATTTTATAGTTGGCTTTGGAATGTAATCATGAATATTCTATTAGAAGCAAGCGGTCAGTAGCACAAGAGGCTTATGTATAAGCATCCTTTGCTCTTCTGAGCATCACCATAAGGACGTCCTGGCTAGCATAGGCTCTCAGATTTTGAAACTTTTCTAAAAGAATTGACTAGTCAAAATCAATCACCAGTTAAATCATTTTTAAATTCAAAATCTTGTTTTAAAGTATTTGTTTTTGCAAAATCTCTATATTTAATGAAATATACCTCTATACTTGGAAATCAATCAAGACCATATATTCCAGAGTGTATGCAGTTGACTAATATTCCTTGAATCCTAAAGCATTAAAAAAAGCAACTGTTCATCAATCCAATCTAAACACCAAAAAATCATCCAAAAAGTGAGCACAATTATGAGGAAAATTTTGCTTTGTATATTTAATAGCATTTATCATGATTGAGTGGTCAACCCTGAATTAAATTTTTAAAGTATTCATTTCTGGGACTCCCCTGGAAGTCCTGTGGTTGAGGATCTGAGCTTCCTTTGCAGAGAGAGCAGGTTCAATCCCTACTTGGGGAACTAAGATCCCGCATGCCATGCAGCTAAAAAAACAAGAGAAAGAGAAAGAAAATTTCTTGAACTAAACAAAAAATGAAAATATAACATATAAACTTTAAGAATTTATGGAAAAAGTAGCAAATTTTTAAAAAGTAATCATTTTCCGCAAAGTGTCTTTAGGCTAAGTTCAGGATGGCATCTGTATGACCTTTGGTTGCTTCTAAACTCTTGGTCTAGAAAAAGTATTTCATGGAGAGTATAGTATTTTTAAATGATTTTATATTGCTTTAAATTTTCCCTATTTTAATACTAGCCAACATCTATGAAATTCATTTAGCTATTAGAGTTAATATTTTGATAACATACCATTTTCTTATAATGTCATCGATGAGCATCATATGATTATAATTGTATTTTATAAATATCAATTGCTCCAAATAGTTCTTCCTTTGACATTTTGGTAGTGTTTCCTGGAGACATTCAGCAAAGATAAAGTCAGTATTTCATCCATGTTTTAGCCTTTTCCTGGTCTGCCTGTGAAGAAAAATATATCACAGCCATTTGAGGCTAGACAACTATTTTCATTTTATAAAAACTTCACAATAGATTTTGTCTTTCAATGTCTGAGATTTATTGATATTGAATAAAGAAACATTCACATCTGATATAGTAATGTTAGCATTTCTTGATGGAATATTCAATTGCTTAGTCTGATATTTTAATTGCTCTTATTAAAATGTATGGATTATTCAATTTGACCTTTGTGTTTACTAAACTTGTATTGTAATGGCCAACAGTGTACTAAATGAAATAACTTGCCTGGAATTGTAAAACATAGTCATTTAAATTAACTTCTCTTCAATATCCTAATATCCTTCCCAGGCTTCACTTTCAGCCTTACCTGCTAGGTTTATCTCCAAACTCAAACCTTCCCACCCCTGCCCCAGAGATCCACACTGAACTTGACCTTATATAGCTATCTTTGGGGCTTCTTTATCAACCGTAGCTACAGAAAAATGTTTGACAGGTTTTATTCTTCTGTTGCATCTGTAGTGCATGCTCCTCTCTTGCCCTAAATCTTTACACTAATCCCTGATCTCTTCTCCTGCTTTCATAAGTTCATATGATGAACCTTATATGACATCCTATCACATATGATGATGATCAGGCACTTTCCCTTATATCTTGGTTATACCAGTATGTCCTCTCTTTCCTCCACCTCATGAAGGGAGTCATTACTCTTACTTCCTTCTTTAACCCTTGTAACTAACATAGCCCAGTGGATAAGTGTGCAATGTTTTCAATCAGTCCATCCGAGTTCATTTCTTGACACCATTCTTTCCAGGTGGTGATATTGGGTACATTATATAGCCTCCAAATGTCTCCATTTATCTATAAAGTGAGGATAATAAGAGTACCTACCTTATTAGACTATGATAAGATGGGCTAGTACGTGTAAAGTATTTAGAATAGTGCGTGGGACATGAGGATCATGTACGAGTTAGATCTTGTTACTAACTGTTGTTCAGTTGCTAAGTCACGTCTGACTCTCTGTGATCTGCGGACTGCAGCACGCCAGGCTTCCCTGTCCTTCCCCATCTCCTAGAGTTTGCTCAGATTCATGTCCATTGAGTCAGTGACCTATCCCACCATCTCATCCTCTGCTGCCCTCTTCTTCTTTTGCCTTCAGTCTTTCCCAGCATCAGGGTCTTTTCCAATGACTCAGCTCTTCCTGAATTGTCAGTCCCATTACTTTCTTACATTTCCATTTGTTCTTTTTCCAATGGACTCTTCTTTGAGTGCAGAAACTTCAAAACACAAACTAAAATGAATACTTTTCCATCCTTTTCTTTCACAACGTTGCAAACCTAGTAATTTCAAGACTTTCTTTCCCTCAAAGGGGTCAGTAGCCATTATTTTCATCCCCCTCTTTAAACTCACTCTTTAATTCATTCTTGAAAACATTTTATCATTCTACTGCGATTTCTCTCTTAAGGGTAAACTGCTTGTCAACAAACTCAGCTGAATTTAACTAAGTCTTCTCTTTTATCCCTTGTCGCAGTTGACACTTGATTATTCACTCTTGGATCTCCGACCTCACTCTGCTGTTGGGGTAATATGGAAATTTCAACTCCCTCACTGTCCCTTCTTTATTTTCTTGGTGGACACTTCTTCTTCCTCTGTGTCTTGTCTCTAATTGCCTCACTTGACACGCACCCACTCACAGGCTTCTGGGATGATCTTAGCTGTACTGATGATCCTCAAATCCACATTTCCAATTCTGTTTTTCCTTTGAGATCCAGAATTATACCTTCAGCTGCTTACTTCTGATTTCCCCTAGGATGTCATGTTGTCACCTCAAGCTCATCATCTCATGTCACCTCAAACCAGTTCTGTTCTGGCTTCCCTACTTCTGTCATTAACACCACGATGCTCAGCCCCCAGACTTGAAACTTGATTTACCTATTATGCTTCTTCTGCTTTGTCATCATAGCTAGTCACTCACCAAGTTGCATGGATTCTTCTTATATCTGTCATGTTTTATCTCTTACTACTCTTTATTAGTATTCCACTTTGCTTAAGCTAATCTGCTATTTTCCTCCAGGTGTGCCTTGGGAATTTCTTGCTATTCAACTTGCTCACTCATTCTCCCCATATAAAAATACCTTCCTGCTTTTCATCTTACTTATGCAAATCATTTTCAAATTTCATGACCTAATCAAATGATCCCTCCTCCCTGTGAAGTTTCCCCCTGTATCAGCACTCAAAGTGGTATTTTTCTTTCAGTTTTTATAACCTTTGCCTGTGCCAAGGTATCTCGTGCATATTAAAGGTTATCATGTATTTATTTGTTGTGATTATTTTAGTGTCCACCTAGGACATGACATGCTTAATATGATATTTTTCACATTATAGGTAGAGCAACAAATATGTGCTAATGATGAACAAATACTAAAATGACCCAACTTATTCACTAGGAGCACAAGATGTTTGAATACAAATTTCAGATTATTTCTATTTTAGTGAAAGTAAAAGTGAAGTCGCTCAGTCGTGTCCGACTCTTTGCAACCCCATGGACGGTAATCTACCAGGCTCCGCGGTCCATGGGATTTTCTAGGCAAGAATACTGGAGTGGGCTGCCATTTCCTTCTCCAGGGGATCTGCCCAACCCAGGGATCGAACCCGGGTCTCCTGCATTGCAGACAGACGCTTTACCATCTGAGCCACTAGGGAAGCCCCATTTCTATTTTAAGCAGAAGCTAAATCTGAGTCAATTTAAAGGTTTATGGGTACATTCAGTACAATTTACCTCAATTAAGGATCTACCATTTTTGAGGGCTACCTCCGGTTTCCAGTGAGCTTATGGAGGGCCTTGAATGGAATGGTATGTAGAGGCAGGAGACCTCTGATCCTCCGCACCTGAACGTGGATGCTGGAATCCACAGGGTGTCCGCAGTCCTGTCGGTCCATGACCATCAATCCTATAATGCGTTACTGCATCCTTCTTTCTTCACCTGCACAGCATGACCTCCTTGGCTCTAGGTCAGTACTCCTGAACCTCTATAGCATGCATTGGAAAACATTGTTAGTTACATGCTAGGAGCAGGTAGACGTGGAACCTGCTCATCTCAGAACCATCAGCTTAGAGCCCCCACATATTCTCCTCTCCTCTTTTGTTCGTGCCTCCTTTGCCATAGGAACTCTGCAAGAGTCCGTATTTGTGAATTTGCCTACTCTCTAAAATTCTGTTGTGACCTGCTAGTCAGTTTTAAAATTGTCTCTCATCTGGACTCATTTGGCCATTTTCCCCTCCATCTTGCAATGCATTTAAACATGTTTATCTGCAAAGCTAAAAACGACCCACTCACAGCACATCTTTTATGTTTAGGTCTAATGCTGTCCACCCTCTATTTGTGAGAATTCAGTTCATTTAGAAAGACTCCTCTTCTCTGGCCCCACTGACGCACTGCCCTGGGGTCTCAGCTACCTTCTTGACCCTCAGGTGAGAAAATCTACCTACCTCTAACGTGCATCTATGGAAAGCTTATTGCTCTCCCAAACATCTATTTTCCAGCCTCTGCCTCATTTATTCTCTCTTCCACTCTCACAAGCGTTTTAAGTCAACCCAGGATTCCAACTCTTGTGGCCCACTTTCATATTCCAGCTGAAGTTCTCGGCCTTGTGCGCTTTTTCCTCTTTTCTTATCCCAACTACGTTTTTGACCTTTCATTTAGCACAACCATAGGCTGTGTTGACAGGATGTTCTTTCTCATCTTTGTTTCTCTAGAGTCTCTGCTCTGCCAGTCTACACCAGCAACAAGCAAACACATGCCAGAGATGATTAGAGCTGGGAAGAGACAGAACTAAGCCGTCACCATCAGATGGCTTTTCTCATCTGCTGGCAGGAGGAAGGCTGGGATTTCCTACTCTGGAAGGCTCTATTTACAGGGAAAGTTGGAGAGATTTTACAAGGAAGAATAAGATTTTTATAGACACAGAGACAGCTTTGAAGCCCCAGGAGAAAATTCACAGGCATTCTGTCATTTTAAAAAATTAGATTATTTAGGGGGCTGTGTGTATGACTGTCCAGCCATTTTATTTCACCTTCAGTTTTGTAAAAATTTTTGAGCCTTGTTTGTGACCACTTTCCATGTTATTTCTGGTCTGGTTTTGTCCGTGGAGGACTAAGTATAGCTGATTTGTTTACATACATGCCCTCCCATAGGTTCCTCTGCTGTTAAATTCTGTTTTGTATTTTCTATGCAAGGGCTGGTTCCAGCACTTTCAATTTGAATATTCCAGTGTTTATCTCTAGCATATCCTTTCTTCCACTATAGCTTTCCCTTCGGAGCAGGAGAGAGTTATTCATCATCTACCTCTTTTCTTCCTGTCTAGAACATTCTTCCCAGCCATGACTGAGGTGGGAGGTAGATTGGCTCCATGGCTGAGCAGCTAGAATTTGTCAAACTGAGTACACTGGAGATTTGTTTTCCCTGGATCCTTCAAGGAAAAAGTTCATGGCAGGAGCTGAGCTCTGCTGGAGTAAAGAGATAAGATGACCACATCTGTCATTCTTAGGGTCAAGGAGACTTCCCTGACTGCACATATGCGGAAAAGTTCCTTGGGGATCAAAAAAAAGAGGGACTGCTCTTCCATAATAGGCACTGTGAATCTCCCAGCGACCCCTGCCGTGGAATCCATCTTGGCTAAAGGATGCACTTGCTTGTCTGAGAGGGCCCTGGACCAGGTCAGATGTAGGAAACGAAGCAGGATGATTGGCTAGGGAAAACAAGGGCCAGGAGGAGCTGCCTGATATAAGTGATGTATGATAATGGTAAAGATAAATGATGATGTAAGTATCTTCTTCCCCCTCTCATTCAGGAGGACGCCCGCACTCTTCTCTGGGTGTGTGTTTCTGCCTCGCCTCTGTCTTAAATAAATAAACTGCTTCTCTGCATGTCCTCCCATGCAGACATGACTGAGCTGTGCCTCTCATCATCAGCTTTGTGCCTGTTTTTACAGCTCTGTATCCTTGAAAAGTCTTGTTTTCAAGAGGGACAAGAGCCAGAGTGGCTTTATTCCAGCCACTATTCCCTGGTGGACTACTGGTTAGGATTCCTGGTTTTCACCCAGGCTTCCCAGGTTTAGCTCTGGGGCAGGGAACTTTTAAGACCTCACTGCTCACTCCTGTCTCCCCAAGGTCATGACCACTCCCGCTCTCACTCCTGCTTCAGACCCCTGGGCTGCTGACACCATGGCTAGACAAAGATTTCCCACAGAGACAAGAAAGCATTAACCTCTCTGTGGGATAAACCTTCATCTTTTTTATTTTTAAAGCATACTGATGTGTTTTCCATTTTAAAAAAATATTTCATTTTAAAAAGTTTTTAGAAAGTCAATATTTTACAGGTATATTAATGTAACAAACCATTTTAGTCAATAATATTTTTTAAATGATGTGATTTTAGTTATTTTTACTGAGCCTTCTCATTAGCAGAAGTGCCTTGACTTGATCAGTGGGTATGCTCCTGCTGCTGCTAAGTCACTTCAGTCGTGTCCGACTCTGTGCGACCCCATGGACTGCAGCCTACCAGGCTCCCCCGTTCCTGGGATTCTCCAGGCAAGAACACTGGAGTGGGGTGCCATTGCCTGCTCCAGATCAGTGGGTGTACTTACAGTGAAAACCAGCTTAAGGTTGTCTTCAGACTCTGTAATGAAGACATCGGTTGCTGACAATTTTGTTGAATAAATGAATTGCTTTATGCTTATATTTGGAAAAGTAATTCAAACGTGTGCTTTAGTTTCTTACCTATAAAATAGCAATAAAAATAGAATCTCTAGCTTAGAATTGTTACCATGATCAACCGATACATGCAGCTTTCACATTTCACCTTAAGTACACAGTTTTATATGTTTTCAGCATGCTGCCTATTTATAGAATTCTGGTGCTGGAGTAAAGAAACAATCCATCAGTGTAGCTAGTAGGACATTACTCTCATCTAAAATTGACTTTTTCCTTTTATTACAATCTATTCAGTACTTTTACCCTTCCAATTTATTCACATACGTATTCTGGCTCATTTTAATTTTTCACTTTGCTTTCCTTCTTCCCCTTGGCAGCTACACTATTGTTGCTAGTATATTTTCTTTCAAAATTGCATTATTATTTTGTGTATTTATAATTAAATTTATATAGATGCTATTGTGCCACATGCTTCGCTCTTTTCCTGTGGGTTTCTTTTTTTCTTAGCTGTAATATGGTATTGGGATTGGTTCCAAAACTTTTGCTCTCAGAGATCACCTCGGCTGATTGTATTGGAATTACCTAAAGATCTTAGAAAAATGTAGATTAATGGGACTCAGTTGAAACTTCTAGACTCAGAACTTCCACTGAATTGAGTGATCTTAAAGTTTCTGCTCCACTGAAAATTTTATGCTTCTTCTATGATAGCAACATTTTCCTCTTTTGCTTTTTAAATTCTGTAATGATTCAACAAGAAAATGAACTTCAATATGAAAAATAACTTTAGAAAGAAAACCTGTTTATACTGACATTTTTGCAAGTGTTTGATTATAATTGATTTTTTCTCATAACCTCTAGTAAGTTAAAGGAAACACAACTGTTAAATAGTGTATATACTAACATAAGTCACAGAATTTTTCTTCTAATTAGAGTAGGTTGTAAAATATAAGGTTGAGTTCTTAGTCAAAATTGTCCCCATGAGCTTGTAACATTTACAGTTGGGTTGAGTGTTTATATATCCAGTATTCTTGGACTTATTGAATCCAAGGTACAAATATTTTTTCCCAGTGCGCTACTTCAATTATTAAAAGTCATTTCTCTTTGAAAAAAAAAATAACACAACTGCCAACATGCAGTTTTTTATAATTTAATTCTTTTAAAAAATAAAAGTGCCTTTTTCATAAAAAGAGATTTTAAAATATAGCAATGCTTTATATTAGAATTACATTTTTGCTAAGAAAGATGAAGCATTTTACTTGAAATGTATTTTATCCTTATGATATGTCAAAAGAATATTTACTGATCCATCTCTATTAGGCTGTTTTCCAAGCAGCTGCTGATATTGTAGATTAAGAATAAAAAGGAAATATAACTTGTCTGTGATGAAAAAGTGAGACTTCAGTGAGCAAAAATGAGGTGTTTTCAGCTCAATTCCATCCATTATTTGTCTTCTTTATATAAAGGATCACTCCACTTACAATAAGCCAAGGGTGAGATGTCTGTTATTAATAGAATAGTGAAGAATTTACCTAGAAGATGGATTATGAATAAGAAGTGTACAGTATTAGAAATAGGAGGGGGAAAAAAACACCAATTGTAATTGTCAACTCTTTGGTGCCATTAGATTCAGTTGACTTTTGTTCTCGTATTATGGATTATTGGGGGATTGGCACAAGAGTGTGAATGAGGTAGGAAGATGAAGGAAGGAAAGAAACTTTTACATACAGGATGAGTCAGGGGCACAGGCTTTAGCCTTCTTCCCAGATACGACTATCCCTTCTTTCCTCTTGGATATTTCACCCTATAAATGTTGACTTTTCTCATTTGTTTCTTTTTCCCCAGTTTCATCTCCTATATCTTAATTTTTGAATTTAATTCATTAGTAAAATTTATATTTTTACCATGGGATTGAGAATATCTTAACTGGCATAATCATTGCATAGCTACTCAGAGAACTGACCCTGGGAATCTATAGAAATTCAATAATTTAAAATATTAATATTAAAGGCATATTTCCAACATGCATTAACTATTTTAGTAGCTCCACTGAAATGAGATTTTTTTTCCTGAAGTTTTTTTGATCTTTTAACAGAAATCAATCAACAGAAATTAAAGCAGATTATGGCTCAGCTGGAGAAGGGAAAAATTAAAGTAATTCTATCTTTTACCAACTGATTCAAAGACTGAGGGGGCTTTGAAATAAAAACTTGCTTTTCTAATGTAAGCTCTAAATATTTAGATCTAAAGATGTAAAAAATCTTTTATGAATACATTTCAAGAATAAAGCAGCATTCCTTTGAGATAAGTAGTTTACAATTGGGCATAGCTTTAGAAGCAGAAAATGAACCCTAAGTTATGTGATTGGGTTCAAGGTTACAAAATCCTTGTCCAACTTCTAGCCTAATTCCCCAAGAATAAAAAAGAGCATAGACCTTGAAACTTTTTTTTATTATAACACAAAGTCTGAGAACCCTCGAGTCTGGCAGTTGACAAAGTGTGCTGTATTCATTTCATAAAGATATATTGAGTAGCTCTTATTTGTAAAGCACTGTGTCTCTGCTGCTCATGCATTGGGAAGCAAGGGCCTTTGTCAGGAACCTCTTTTCTATTTGGTGAAACACAAAAATTAAACAAATAAGCAAAAAAAAAAAATCATTATAAATGATCATTGTGACAGCTGCCACACAGATGACAAGTAGTTACAAGTGCATAGAACAGTGGTCCTGATCCCGTCTGATGAATCGGGGAATATTTAGTGAGGAATGATTTTTCATCTAAGCTTCATAAAGAAAATTGGGTCCAATCTGGACATCCAAGCAGAGGGAACAGTGTGGGATGGTTTCCAGGTGGGAAAGAAAAGAAATAAGGAAAATTCGAGAAAATGAAAGCAGCCCAGAGTGTTGAGGAAACCGCTGGAATTCAGAAATATGGTTTGAAGTTAGCAAGAGGTAATACTGCCAGACAGCTCTGCCTCCTATGCGGGGGCTCATCTGAAATTGTGAGATGAGGCGTCTCCAAGATTCTCTGTGAAAGGAACTGATATTTACAAAACATAGACTATAGGCTGCTTCCCTTATAGACAGTATTTTATTTAAAATTGAAAACAATCGTAAAGTAGATTTTATCCCCTTTATTTTACATATGAAAAACCAAGGCTCAGAAAGTATAAATGATGTGTACAGGATTCCACAGAATTAGCTTAATAGCTGGTACTTGACTAGTTTTTCTTAAGGAATTTCCACCCCGCCCCCCCACACACACTAATCTGTCAGAGAAGCCGCATTACCATGTTCTTGGATGCCTCTGCTCTGGAACCACAGGCTTTCTTTTAGTTATATGGCGGGATGTAGATGTCAGGACAGGAACTAAGTAACCACCGAGACCTCCTGACTTCCTTCAGTTTCTGGATGAGGAAACTGAGGACTAAAGATGGCTGTGTGACACACCCGTGGGTTGGCGTGAGTGATTGCTGGAGGCTGGGTTCATCATGAACCACGTACACTCTTCATATTTTATCCCAGGCTCCAACCTTCTTAGGCAGCCACAGTTCCAAAGTTAAAGGCTGAGAGAGCCGCTGTTTTCCTAAAACTGACAAAAATTCACTGAGGTAGGAAATGGCAACCCACTCCAGTGTTCTTGCCTGGAGAGTCCCAGGGACGAGGGAGCCTGGTGGGCTGCCATCTATGGGGTCGCACAGAGTCGGACATGACTGAAGTGACTTAGCAGTAGCAGTAGCAGTAGCCACAGCTACCTCAGTGAAAAAGTCACCTTGACTTTTGGAAGCAAAACCTCTTTTTATCCTCCCCATTAATAACGTCTGTTTGTGTTCTTTCTACATAATGAGAAATACTTCTGTCTGAATAAACGAAGGTAATTTATTTTCTATCATCAGGAAGATAAACCGTGTTGCTCAATTCTAAAATTTCTCTGACAACTTTTGGAGTTAATGGGAATTGGATAACTATTAAGATTCTGTAGAAGAGAAAACCTTTGAGGTGGGTGGAATAGGAGGAAAAGCTCTATAAACTCAAAATTGGTTTTTAATGTTTTGATATTTTTCAGGAAACTAAAACCTGTTTGCCTGTGCCAAATTGCCTTTGAAATGGATTCATTCGTATAATATGTTCATAAAGAATTTCCTGTTTAAAATGGCTCAATGCAAATTAATTGGACTTTTAACATTAAAATAAAGAATGCCAATGAGTAGTTGGTGGTTCTGAAAAAGAATTAATCAGTCAGTATTTTGCTGGGTTCTCCACTAGAGGGCAGAAAGAACAACTCAACACTATAGAAGCCTAACGACAGGCTGGCATTTAAAACCAGACGCGTGTTGGGTTATCTCATTGTCAGTTATCACTTAAAAATGTACTTAATATAGTCACAAGAAATTGACTTGTACATTTCTTTCAGGGAATGAAGAATAATCCGTTTATCTCTCTCTCTCTCTATAAACTCATGTGCTGATACCTAACTGAAGGTTTTTATTATAACACTTTTAATAAAATCACCATGAAAATAATTTGCTGATTCGAAAGAGATGTGCAGTAGAAGGCAGGTTGGATGGAATTCTTAGCAAAGAAAAGGATATTTGGAGAAAGATTCATTTCACAACTCTTGTAAAATAACATACCGGCCCCTTAGAATTGATGAACCATGTTTCTATGTTGTAGGCATTCATTTGGACCTTGTTCAGATGGAGACACTAAGGAAAAATGAGCCTTCTGCGTTTCACAGCACTCAGCTGCCACCTGCCCCATCCCCATTGCATGGTGTCTTAGACCAGTTTCCTTAGCAGTGGAGCCTGAGATAGGGGTTCGGAGTTTGTGATCTGCTGAGGATGTGGTTCTCCACAAAAGCATCCCGTAAGGGAGAGTGTATATCATGATTGGGAAGGGCAGGGAGAAGAGCACGAATGATGTCAGACAGTCTAGCCATAGCTAGTTCACAGGGAGAGGGCTGTGGGCCATGAATTGCAAGGTCATCCGCCCTTGAGGCAGAGGAGCTGCCCTTGGATACCCCTCATCTGTCATCACTGGCTGTGGACTTCGGTGTGCATAGAGGATCGAGGAACTCAGTATTTGGACCCCCTTCTCAGCAGAGGGCAACGGTCTGTAGGAGGAGGCAGCTGTGGGCTCTGAAGTAAATGAAATCCCTGATGGAGGCATTTATCTTCATACTGGGTCTTTAAAATATATGTATTTTTTCTTTTTTTGTGTGTGTGTGTATATATATGTATGTTCAATACATATGTATGTGTCTAAAAGAGAGTTAAATATGTATTCTTAAAAGACATTTAAGAAAAAGAGCAGCATTAAAAGGTTAGATAAACAGCTATCTTATATATGAGATTGATCTCTATGAAATTGTATTATTCAACAGTTCTTGACTTAGAAGAACGTTAGCTTACCAGTTTCACATTGTTCAACCTAATTGTTGGTCTCATCCTTTAATTTGCTTTGTTATCCTTTTATTTACTCCATGTAACAAAAGCCATATATGAAAATGGCATTTATACAATCAAGTAGTTTCATGTTGAAACTTAAGGGAAAAATTTTCCTGTATTGCTTCCTGTTGCTTAATGTGACCGCTATTTTTTTTCTTTTTTTTCTTTTACTAAAATTTGACCATAAACTTGTT
Organism: Bos indicus; assembly: GCF_029378745.1. Lineage (NCBI taxonomy): Eukaryota > Metazoa > Chordata > Mammalia > Artiodactyla > Bovidae > Bos > Bos indicus. The sequence continues at coordinate 7,722,945 of NC_091782.1, read as the reverse complement.
TCTGATTGCTAAATTTGTTGACGTCTACCCATGTATGACTGATTGAAGTACAATTAGACACTTGATTAACAGTCATCAAATAACGATGCTCATTTGCCCTCACATGGTCCATATATCCTGTGATTCAAATAGAAATCTCTTTTGTGGAAGAAAGATATTTCAGTGGATTAGACCTCTCCTCAGGTTATTTCAAAGTATTTATTTAGCTCCCACTGGACACTGAAACACTTTCTTAACTTTTGAGATACCCTAGCTGTGTGTAAGTTCACTCCCAAAGTATTACAAGTCAACCACTGGGACATTTTAAGACTTTGGGACTATAGGATTAGGAATGTGTGTTTCTTATGGTTCTATTTTCTTGTTCAGTGTTTGTTTTTTTAATCAGTACATAATTTTTTTTTGCCCCTTACAAAAATCTTTTTCTTAAATTCCATTTCAAAGATAATAAGCTGTTCTTCTAGTTTTATTTCAGCTCATCTTGGACAGTAGATCTTTTCCTCTTTTCTTTCTAACTTTTATATGTCTCCTTTGTGTATGTTTTTTATTAAGTGGATATTCTCCCTCCTGATTTTTTATTTTAACATGAGAGACTTCTCTTTGTGTCTTAGATTATCTTGTTACATGACATTAATTCTGTCGTATTATTTTACATTTTTCATCACTATAATTTTGTGTCTCTTCTTCCCAGTTTTCCATCCAAAAGACATGAATTTATTAGTTTAGAATTTATCCATCCTGCTTTGTTGTTACGATGTCCTTGGCTTGAGACTCACCTTCACTTTTATACACCCCTGTCAGTATCCATGTTTTATTTGCTCACTTGGCTCCTTTCGTTGTCTTTCATCATGTGGATACCATTCAATTCTAGATCTCTGTTCCTGGCATGTGTTGGTTATCATTTTTCTCTTTCTTCCATAGTTCTTTTGTGGCTTTTTAATGGCAATGATATACTTATCAGGGTGTTTTACTTTTCTGTATTTCTTGCTGCCTCCTTCTGTTTTTATTACTTGAGTCCTGGATGCAAGCAAGTTTCAAGGTAGGTCTTTATTTGGCAAATATTCTGAGGCCTTGTATGGCTGAGAATATAGTTCATGCTTTTGTATTTATATGACATTTTAACACTGTCTCAAATGCTAGGTGATAAAAATCTTGGACAAAGTTGGAAGCATTTTTACCCTGACTTTCAAAAGATCTCATTCATGCTTTGAAATGGCTGAAACCTGCTAACATAACTAAACACAGATTTTTCCATGGGCTTCTTAGCAACCAGTAAATACTCCACCTATTTTATGATTTGATATTTAGATAAAGAACTATCATAGTATGAAGTTGTGGTTCTAGCAGGAACATCGGAAAAGAAGACAGAATCTCTAGAGGGGAGATCTTAGATTACAACAAGGCTCAGGGATGCAAGGCTGTGGGAATCAGGAATGACTTCCAACTGAGACCAAGTTGCAGGGCCTGGCCGGATGACAGAGTTGGGGAGGGCCTGGTGTGGGGCAGGGAGCATGGGGGTACTGAAAGCTCAAAGGCATATAGCAGATGCAATGAGTGTTAGGAGGTGCTGACATCATTCCTGAAAGGTGAGTTGAAAGAATGAACAGGGAGATGTGGGGATGGAGAACCAGAATCCAAGCTCAGGGAGGTGGGGCTGGCAGGTACCATGCAGGAGGCAGCCTTTTGCTTGACCTGTAGACTCACCGTCCTCAGCTCATCTGCCTCCCAGCCATTTACACGTCAGTTCCCTCAAGGAGGTGGCTGGGAGCATCGTGTTAGGAGAGAGCAGAGAGGGATCAGGTCAGGGCCTCTGGAGGGGACGGGGGTATGGATTAACATCATCACAATCATGCCTGTTCTTCCTCTTCAAAACCACTTCCAAATTTTTATCATATGCCAATTGACATCCGTTGACACACTCCTGGGTTCTGGGATAAATTCCTTGCAACTTGGGAATAGCTAGTTACAATTTAGGAATAGCTGGGTTGGAGCTAAGGCAGGACAGGAATTGTGTGTCACACTGGAATAAAATGGCTAATACCCCTTCTAGTCTATAGAAGAGAGAGAATGGGGGAGAAAAATGCCACTAACATTATCTGTTGTGAAGGAGACATTTGGTTTATGATTGTACTAGAGTGAGTGTGAGATACTGAGAACAATGGAAAAGGGTGCTTTGCCTGTAGTACTAAGCAACTAATTGTGCCCTTAAAGGATAGAGGAAATAAAGAAACAGCAAATATGCTTCCTTGTCAATTCCAATTTCAGGTTCCAGAATGTGAGTCCTAGAATATTGTTAGAAGGTAGATTTTGCTTCATTTCCATTCCAACCCGGGAGCTGTGCAGTGAAGAAAGCAAATGTGGTGGTTAATCCCCTCTGGGGAGTAGTTTTTCAGTTGAGAAAGAAGCAATTTTAGATGAAAAATGTGAGTAAACACGGATATGTGGTGTTTATCTTCAAAATAGGCTGAATGCGTAGATGGAAAAAATACCATCTGCTGCCCTTTCGAAGGTGGTCTTTGGAGGAGAAGAGGGTTCTAACTCATTTTGAGTCTGGACCTCCTGGGGTCAAAGAGAGAAGGCCAAGAATAAAAAAATAGCATAGTTGGGGAATCTTCAGCAATATTGCCAAAGATCTATCACAGAGATCAAAGCAGAAAATTCCTGTTTTCTTGCTGGTGTTAGACTTACTGCTCTTTAGATACCGATATAATGATATTAATGATCAGCACTTAATGGTGAGTTTCCTATAGGTTTATAAAACAATTAACATGCCAAATTCCAGCTCAGCATTTGGGCTTCCCTGGTAGCTCAGACAGCAAAGACTCTGCCTGCAATGCAGGAGACCCAGGTTCGATCCCTGGGTTGGGAAGATTGCCTGGAGAAGGAAATGGCAATCCACTCCAGTATTCTTGCCTGGAAAATCCTAGGGACAGAGGAGCCTGGTGGGCTACAGTCCACGGGGTTGCAAAGAGTCAGACATGAGTGAGTGACTAACACTTTCACATGAGGATACTCAGTGAATGCACACAAGAATGCTGTGAAATTTCATAGTGTTTATGAAACTTTACCCACGGAGCAAGTGGCACAGCTAAGAACTGATATTAAGGATCCCAGGTAAGGTTCCACAGGGAGGTCATTTTTACCCTCCCTGTAGGTGTAACTTCTGCCTCAGCTGTGGCTCAGTGCAGGAGATTCCAAAAAGGAAGAACTTTTTTTCTTTTTTTCTCCTGAGATAGCATTTATCAATGAACACAATAATCCAAGGAGAGAAGGAACTAGAAATCATTTAGTTAGCACCCAGAATTTAAAGATGAGAAAACCGAGGTCCCGAGACAAAGTGGTTTTCCCCAATTTACATCAGAAGTTAGTAGCATAGACAAATGTGTAAACTTTTGGGCATTGCCTGAAATAGTCAACGCTATACCTTTAAATTCTAAAAATAAATATTCAAGCTACTGAAATAGTTTAGTAATTAAAAAAAAAAAAATCCCAGGCTAATACTGATGACGTCCTTAAGACGTATGGATAGGAGTAGCATATTTCTGACTGTCATGAACAGCTGCATCCTCATAGCCTGTATCACGAACTGCTCTCATTAAGTACAAACTCAGATTTGTCCCAGGCAAAGTTAAATTTGTCCGAGGCATATTTTGTCCCAGGCATATTTTTCAAAATGCACGTAGTCTAATTTCCGTTTTTAAAAAATGGAAGTATAATTGATTTATTATAGAACAGTGTATTAGTTTCATATGTACAGCAAAGTGATTCGGCCATATGTGTATATATATGTATATATATATTATTTTCAGATTCTTTTCCCTTATAGATTATTACAGAATACTGAGACTAGTTTCCTGTGCTGTACATTAAGTCCTTGTTGTTTATCTGTTTCATATATAGTGGTTTGTATCTGCTAATCCCATAGCCCTAATTTCCCTTTTCCCTTTGGTAACCATAAATTTGTTTTCTATGTCTGTGGATCCATTTCTGTTTTGTATACAAATTCATTTCTATCTTTTTTTTTTTTTTTTAGATTTCACATATAAGCGATATGATAGTTTTGTTTCTCTACAGTTCTATACAGTAATTTCTGTCTGGCTTACTTCACTTAGTATGATCATCTCTAGATCTACCCATGTTCCTGCAACCAATCATAGAATCTTGAGCAGTAAAATCAATCAGCTTGTACTAGCATATTATCAGCCCTGTCCTCAAGCAGCTTGTAGTCTTTCTGGGCAATGAGACAGATTCCTATTTAACAGGCTTGATTTATTTAATGAGTATTTTCCATTTGGCTTCTGAAGTGGAGCTGACGCAGGCAGAATGCCTGCACAGTGATTCTCTAGCCTGGGTCCCTGATTTTCTCACTCGTTTGGTCCATCCATTCTTATATTTCTCCCTGTTTTCCCATCAGCACAGTGGTCAGTAATTTCTTTTTAGCTACTCACCCCATATGAACTCTGCCCCTCTTTTCGCTATTAGGAGGATTATTCCGTAGAATCTACAATGTAGATTTCAGCCTCTTGGGAAGAGATTCCTTCGTTCTAGACCAGATCCACTTTATCTGTGATGAACCCTCATAGCAAGCTGAACTTGTCCTTCAAACACATTATTTTGTGTTTGTTTTGGCCTACTGGCGTGCTGTGATTCATGGGGTCACAGAGTCGGACACGACTGAGTGACTGAACTGAACTGAACTGAATCCTGATTATATAGTTAATATCTGCTTCTCCCATTGCACTGCAGTCTCCAAGAGGAGAGACAATGTCTATTCATTCACTAACATCCAGCAAAGTGTCTGGCCCATAAACACTTACTCAATAAAACCCTTCGTAGAAAAGTATTTAATTACACAACTTCTGTGTAACTTAATCGATTAAGAACGTTGGATATAGCTAACTTCAGTTGTCAATAGACAAATATTTGAGCAACACATCGGTTCCATACGTTCATACACAGATCTTTTCTGGGGTCTGGCTCCTCAACCTCTGGGATTGTTGGCCTCACCTGAGACCCATTAGACATGCAGGCCGCTCCTTAGACCTGCTGCATCAGAATCTGAAAATTACAGGACTTACCCAGTGCTTCCTCAGTGCTGGGATATGCTGTGAATCAGGAAATAAAATCTCAAATGTTTTGTTTGGCCAGGCAGACCCCCTAAGTGAGTGAAGTAAACCAGACTTTTAGGTATAAGCACGATCCTAGGTGATCTCTGGTCCTTGACCTTCCTCAGTGGGAGTGGTGGGCACTGTGCTGCCTGGAGATTAGCTTCATCTAACAAGGGTAGTTAGGTCCTGTGCAGATCAGGATGCCTGAAGGCCTAGCGTCGCAGGCCCCTTGAGCGATTCAAGAGAAAAAGACACAAACCTGCAAGTAGAATGTCTTGACTCAGAGACTGATGACTAACTTCAGTCCTTTTTTTAAATTGTTTCCCCTTTTTTAAAAAAATTGAAGGATGGTTAATTTACAATGTTATGTTAGCTTCAGGTGTGCAGCAGTGTGATTTAGTTATACATATATGTATATGGGCTTCCCCAGGTGTCTCAGTGGGTAAAGAATCTGTCTGTAATGCAGGAGACACAGGAGACGCGTGTTCGATCCCTGGGTTAGGAAGATCTCCCGGAGGAGGGCATGACAACCCACTCCAGTATTCTTGCCGGGGGAATCCCAAGGACAGAGGAGCCTGGCGGGCTACAGTCCATAGGGCGACAAAGAGTCAGACACAACTGACGTGACTGAGCACACACGTGCATATATATCTATATATTCTTTTAAATTATAGGCGATTATTAATTATTTTATCATAGGCAAGATATGCAATATGGTTCCCTGTGCTATACAGTAGGTCTTTGTTGTTTATCTATTTTATGTACAGTAGTGTGTGTCTGTTTACCCCAAACTCCCAGTCTATCCCTCCCTCCCACCTTTCCCTTTTGGGAAGCACATGTTTGTTTTCTATGTCTGAGAGTCTATTTCTATTTTGTATATAAGTTCATTTTTACCACTTTTTCAGATTCCACATGTAAGGGATATCATAGTATATTTGTCTTCCTGAAGCTGAAGAATCGTGAGGGATTTAAGCAGAACGCAGAAGTGCCATAGAACTGGTTTTAGCATCCCTAGTTTGCAAAGTTTCTTACCAGTGAGAAGACTTTGGGGAATGTAGTAAACAAGTCCAATTCTTCACCAATGCAGAATTTCTATAGTTTTGTAAGTCAGAAAACACTCTTTCCTCTGTTTCGTTCCTTCCCTCTTTCATTACTATTTATTCAATATACGTTCTGTGTCTCCTCTGCTGCGTGGCCTCTGTACCAGGTCCAGTCAACCTAAAGGTGAATAGCATCAAAAGGACACAGCATCCAGTGGCTCACAGTCTCACCATGACAACACTGTACTCAGAAGCAAAGACCTCTATGTAGGTGCCCCTTCGGTAATTGTCATGTCTGTTTTTGAGAGATGTTCTTAAGTTTACACTCTAGCTTGAGTGGTTCACAAATCTCGGTAGGAGACAGAAGTAGGGGGGATAGCTTCCTGAAGATGAATAGAGTGAAGGAAGTTTACAAGAGGATGTGGTTCAGCTAAAAAGCAATCCTGAGGACTGAATTCTGAAAAGCAGGTGTAGCACCCTCAGCGATTTAAAAATGGGAACGTTTCTTGCTGCACTTCCTCAGGTTCATCATTTCTGGCAGGTGAGAAAAATCTGCTACATCTTTGAGCAGGAGCGAGAGCTGATTCATAAAAGCTAGCGCTCTGGATGCAGTTCCTCAGGTAGATTAAGACTTAATTAAGTGATTTCACCACATTTGGCATAGTTCTTTTTCCTTCTCGCTGTAGGAGTCTCTCCAGTTGCTTGGAGGGGATTTTTATCTGTCTTTGTCACAGAAGTTAGCCCTGAAGATGCAGTGACATTTATGAGGAAGCCCCACACAGGTGACAAATACTCCACAAGGCTTTATATTTGTGTGGTGGCAGCTGTGATCAAGAGGGTAATAAAACTCAACCGAAGGTTTCATTCAAATACCGCTTGTTGATTAGCCCCCAGTGGTGAGTGAGCAAAGGTCTGATGAGTGTTATACAATATCTGGGACTGGAGTTTCCATCTGGGATGAAAGGATGTTTTGTCTCATTTCACCCGAGCTTTCCATTTCATTGATCTGTCTATGTTGAATAAAGGTCTGATGATAAAACTAATAACTTTTCAGGGTATTTTTTTTTTTTTTGAGACAAAATAGTAATTTGTTCTCCAGCACATTCACCACCAAGTAATCAGGCTCGGAGGACTCTCGCCGTCCTCCTGTAACCACTAACTCTCTGGATAACACATCATCCGTCTATTAACATATGGGATATATTTCCATGTTTTAGTGTCCTCATTCTCATTCTGACTATGAGAGGCTGTCCCTGCCATGTTTGTTCTCCTCACGTGGCATTTCCAGCTCTTATGCTTTACAAAACCTCTGCATTCAGCATGCATGCCAACCTCAGCATGACAGTGAGTCCCCTACATGCAAAAGAGTTCTGTTCGGAGAGCGTGTTGTAAGTCCAATTTGTTCAGAATTTCAACACAGTTAGACTAGGGTAGGGACCCAGCTAACACAATTGGCTATATAGTACTGTACTGTCATAGGTTTATAATACTTTTCACCCGATAACAGTAAAAACAAACCCACAAAAGAAAACATTTTTAATCTTACAATACCTTGAAAAGTACAGTAGTCTACAGTACAATAGCTGGGATACAGGGGCTGGCATCGAGTGAACAGGCTAGGAGAGCTACTGATGGAGGGTAGAGGAGGTGGGAGATGGTGGAGCTGCGGGGTCGGCAGCAGGAGAGGGAGGCACGCTGCAGTGCGTCTCATGCCTGATGTGACTGGACATGCAGGCGCATGCGCAGGTGGTCCCAGCTTTGAAAGTTTGCAACTCGGAGGCTTGTATGTAGGAGGCTTACTGTATTTCCCTGGAACATTTTGTGATTTTTCTTCCCTAATCAACAAAATTTCAACATGTCGACCCGACGCTCCTTCACTCCCCCTGGAGGGTAGGGGGGATCTAGGGTCACCCAGGGAAACTTGACTTCATTCTATTCTCTAAGGTAATGCTTTCATTTAAACCTTCTTTATTTTCTTTCTCTCTGATTACCTGCAGGTCTTCCACCCCCTCCTCCCCCATCTGTATTCTGCTCTTTAGCCAGGGCGATGTCTTTTGACGTGACAATCTGATCACGTGTGCCCCTGTCTCCCTTGGAGATTCAAGGACTTCTCACTCTTTAGAGAATGAAGCCCAGAATCCTCGTCTGACATCCAAGCTTCATTTTCTTGCGTCTCCTGTGTGGAGACACCCATTGCCCCAGACACTCTGAACTACTTCTGATCTCTGAACTGTATGCTCTTGCCTTTAGCACCTGGCCTTCCCTTTTGCAACGTGGCACACACCCCACTCCCTCCGTCTGTCTGCCCCCACACCCCACTCCCTCCGTCTGTCTGTCCCCACCGCCAACTCCCGAGCGTCTTCCAAGCGGCGTATTACCACTTTCCGCTGCTTTGAAAACACCGTCTCCAGAGACTGTCACCCAGACTCCAATCATGACTCTGCCACTTACTAGCTCCAGACCTTGAAGAAGTCATCATCCCATCTCTTGGTGCTTTGGTTTCGTTTGTGAAACAGGGTAAAATTAGTGCTCACCTCACTAGATTGCTCTTAACACTGTATAAGCAAATGAGTGAGTGAGTGATGTCGCTCAGTCCTGTCCAACTCTTTGCAATCCCATGGACTGTACCCTGCCAGGCTCCTCTGTCCATAGGATTCTCCAGGCAAGAATATTGGAGTGGGTTGCCATTTCCTTCTCCAGGGGATCCTCCTGACCCAAGGATGGAACATGGGTCTCCTGCATTGCAGGCAGATTCTTTACCACTTGAGCCGCCAGGGAAGCCTATATAAACACATACATATAATGAATTTGTCATGTGAGGAAACTATAAATTATTATGATTTACTCCATTAACAGTATCACAGTTTATATGTTTTTAGTCACCTCAAGGATAATCAAAAAGCAAACCTGCTGGGTCACAAGATCATAAATAGAAGAAAGCATTCCAAAGCCAAATATAAGTGATCTGGGGATTACCAGTTAATTAGAATCAGTCGTTTGCTGTTATTTTTTGTTGGTTAAGAGAGCTCACACATAGTTTTTGAAATTCCAGATTAAAATATATTTTAGGATTTAAATGAATGAATACCTATATTGAAAAAATAAAATGTAAAATAGATGTCAGATAATTACTCAATTGCTTTTCCAATGTCAGTTGAATATTGGGACAACATTTTCAAATTTCAGGATTTTTATCCTATTGTATCTTAGAAGAATGGAGATTGACATTTGTATAGATTCTGATGATTCATATAATTACCGTACCACTTAGCCTAGGTATGCTTAAGATTTTGCTGTCTCCGGGACTCAGGTTTGAGTTTTGAAGGGGTACATAGCATCTGATCCTAAGCCAGGTTTAGGATCTCAGGGGACCCTGATCAACAGGGGAAAGCAAGTGCTTTCAGCTGAATTTTGGAAAGCTGTTTGGATTTCTAGTTGGTTTGGGGCCAGATCACGCTTCCATTTAAAGTAATGATCTCAGGATTCTAGGAGCCCTGATGTTTTGACACCCAGGGTATTTCACAGTTGGGACAGATTTAACAAAGCTATAGCTTTAAATAAAAGCAGACTACATTCTTGAACATGGGCTGGAACAGAGGGAAACTTCAGGAAACTTTAAGGAGATGGGACTTCCTTGGCCTCCCTGGCAGCCACTGGTGATGTCCACCTGGGGCCAAGGCTGCACTCCTGGGACCCTCCGAATTGCCTTGGAGCTGGTTACTGATCTGATGATTCACTGATCAAATCAGGATAAGATGAGGGTAAAGGGCAGGCAATTATTTCCATAGCCTGGATTTGCCCAGGATCATAGTAGAAGCTGGGACATTTCTGGGAAATCAAGTATCGTGGTTACTTTAAAGCTGGAGTGAGGAGAGACGGTTAAAAAATAAAGGGGGTAAACAGATCTATTACAAATGATTGCCTTCCCCTTGTCTGTGTGCCTCATTCTGTCTGCCTCTTTTGCTTGCATATCTATGACTTTCTTCTTTCCTAATAGGTTTAAGGGTATGTATAGTGCTCAGAAAACCCATGCAATAATAAAAAATTTCCTATAAAACCAAAGAACCTCCCTCTGTTAACGTGCCACTGTGTTGTAAACTGCGTTATCATGGTGGCATCTGGTAAGACTGCAGTGTTTATGAAGCCCTTGTGTTTTGAGATTCTTTATGTTTACAGTAGTGCACAGTGTTTTACATTTCATATAGCATTAACTATCTGCAGAGGCACCTGCATTGCTGGTCTGAACATGATTTGTCTCTTTTGCTTTGGAGCGTTTCAGTTTGAGGGTTGTTGTGAGAAAATAGATTTAACTTCATTTCCTCTCTCTGAGAACTGCCAGTGTATGTTAACAGTCATTCATTCAGTAAACATTTAATAACTGTCTATGCTGTGTGCCAAGCACTGTTCGAGTGTATGTAGGATGCAGAGAGAAATAAGATGTGGTTTTAGGCTCTAAGGATTCACCATCTGCTAAAAATTTTTTCTATGTTAAGAATACCTTCCTTTGTTTTTAGTAACAATTAAATCTTAATGTTTACACTTGGTAGAATCTACTATGATCGGCAATACTATACTTGCATCATCATTTAACTGCCAACTTAAATATAAACTTTTATCTCTCCTTACCTCTATCTCTGATCACATCCTGGGCGTCTTTTCTGTGAAGCTGAGTCATCCAATGATGGCTATTCCGGAACACGAAACCCTTGATTCCAAAGAGGTAAATGTAGAATATAATTGAACATCCGCTTATCCATCTCCATGTAATACTGGATTGTAGAAGTAAGCCAATCTTCTATTAAAAATTAATAAAATCTGTTTTATTTTAAAGAAAGAATGAACGGGCCTACTCTGTGTTGTTCAGAAGCATCTGATAGTTAAGGAGTAAATTCTTGCTTCTCAATGTGGAAGGTGGTACTAGAGGTGCCCATGTATGTACCACTTTGATCACAAACTACTTCTATCTCATCTATTTTTGTGATTTTTCTCTCTGGATTCATTATGTGAAGCCATTGTTGTTTTCTTTTTCTAGAAGGTCAGTGCATGTCCCACAATATTTATAAGTGTCTTCTGAGTTAGGAATCCCAGGACCATCTGGTAGCTCAGTTTTCCAACTCCCACATGAATTTTGCACGTGGTGGGTAGCATACAGGCAAAAGTGCAAATATACAGGCAAATATAGCTCTAAATTTCATTCAAATATTGAGCCATTTTCACATTTGAGCTGACAGAGAAAAGTAAGTGAAAAGACCTTTCTTAGTTTTAAAAAATGCTATACCAAAGGGGCAAGAAAAAATTCTATAAAAAAATGGAATTTTCTGTCGAGCAAGACTAATTGAGCATTGTTTTCTTCTATATCCCTTTAGGCAAAGTGGTAAAGGTGAGGGAAAAAAGTACTTTTTACAGGACTTGTCTTTATGGAGGTAAAAAGTGAATTCATTCATTCATTCTAGATACCCTTACAAATTAGTCATGCTCAATTGTGTAGCCTCCAAGTTTAAAAATATATATAATACGATAATACAAAAGAGAGATAAAAATAATAAAATTCCAAATAAAATTATAAATGAAATCTGAATTTTTCCCCAAAGCATATTTTCCACAGTTTGGGGTATATTTTATAAACTGACATCCCAATTTATGCAAATTTTGAAATTTCTAACATACAGTATTGATGTGTCCCACTGCTATAACCTTAGTTATTAAAATATAAAGGCATGCTATGAATAGGCATGGATTTGTATCCTTGACCATATCTCTGATGTTTTTTAGAACCAGGATTATTGGTGTAATGGGAAAATTTTGATACATGTAGCCAAGTTGTATTGCTGAAAAATTTTAGCAGTTCTTATCAGAAGCCTGTTGATTTCTGTGTACTCATGCCAGCATTAAGAATGATTATAATTACCAATTTATTGAGAGTTTACTATATGTTAGCATGCTGTGCACTTTAGATGCATTGTTTTACTTAATCGTCAAAAAACATTGTAAGTTGAGTATTACTTTTCCCGTTTTACAGAGGAGGAAACTGGGGCCGAGGGGTATCCATTTATTGATAATCTATATGTCATCTGATATCACATACATGGGATCTACAGTATGATACCAATGAACTTCTTTACAAAACAGACATACTCATCGATATAGAAAATCACAAAGTTAATAAGGGAAAAAGAGAGGAGGGTAAATTGGAAGGTGTGGGTTAATAGATACCCACTACTGTGCGTAAAATAGTTAAACAAGGTCCTACTGTGTAGCACAGGGAACCATATTCAGTATCTTGTAATAACCTATCATGGAAAAGAATCTGAAAAAGAATATATGTATATATATTTATGGATATATAAATACATTCTTTTTCAGATTCTTTTCCAAGGGGTTATATATATTATATATAATATATTAATATTATATGTATAACTGAATCACTTTGCTGCACACAAGAAACTAACATAAAATTGTAAATCAGACTACATTTCAATAAAAATAAATATATATCAAACTAAAAAAAATAAAAGAAGAAATGTTTTTGATAATTAAACTACCATTTTAGGCATCCATGTGCAGGATTTTGCTTAGTTACACTGGCACATAGGGGAGTGATTTAATAACTTTAGATAATTTCTTATGATGTGTGATCAACAGTAATATTTACCTGTGCACTTTCCCCAAATCTTCTTTTTGGTATTTATTTACCCTCAAAGCACCAAACAAGTAAACTACCTGTTTTTATAATGCAATTATTGTCTTATGACCATATGGTCTAGAGAGTAAAGTATGCTAGTTACCAATCCATTGCAAACAGACATTCATGGAAGGACCTTGAGCAGATCTCAGAATTCCCCTCTTGGTTTTCTCTCATTTCCTGCCTTTCGGACTACCAGATTGCTGTTTCTTTTGCTTGATCCTGCTATTTGTAGGCACTAGTTTTTCAAATTAGTTCAGGTATTCAGTTAAAAACAACCTTAGATTTACTTGATTTAATTTAATCATTATTTTTATGAGCCCTATATTTTATAAAGTCCATTTGAAAGGGCTTCCCTTGTGGCTCAGCTAGTAACAAATCTGCCTGAAATGTGGGATTTAATTTGGTCATTATTTTTATAAGCCCTATACTTTATAAAGTCCATTTAAAAACAGCTAACTCAAAACAGTTCAGCTGCTCATCTGGGACAGTAGTTCTTAGCTCTGGCTCAGCATTAAAATCTCCTGGGACTTTTTTTTTCAGCTATGCCAGTGGCTTGTGAAATCTTAGTTCTCCAACCAGGGATCTAACCTGTGGCCCGTGCACTGGGAGTAGAGTCTTAGCTACTGGACTACCAAGGAAGTCCCCTCCTAGGACTTTTTAAAGCCCAAAAGTGCACTTCCACTAGGAAAATGGAATCAAGAATCTTTGCTTTTGTCTGACTCTGTGCGACCCCACAGACGGCAGCCCACCAGGCTCCCCCGTCCCTGGGATTCTCCAGGCAAAAACACTGGAGTGGGTCAAGAATCTCTAGAGGTGGGCAAAGGCAGGTTTAAAATCTCTGCTGATGATTTACATGTATGAGCAGAGTTGAGAGCCTCAAATTCTAGCTCCTTCATTGTCATCTAGAAAAGCCAATCAAGTCAGTCTTGGAAACAAAAATTTGAAATCATAAAACAACATTGCTTTAGGGAATGCTGGCTTCCCAGGTGGCTCAGAGGTTAAAGCGTTTGCCTGCAATGCGGGAGACTTGGGTTCGATCCCTGGGTTGGGAAGATGCCCTGGAGAAGGAAGTGGCAACCCACTCCAGTATTCTTGCCTGGAAAATCCAATGGACAGAGGAGCCTGGTAGGCTACCGTCCATGGGGTCACAAAGAGTCGGACATGACTGAGCGATTTCACTTCACTTCACTTGCATTAGTAAGATTTGGGTCACAAATTCTTCCTGTCTACTGTCATAAAAGTTTAGCCTATACTGTAAGCTATGGTAGGTTACATTTGAGAGATCTGTTCTACATTGAGATTCACTGTTACTGAGTTAATAAAACCGAATATTTTCTTTTTCCTTTGACATTCTACACAAGGTTTGGAAAATACTTAGACTGGGGTTGGGCGTAACATCTGATGTGAACTAAGTCCAGGGGCTTTTGTTGTTGTTCGGTTGCTAAGTTGTGTCTGAGGAAGAAGGCGAGATCCCTAAATAATGAATTTAACCATGGTGAACAGCTGGCTGATCAGTTTTCAAAGACGGTCACTTGCATAGATTTCTTCTTCTTTTGAGTTCCTTTGCATTTATTTTTTTAAAGTAATTTCATTGAAATACAGTTGATTCACAGTATTGTTATTAACTTAAGCTCTACAGCAAAGTGATTCAGTTATACATATATACATTCTTTTTCATATTCTTTTCCATTATGCTTTATTTCAAAGGATATTGAATGTACTTCCCTGTGCCATACAGTAGGACTTTGCTGTTTGCTGCTGCTGCTAAGTCGCTTCAGTCGTGTCCGACTCTGTGTGACCCCATAGACGGCAGCCCACTAGGCCCCGCCGTCCCTGGGATTCTCCAGGCAAGAACACTGGAGTGGGTTGCCATTTTCTTCTCCAATGCATGAAAGTGAAAAGTGAAAGTGAAGTCGCTCAGTCGTGTCTGACTCTTAGCGACCCCATGGACTGTAGCCCACCAGGCTCCTCCGTCCATGGGATTTTCCAGGCAAGAGTACTGGAGTTGGGTGCCATTGCCTTCTCCCATATATAGTAGTTTGCCCCTGCTAATCCTAAACGCCCAATCTTTCTCCCTTTTTCTGCCACTTCCCCTGCAACCCCAAGCCTGTTCTCTATATCCATTTCTGTTTTGTAGATATGTTCATTTGTGGTGTATTTTAGATTCCACATATAAGAGATATCACATGGTATATGTCTTTCTCTTTCTGACTTATTTCTCTTGGTATGATAGTCTCTAGGTCCACGTATGTTGCCGTAAATGACATTATTTAATTCTTTTATATGGCTTAGTAGGATTCCACGTATATATGTGTATATGTGTATGTGTGTATATATATGTATATGTGTGTATGTGTTTATATATGTATGTATGTGTATATATATGTATGTATATGTGTGTATATATATATATGTAGTTGTGTGTGTGTATATATATGTGTGTGTGTGTATACACACGTTGCATCTTTTTTATCCACTCATCTGTTGATGGACATTTAGGTTATTTCCATGTCTTGTCTATTGTAAATAGTGCAGCTATGAACATAGGGGCTCATGTATCTTTTTGAATTAGTTTTGTCTTGATATATGCCCAGGAGTGGAATTACTGGATCCTATGACAATTCTGTCTTTGTTTTTTTTTGAGGAAGCTTTACACTCTTTTCCATAGTGGCTTTACCAATTTACATTCCCATCAACAATTGTTGACATCGTTGCAGTTCAACATATAACACCATCTCATTTAGAGCAGACTCTCTGCCTGAGATAATGCTTTCTGGTTATAGTTACTTAGAAAAAATTAATTTCCATTAACAGTCATCATCATCATTTCTGATTGTATTCCTCATGTCTGGTGAATTCAGCAACTCGGATCCACAACCAGTCCAGATAGCTCACTGCTCTCTCTACAAGTTTAAATGTGAAAGTCAGGCTGGGAATGAGATATAACCGACCTGCCAGTCTTCACATTACCTGCTACATGCAATCCTAGGCCTATTTCATTTTTAACTTGAGAGTCAATTGATTTCCAAGATTAAATATGCATTTGGTTCTGAACTTTCAGATCCATTTGTTATTAACACAACTGGAGAGCTAATCAGTCACTACTTGCTCATAAAACACATACTAGGCAAATTCTTCTCCTGTGTTCTTATTCCTTCTCTTTGCAGATTTTTGATAAATACTTGAGTTGACAAGATAACAATTCTGCTGGCAAGGTGACCGTCTAGGATCGATTTACTGCTGTGGTGTATAGAAGATTTTGTGTTCATTTTATTTTTAATTCCAGAACCTCCATTGATGTCTCAAGTTCTAATTTTATGGGACAAGTGTCTCATTCCTTTATGTTTATTCTCCAGATGAGAACACAGAAAAGAGAAAAATAAGTTATTTGTCCATGGAAGCCACTCTCATTTTTTTGTTTGATTCAAGGGTAAAAATGGAATTATCAAGAGGAATGGGCCCACTCTGTGCCCTGCAAGCAATTTCCCATAAATATTATTTATCAAAATCAAACTTTGATAAATCTTGGATTGCGGTGTTCAAGGTTGTAACCTTATAGAAGAACTTGGTATCTGTATATTTGTAACTACTGATGAAAAGAAGATTCATATGCTTTGATTGACAACTGGTTGGAGGTCCAGGTCACCTCATATGAATACCTGGGTAGATCCCTACTTTGCCCAGGCATCCAGGTGGGCAAGGAAAAATAGAAAGAAAGATATCTGACCGCCAGATTTGCAGCGTTGAACCTTATCAACGTGACCTTTCTGTGTTGAAAGCCTACAGCCTGTGTTGAGGAAATAAAATTAAAATAAATATTTTTTACCAACCCAAGAGTCCTCCTCACAAAGGTAGTAGAGAAGAGAAAGCACTTTTATTATTGACTAAGCATTCAACCAGACTGTGATGTCTATCACAAGCACCAAACGATCACAAAGACAGAAGACATCTCACCCTTCATATAGCCAAGTAGGTTTAACCCATTATATATACATTCTCGAGATAAACAATAATTCGATTTACCCTCAGATAAGAGGACTTGACAAATAGTGTTTATTCCACTTAGCTCATTCTAAATCAACTGGTAATTGGGAGGACCACCTGTGTTAGTTCATTGACTTTATACAAAGGAAAAAGAAACTTCTCCTATCTTTATGACAGGAGCTATTTTTACAACTTTGAGCCAGGTGTCAACTAAAGTTAGACTCCCATCCTTCCTGAGAACCTAGGAGAAACTTAGAGATAAGGCTTCTTCTATCTCCTTGGATGTTTACCTTTAAAGGAGATGGTTGTCAAGTCCTTGAGGCTCTTCTGAGTCTTAAAACTGATAAGATGCCCATCTAGATTTCACAAGGATGTATCTCCATTTCCAAGAGAGGAGACAAGTTTTCTGAAACAAATGCTCTAAGAACAAGGGAGGGAAATTTCTTCCTTTACTTTCAGCAAGGGTAATTAAGCCTCTCAAACATTTTTATTTGTCCTTATACCTGGCTGATATGAAGTAGTACCAGAATCTGAGAGTCTGATTCTAAAATAGCCACTAAAGAGAAACAAGTCTCATTGATTTTTCTTTTCTCAGGACTCAGTTATAAATATTATAGGAGCGGTGAGGGTTTGACAGTTTGGGGGTTTTTCCTTCAAAGTCGTTTCAATAGATTCATGTTGGGTTTTATATTATAATGAATCATGGTAAAAGGCTGAGCAGAAGTCGGAAAGTTGAAGGACTGACCTTCTTGTGGGCATTAGCTTTTCGAGATAAACAAAACAAAATAATAGAATCAGGGTTAATAACTATTCAGGGCTCAGGTCACCAGATATTAAATTTTTTTGACTCCAAATTCAACATTGTCTTTCCTAGAATCCGTTAGACCTGCATTCTCTACCTACCATCCTATCCACATAGGACCTTAGCTGCTGAATATTTTGTCACTTCTGTCTTATGGATAATAAATTCTGATGCTAGATCTTATATTTTTACACCAACTTTAGTAGTTATGCAAATGTCCAAAATATATTTTAAATGTTTCAGAAAAAATTAATATGTAACTGTTAATAAATTATTAGATACATTTTCTGGAAATGACAGTTTGCTTTGTATACCTGAAGTCTGGCTTCATCTTTACAAGAAGACATGTGTAGATCATGCTCTTTCATTTGACAGATAAGATTGTTCAGAGTTGGTTATATATTGAAAGGGAAGGAAAAATCAATTTACACAGCACATTCTTTAAGAAAGTGCTTCTGTCACACTGGCTTAAAGTTTCACAACACTGCATCACTTATTACCTAAAGTTAACTTTAAACAAAAACCACTTTTGGAATGTGACTCTGTTCAAAATTGCAATTTTCTGAATATCTTATGGTCTTTCCTATATATATTTTTTTATTCAAAATAACTTTGTTGTACAGCTGGTGACAGGATATAATACTGAGCCTTCACTGCTGGGAAGTAGCCTGAAAATAATAATGTATTTATTTTATTAATGATTTACATATGTCTTAAATGTAGACATTTGTTTTTCCTGAGTAATTCAGCTCCTTACCTACATTGAGATTGGCAAAGAAAATAGAAAAGTCACAAAAGGTATAAAATGTTGACTCAACCTGTCATAACATCATGTCATTTCAAACCAGCTGCTGAATGGTGGTGGTAAACACGGCTTTGACCTTTCAGTGGGTTCAGAGGAGATGAGAAATGGTGCTCAGTTTCCCAGCCTGGTGTCAGGGCATGAGATGCTCAGTCCTCTGCTATCTGATCTAATTATTTCTATAATTATAACATCTTACATTTGAAAGAGAATTGAGAGGGCCTTTTGTCCAATATTTAATTGTATGTTATAATCCCGTATATCCTTAAATTCTCTGTTGAAACTCTTCTGGGGCAGAGTTTACCATTTACAAGTCAAACATGTTATATGCTTTAATATGGATGAAACAAACTAATGACCGTATGACCAACAAAAACAAACAGGAAACATTGAACAAATGAGTATTTAATTACGAATACTGTGTTCTTGGGCATGGTATTTAATCTTTTAGAGCCTCAATTTCATTCTCTGTAAAGTTAGATCAAAGGATTATGAAGATTTACATTCATGTGTGTAAAGTGTTTAGTATATAAAATACATAGCCCTTCATAAGAGTTAGTCAAAGATGATGATTTCTTTAAATATCTCAAATACCAAATGTTGCTGCTGCTGTGCTTAGTCGCTCAGTCATGTCCAACTCTTTGTGACCCCATAGACTGTAGCCCGCCAGACTCCTCTGTCCATGGGGATTCTCCAGGCAAGAATACTGGAGTGGGTAGACTATCCCTTCTCCAGGGGAACTTCCAGACCTAGGAATCGAACCAGGGTCTCCTGCATTGTAGGTGGATTCTTTACCATCTGAGCTACCCAGGAAGCCCACCAAGTGTTGCTACTCTCAGGAAAATAAAAAAACATGCTCATTTTTATTTGTTAGAAGGAAAAAGGAGGTGATGTCATTGAGGCATTTTTCTCCTTTTGTTCTAAAACTTCAGAGAATTCAAATGTTGAAAACTACAACTCATTTATTTCATGACTATTGGTTTTCTGTGGCCAGAACAAATCAGTACAGGAGTGCAGCTACCTCTTGTTTTTAGCAACTTTTCCTCCACCTCCTCCTAATCTGGCAAAGGAAGGCTCTCCTCTGTGACTCGGGCATGTCCTGTTCCTCTGTCCTGCTCAGCCACTTGGCTTTGCTGCATGCAGTTTTCCTGTCTGCTTCCCTCAGGCCTTGCACGTCCCCCGTATCCCCGATGGAGCGGCTCTGAGCCACAGCTCTCTCAGACCGTGGCTTCTTCACCCCTTGGTCTGGCTCAGGACAAAAAACCAACCAACAGAACAAACAAATAAAAACACTGAACTGATTTGTAAAACAGAAACAGAGTCACAGATGTGGAAAACAAGTCTGTGGTTACTGAGGGGAAATGGGGGAGAGGGAGGGATAAATTAGAAGGCTGGTATTGACATATAAACACTGCTATATATAAAATAATCAATGAGGCCCTACCACAGCACAGAGAACTATACTCCTTTTCCTATGATAGATACACCCTACTATGTATAAAATAGATGACTAATAAGGGCCTACTGTGTAGCACAGGGAACTATACCCAGCGTTCTATGATGGCCTATGTGGGAAAAGAACCTAAATAAGAATAGATGTGTATACATGTGTAACTGAATCACTTTGCTGCACACCTGAAACTAACATGGCCTTGTAAATCAACCATACTCCCCCCCCCCCACCCAAAATTTAAACAAAAACAACAAATCACAAAACAGAGAGTTGCCTGCAGAAGAGACACTGACCTCCCTCAATTTCCACTAGCGTTTTTGGAATGTTCCGTTGATAGCCATGCATTGGCACCTGCAAATATATAGTTATAGTCTTTCTTTTCAATGTCATTTTATCACATTGCTCTATTAGAGTACAGTTTTAGAACTAAATTTCTCTTTTGTCCTCCTCTCTGATATTTCCTTTTATACTTCTTTCTAGACTGATATAATCTGCTAATACTGATCTCCACTCAGTTAAGTTTACCTTATCTGCTCCAGACCATGTAATCTTATCAAACAGAGATTGAAGGATAAAAAAATCAGTGGAACCACCCCACTACTCCATAGCAGCCTTGGGAAGCCAATGGAATTAATATGTGAAAAAAAAGGCAAGAGGTTCATTTGCTGCCTCCTGCTTTTGTAATGTCCCATTTTGGAAATCCAATCCCAATTCACTTTACCTTCTCTGTGATTTAGAGGCTACATTTTAGGGAATGATGCATTTAACACTAAAGAAGAAGTTGGCAGCAGCCAAGTCATTGAAGGATGAGGGTTGTGGGTGGGATATGGCAGGGCTGTTCCTCAAGGTGGCACCAGCCCCTCAAAGCCATTGTCACCCCTTGCAGGAGGTCAGAACTGCTGTGCTGAGCTCTGGAGAGACCGGGGTCTGATTTGAAGGTACCACCGGGTGTCTTTATCCTACCATTAACTGTATAACAAAAAAGAAAACAGCTACCGAGAAAAACAACAAACAAAAACTTCCTACTCCAAATCATTTTTATATGAAATGCTATACCTGGGTATGAATGGGCATGTTTTTTAAAGTTCTGTCTCCATTAACCTGACTACTGTTTCCTCTTATTTTGCAGCAATGAAGATCGAGCGGAAGTGAACACTCAGGCTGGGCTGAAGTTTTTGGAACGCTGGTGCTAATCACTTGCTAGATTTAACTTTTATCACTCTTTTTTCAGCCTTAGTGTTTTCCTTTTGAGCTGCAGTGAAACTAAAAATGTTCCCTGCGGACATATAACATGGCAGTAGTCACTAACACCCCGCTTAGAAGAGATTTCCCTACCGTTTCTCCCACCACTCTTAGAGCCTTGAATGCCTTCCATTAAGCTGACAGCAATACTAACACGCCCCTCTGTTTAGCAGGCAAATAAAAAAGAAACATGGGGAAATAGACGGATGGGCGTGATGATTTTTCAACACCAGTTTTATTTTATGCATACGTTACTGTCTGAATCAGGTTATATTTCCCTACTGCTTAATTATTTTTACACATTAAAAAAAAAAAAAAGTAGCTTTTTGCAAAGGAGTCCCTGCCTGCTTTCAGGGCTTCACTGGGAAACTCTTGAAGGTGTGAAAGCTGGTATTGACACAAACACGCGCTGTTGTCCTGTTTGGGTTCTGCGCTTCCTGGGACGTGCAGACCGTCAAGTGTAGGTCGTGTTGCTGAGCTGTCCTCCATCACTGTTTCTCTGACTGTCACCACGTGATTCTTGCAGAGGCTGCTTCAGAGTTAGTTTGTACCCATCATCTTGGGAGCAGCCGAGACCGGAGAGCAAACCACCCTGTCGCAGACAGTCCTGGGAGCCGCCCACTCTAGCACACCCAGTGCCCGCCATATTGGCCGTGTTCCCTTTCTTTTCTAGCTGCCACCCCTAGCTTCCAGTCCTCACCTTCTCGAAGTGGCTGCTTTTGTCTTGTCTGCCCAGTTGGGGCAATACACCAATGAAGAATCCACCATGGTTCTGGACATCGAGCCCCTGGTAGCAGAGGACTCGGTAGACACTGCGTACCCTCGTGCCCAACTCACATTCTCCTTGGAGCCATTGCGCCCTCAGACCATTGCTCCATCACCCTCATCATCCTGCCCAGGGCAAAGCAAGGAGAGTTGCCACAGAACAGTTGGCCTCCTCATCCTCCACGCACCATTTTGGATGGCTCCATTGTTGTATTGCAGCAATAAAGATGGAGCAGAAGTGAAGAAAAACATCCTGTATTTCCAGTTGGTGCCTGGAAATACAAAGTCCTCATCATCTCCTTCATTAGTGGGTGAGGAGAAGTGGAGCCCTAGTAATGCTTTCTGCTCATTTCTTCTCCCCCAAACACTACTTCTCTACCTGCTAGACTGTGTGAGGCATCATTTTACATTATTGATCATCATCTTTAGTATACACTGTGTTCTGATGATGTGTCCAGCACCACGAATTTGATTTAACCTTCACAATGAGCCTGTGGGGCAGGTAATAGGAGTATTCATATTTTATGTTTGTGAGAAGAGCAATATGTTATATTTGTGAGAAGAGGCTCCAAAAGGTTAAATCAAGCTAGTAAATGCTAAAGACAGAACTAACACCAGATAATCAGGTTCTAAGACAGCCATTTATTCAATTGTTTGTCCATTCATCTTTGACTTTGAGAACAAAAGGTTGAGTCGATCACACTCCCTAGTTCATTGCTCTTATAAGTTTGGGCAAGACCCCTCTCCTGTCTACTTGTTCGGACGATTGATTGATTAACTTTTCTAAGGATTTCTATCTTCTCTTTTCCTGCTATAGGTACACATTCTTGTGTTTGATATATATTCTTTACCTATATATGTTTTGAAGATGTGCATTCTTTTTTGCTGCATATATATTTAATAAACGTAAATGATATTATAGTTTATATTTTGTTTCTTTTTTTCCCCACTTCACCCTGTGGTCTGTAAACTCTATTGCTCTGTAAATGCCTCAGCTACCTGAGGTCCTTCTTCACATCTCAGCTACCCATCTGCCCCCTTCACATCTCAGCTACCCACCTGCCTTCTTCACATCTCAGCTACCCATCTGCCTTCTTCACATCTCAGCTGCCCACCTGCCTTCTTCACATCTCAGCTACCCACCTGCCCCCTTCACATCTCAGCTACCCACCTGCCCTGGGGTGAGCTCTCAGAGCACCTTTCTCTACCCCCTACCAGTGTGACGTCTAGTAAGTCCCCTACGTGTGAACCTTCAAGCTGTGAACTTTCAAAGATGTGAATGTGCATCTGGTTCCAGTAAGGAACCAGACCCTGGGCCATCGGCATCAGGTGTGAGCGAAACTGCAGCTTGTCCTGTCTCCTGTTGCTGATGACCCTTCAGCTCTATCTCCCACCTCCTCTCCATCATCCGGTCAGTAACCCTTCTCACCTATTCGCTCAATGCCAGCCGCTGCAGTCCTGAACTATTGTACTTTCCAAGGTACTATACTGTAAGATTAAAAATGTTTTACTTTTTGTTCGTTTTTTTAATGTATTTTTGGGTGAAAAGTGTTATAAACCTATTACAGTATTGTACTATACAGCCGACTGTATTAGTTGGGCATCTAGGCTAACTTTGTTGAGCTTATGAACACACAGTACTTATGAATACACTCTCAGAATGGAACTTGTTTATAGGTACGGGACTTATTGTATATGGTTTCTCGTAATCTCCTATGTATCTTTATGAGAATTTCTCTGGGATGTATATACACACAGGTTTACAATTATTTGATTTTAAGTCTGCATAATCAAATTAGATCTGCTTAATTGGACTACATCCTTCCACATTACTATTCCTTTGAATGTAAGTCCTCATTTTTATTACCACAACAATGTGTTAGGGCTCTTATGTCTCCAACTTCTCTGTACTTGAAGATCTGAACTATGAAAACTCAGGCTTTACCATCATCAAAGGCAGTGCTTAAGACAGGAAGTTTGTTTGAACATGTTGTCCTATCCATGCTAAATTTTCCAATTCTCAGAAACTTCTAGACCTTCTAAATCAGTGCAGTTGTCCCTTAGGTATTTTTTCTTCATATCATTGATGAAAAGACCTTGAACCTGAAGGATTATTTGACTGAGGTCACCAAGGTAGTGATGGATAAACCCAGCACCAGGCCTTTTGCTCTCGCTACTGTGTTATTTCTACCAAAGCGAGCTGCATCTGAGTGCCATTGTCCAATCTGTTCAGTTTCTCAGCAAAGATCAGAGTGCTGAGAGCACAGGCACAGGATGGACAAGTTGATTGTGGGGAGAACCAGGAAAAGAGCGTGCTTTTCAGATTGGTTGGTGATGGTGTCACTGCCCTGAGCAACTTGGGAGCACAGTGGATGCTTGGAGGGAAGAAGGTAGCAGGGATAGATATGCATTAGGTGTGGAACAGACAGGTACTGAGGCTGTCTTTATTTGGGCTCCCTGGTGAGTAGATTTAAAGACAAGTATTTAGTGTGTGATGACTTTATCTTGGAGGTGATCACAGTTCAGTTCAGTCACTCAGTCATGTCCAACTCTTTGCCACCCCATGAACCACAGCACGCCAGGCCTCCCTGTCCATCACCAACTCCCAGAGTCCACCCAAACCCATATCCATTGAGTCGGTGATGCTATCCAACCATCTCATCCTCTGTCGTCCCCTTCTCCTCCTGCCCTCAATCTTTCCCAGCATCAGGGTCTTTTCAAATGAGTCAGCTCTCTGCATCAGGTGGCCAAAGTATTGTAGTCTCAGCTTCAACATCAGTCCCTCCAGTGAACACCCAAGACTGATCTCCTTTAGGATGGACTGGTTGGATCTCCTTGCAGTCCAAGGGACTCTCAAGAGTCTTCTCCAACACCACAGTTCAAAAGCATCAATTCTTTGGCACTCAGCTTTCTTCACAGTCCAACTCTCACATCCATACATGACCACTGGAAAAACCATAGCCTTGATTAGATGGACCTTTGTTGGCAAAGTAATGTCTCTGCTTTTTAATATGCTGTCTAGGTTGGTCATAATTTTCCTTCCAAGGAGCAAGTGTCTTTTAATTTCATGACTTCAATCACCATCCACAGTGATTTTGGAGCCCAGAAGAATAAAGTCTGACACTTTTTCCCCATCTATTTGCCATGAAGTGATGGGACCAGATGCCATGATCTTCGTTTTCTGAATGTTGAGCTTTAAGCCAACTTTTCACTCTCTTCTTTCACTTTCATCAAGAGGCTCTTTAGTTCTTCTTCACTTTCTGTCATAAGGGTGGTGTCATCTGCATATCTGAGGTTATTGATATTTCTCCCAGCAATCTTGATTCCAGCTTGTGCTTCTTCCAGCCCAGCGTTTCTCATGATGTACTCTGCATAAAAGTTAAATAAGCAGGGTGACAATATACAGCCTTGACGACCTCCTTTTCCTATTTGGAACCAGTCTGTTGTTCCATGTCTAGTGACCACAGACAACCCTGATAAAGGAATGAAGGAGTGAGCTAGAGAGGGGAGGAGCCAGTGAAGAATCATCCTAAGACCAGTGACTTCAGTGGGTGACCAGAGCTCATCCTCTTGGCCATGCTTGGGTGGCTTCTAGGACACAAGGTAGAATGTGTTCTCACAGTTAATTAAACTCAGAGTAAATTGGGGCAGTCATTCTAAAGCTGGACTATCAACCTTTCAGATCAGATCAGTTGCTCAGTCATGTCTGACTCTTTGCGACCCCGTGAATCACAGCACACCAGGCCTCCCTGTCCATCAACATTTACAAGCCTGATTTCTTGATACGGCTTTTAAAAAAATTAATTTTATCCTGGAGTATAGTTAATTTACAGTGTTTCATTAGTTTCAGGTATACAAAAAAGTGGTTCAGTTATACACATGTATCTATTCTGTTTTGGGACTTCTCATGGTGTATTTCCAATCGGATTCTATCTTCTTGTAAAATTTCAATTTGGAAAAAATGGGAAGTCCCTTGAATATTGCCTTTTATAGCCTCTGAAGTAACCTACAGGAAGAAAGAGCTCATGGAAACCTTAAGTAATAAGGAGAATTCTGAGAATCTTATTTATTAGGGAAGCAGACAATTCTGCAATTAGGTCTAGGAACAAAAATCTTAACTCTACTGCCTTGCATTTTCATAATTGATAAAAACTATCTATTAGAAATGAAATAAACGAGAATGAGAATGAGAAGATCATCTGTTTTGTAAGAAGGAAAGACTGTTTTGCTTAGATCAAGTCTGGAGGCCTTAGAGTAATCAAATAGTAGTTAGGAATTATTACTGAATTTGTTTAAAATATATATTACATTTTGGGGACTTTCCACATATTCTTGTGGTCTGTTGTAAAGTTATATTTCCCTCATGTTTTAGAACATATTATTCTCAATATATTTGACTAGAAAGACTTTTTGTTTACTATTTTAATGAACACACTTTAATTTTTTCTTATAAAGGTTTTCTAGTGGATTTATTTGGAATTATTCAATAATATCCCTTCAGCACCTGAGTCTAGACTTTCCTTAAGTGAACACTCTGAGAATAAATTTTTTAAACATGAAACTATACAATAGTCAGAGGAAGCTTAGTAAATAATGTTAAAAAAAACAACATTTTCCAGAGGGCTACAGATGGTGACTCAGACCCTGAGCAGAATCTCTAAGATGAAAACAGTGAAAAAAACCAAAGCAATAGAAAGAAAGAAATCTCTGTGCAATATTTAGCTGAAGGCATGCTTTGTGGCTGGAGAAGGCAATGGCACCCCACTCCAGTACTCTTGCCTGGAAAATCCCATGGACGGCGGAGCCTGGTAGGCTGCAGTCCATGGGGTTGCTAAGAGTCGGGCATGACTGAGTGACTTCACTTTCAATTTTCCCTTTCACAAATTGGAGAAGGAAATGGCAACCCACTCCAGTGTTCTTGCCTAGAGAATCCCAGGGATGGGGGAGCCTGGTGGGCTTCCATCTATGGGGTCGCACAGAGTCAGGCACTACTGAAGCGACTTAGCAGCAGCAGCAGCATGCTTTGTGGCAGTACTGATAGGGGCAAAACGTTGGATAACAATGGGGAGCGGACTGAAATCCATGCCTGGTCATGCGCTCCCTCATCACCAGGCTCCCTTCAGACCACAGCTTGACCTTGAACCATATCCTAGGCTCCGATCTGACTTCCCCGAGGGGCTGATCCCTTAACTCTATGGACCCTATTTTTAGAAAATTTGCCATATTCAGCTCTCTGATGCAGCTGTGATTTCAGGCTCCAGGACCAACCTACATAGCAAAGGGAATAGGAGAGATTTGACCTTAGACTTGAGCTATTGTGGTTATGAATTGAATGATAAGCTATGGTGAAGGTGACCTGTGCTTTTTCACTCTGTCTCAGTGGTAGATAAGAATATGGGGAGAAACAGCGAAAAGTGCTGTTAATGAAAAATGCACTTGACTTTCTGGAAAAATGCCCAGAAAACTTTTCAGCTTCTTTTGATTGGCTGCATGAGAGGTGGGCTTCCTTTAGAAGACTTAAATGGAGCAGAAGAGTCTCTTTTGTTTTATAAGATAATTTGGGGGGTCTTATTACCAATAAGTCATGTCAGGCCATTTCCTAAGTAGTAAGTGCTTTATCTCTACAATTTATAGGAAACATAAATGAAAATCTGCAGCTGACTGACCAGTCCTTTCAGCTTGTATCCTATTTCCATGTAAGCCTGGAGCCAGAATTTAACTAAGAAAATGTGCTTTGTACACCTGTTAAGGTTCTGCTTTGTTGAACTGCCCTGTGGAGCGAATTTCAGATATTTCCTATGAAGAGAGTGTCCTTGGCTGTCAGGGCCAGTCCGCACACAGCCTCAGTGAAGGTTTTCCTGGCAGACACTTCCCTGTCAGCTCTCAGGCCCTGGGCTTTCAGGGTGTCACAGCCTGTTAGCACTGCCGCCAAATTCGGGGATGGGAGGGAGGCACGCAAGGGAACAAAAGCAGATGGGGTGTTAAATCGGTCTTCCATTTTAAATGTGGTCACAGTTCTCCAGTTTCTAAGTGTTTTCCAACTAACTGGGTTGGCCAAAAGGTTTATTCAGGTTTTGCTAAAACATCCCAGTACATTCCAGCTCACACACACACGCACACACTTTCTCTCCCTCACATACGAATATACACACACAAATAGACACACTCCTGTACTTCATTACTAGCAGCTGAGTTATAAGCATTCCTTGGTTTTCATTCTGATGGCTATAGAATCATCTACACTCCCTTTTGAATATTTCAGTACAGACCAGTGAGTGCCGATAGGATGGTTTGTGTAAGCGTTCTTACAGATCCTAGGTGCAAGGGGCTGAAACAGTTCTTCTCAGCCAGAATGGCAAAC
This sequence comes from Bos indicus, assembly GCF_029378745.1. Classification (NCBI taxonomy): domain Eukaryota; kingdom Metazoa; phylum Chordata; class Mammalia; order Artiodactyla; family Bovidae; genus Bos; species Bos indicus. The sequence continues at coordinate 7,694,703 of NC_091782.1, read as the reverse complement.
TGGATGCCAGTCTTCCCAACCTGCATCCTCTATTCACGAAGAACCCTTTTGTAATCTTGATCTTGAGCTACAGAGTCTAGGTTTGTGTTCAGAATGACTCACACAGAGGTTCAGGTAGCCATAATCAAATGGTTATAGTTTATGTTCAAGAGGAAGCCTGTTACCTCTCCTGCCCTGATGTGTTGCAAATTGGCTCTTTGATATTCCTTTCCTCTGGGCTCTTCTTCCTCCTCCTTGAGGACTGTTCTCTCTGATTGTCTAAATCAACCCAAATTCCCAGTACTCCCCTTATCCCTGGGCAAGTGGGGCTGATGCTCTGGAAACTGAACTTTAAGGGTCGCTGAGATTTGAAATGTTTTTTTTTTTAAATGTCTGAACCTCTCTTTAGTTGCCCAAATGAGTCAGAGTCAACAGCACCACCAAAACGAGGCATCCTGGGCTTGGATAAGAAACTTTGCGGGCCCCGCCTAGACCCTGTATCTCCACTTCAGAGGCTCTCAAGCCTCTACATTGTGCTTGAGGCAGCTAGGTCCTCTAAGATGCATAGAGATGCATGCTGGAGGGTTGTCCCATGTCCCAGTTTTAGGAAATTGATCTGGTGAGTGGATCGTCCTGGCTGCCTTACATGTCATTTGTTTCTCAGAATCGTGCAAGATCAGGCTGACTGGAATTGCTTGTACTTGAATTGCTTATTGCTTGCATTGCTCATACAGGCAGAGACGCCACAAAACATAGTCTTCCTGCACTGTTGGTGCCTTTGTGTCCTATGCATCTTTCCTTCCTCCAAATTTCCAAACCACTATTTTTTCCTGCAGGAAAGAAATTCTCTCTTCCCAACATTTTGCTTCAAAAATGGAAACTTATTTGTCCTAATTCCTGGTGCCAGGTGGAGCCCACTGTCATCGATGGTGTAAGATGGGACCTAATTCTTATCCAAGAGATTTAAGAGGAAATCTGCCTTTTAGTAAGAATTTCTTAGCTCTCAGAAAGACACACAATAGGTGAGTGAAGTCAGCAAAAAGGCAGAGTGGTAAAGCCAAAACCTGACCTCTGTGCACTGATGTTGAATTGCAGCTTAAGAGATAGAGTTCTGGGTGAAGTAGAAAAGAATAGCTCTATTCCAGGTGCCAAACAGGGAGTTCAGGAAGCTATTGCTTAAAAGACTTCAACTCCTTGATGGATTTCAGGGATATATTTATAAAGACAGGATGAGGGAAGGGGTTTGTGGGATGTGTGGTCAGCTTGTAAACATCCTTCTGATTGGTTGGTGGTGAGGTAACTGGGAATCAATACCATCAAGCTTCTGATTCCAACCAGTCTGGGATCTAAGTGCTTGTGGGCAGCACACAGTTAGTTCCTCCTACCAGGTGGGGGTTTCAGTATCTGCAAAGCAGCTCATAAGACATGCTCAGAATATTATATATAGTCCTGAAGGAGGAACTAAAGGTCCTAGACTTTGTTCAATGGCTAAAGTAATTATTATTTTGTTTTGCTTGACTGTTTTCCTTTCTTTTTGCATTTTCTCACTTCTGGTTACATTTATTCTTTGATTTAAGTTTTTTCTACAGACAAAAGGCAGGCAGAGGATGTGGGTGAGGGGTGGGAATGCCTTGTAGGCTCCCACTTGGTTACAATAGGAAGTCCCATTCCCTCCTTCCTCCCATGGAGACACTAATTCAATAACAATACAGGGACCAGTTCTTTTTGTGAGAGAATCAGAAGCCAGTTAAGTCAAGCACAGATTCAGGTGCATCAAAGCCAGTAGGAAAATTCATGGTACTGTCTTACAACAATTTTTAGCCCTGGCATGTGGCTATATGGTTGAGAGGAAAACTCTCAACTCCTGAAGAAGGAGAGAAAAGACTGGACCTGTAGCCCACCATGCTGACTGTTGGGGAACTATCCAAAGAACTGATTTCTTTCTCAACTCATCTTGAGAATGTATGGGAACTGGCATAATCTAGATGCCCGGGTGCTGCTGAGAATGAAACAAGAGCTGGGTGGTGTGCTTCTGCTTCACAATCTGCAATCCACCCATTCTAAGTATATCACTCATATAATTACCCATCAATATACAACTATTACCAAAAGTGGGGTCCAGCTGCTCTCTGATCAAAAGCCAAAAAAAGCAAAATTGGTGGAAAGAAAGTTTGCTTTATTTTGGAGGCCAGGAAACAGGGCTGCGGGAACAGGGAACTCTTATCCAAAGGCTGAATCCCCCCACTGACAATCATGGGCAAGAACTTTTATAGGTGGAGGGAGTGGGCTACATGCAGAAATGGTACATTAGCTCAATCACCTTGAAATTGATCATGAGATGGTCTAATAAGCATCCTGCTTAAGTAGAGTTGATCTTCAGTTCCAGGGTCAGTATGTTCCCATTTCTTTGAGACCAGCTCTTGGAATTGTGGTGGCTTATGTCATGGACATGTTGGCATAAGTCCTTTTGGAAGTCACCAGTAGCCCTATCATAGAGCTTGTAGACTCCAGGACTGGGTCCTCTTAGGCCAAACAACTAACAGGGAGGGAGCACAGCCCCACCCATCACCTGACTGTTGGATTGAAGATTTGCTGAGCAAGGTCTTGCGCACCAGAACAAGGCCCAGTTTTCTCCACATCCAGTACTTCCCATCAGAAAGCTTGCACAAGCCTTTTATCCTCATTCATCAGAGGGCAGACAGAAGGAGTAAGAACTATAATCTCACAGTCTCCAGAAGGAAAACTACAATCACAGAAAACTAACCAAAAACATCACATGGGTCACAGCCCTATGTAACTCAATGAAGCTATGAGCCAGGTCATGCAGAGCCACCCAAGATGGAAGGGTCGTGGTGGAGAGTTCTGACAAAATGTGGTCCACTGGAGAAGAGAATGGCAAACCATTTCAGTACTCTTGCCTGAAGAACCCCATGAACGGTATGAAAAGGCAACAAGATATGACACTGAAAGATGAGCCCCCAGGTTGGTAGGTATCCAATATCCTACTGAGGAAGAGTAGGGAAATAGCTCCAGAAAGAAAGAAAAAGTTAGGCCAAAGTGGAAATGATGCTCATTTGTGGATGTGTCTGTGGTGAAAGTTTGATGCTGTAAAGAACAATATTGCATCATAGGAACCTGGAATGTTAGGTCCATGAATCAAGGTAAATTGGACATGGTCGAGCAGGAGATGGCAAGAGTGAACACTGACATTTTCAGAATCAGTGAAATAAAATGGGTGTGAATGGGTGAATTTAATTCAGATGACCATTAGATTTACAACTGTGGACAAGAATCCCAAGAAAGAAATGGTATAGGCCTCATTGCCAACAAAAGAGTCATAAATGCAGTACTTGGGTGCAATCTCAAAAAACGACAAAATGATCTTGATTCATTTCCAAGGCAAACCATTCAACAGCACTGTAATCCAAGTCTAAGCCCCGACCAATAATGTCAAAGAAAATAAAATGAAGACCCGAGAAAGGATGTCTTTTTCATTAGGGGGAATTAGAATGCAAAAGTAGGAAGTCAAGAGATACCTGGAGTAACAGGCAAGTTTGGCCTTGGAGTACAAAATGAAGCAGGGCAAAAGCTAACAGATTTTTGCCAAGAGAATACACTGGTCATAGCAAACACACTCTTCCAACAACTCAAGAGATGACTCTATGCATGGACATCACCAGATGGTCATAACTGAAATCAGATTGATTATATATCTTTTGCATAGGGAGATGGAGAAACACAATACAGTTAGCAAAAATAAGACCTGAGCTGACTGTGGTTCAGATCATTGACTCTTTATTGCAAAATTCAGGCTTAAATTGAAGAAAGTAGGGAAAACCACTAGACATTTCAGATATGACCTGAATCAAATCCCTTATGATTATGCAGTGGAATTGATGAATACATTCAAGGGATTAGATTTGGTAGACAGAGTACCTGAAGAATTATGGATGGAAGTTAGTAACACTGTACAGAAAGTAGTGACCAAAACCACCTCCATGAAAAAGAAATACAAGAAGGCAAAGTAGTTGTCTGAGGAGGCCTTAGAAATAGCTGGGAAAAGAAGAGAAGCAAAACGCAAAGGAGGAAGGGAAAGATAAACCCAGATGAATGCAGAGTTCCAGAGAATAGCAAGGACAGGTGAGAAAGCCTTCTTAAATAAAACAAGCAAAAAAATAGAAGAAAAAAATAGAATGGGAAAGACTAGACATCTCTTTAAGAAAATCAGAGATGCCAAGGGAACATTTCATGCAAAGATGTGCACAATAAAGGACAGAAACAGAAAAGACTTAACAGAAGTGGAAGAGATTAAAAAGAGGTAGCAAAAATACACAGAAGAACTATATTGAAAAGATCATCATGACCTAGATAACCATGATGGTGTAGTCACTCCCTACAGCCAGAAAATCCTGGAGTGTGAAGTCAAGTAAGCCTTAGGAAGCATTACTATGAACAATGTTAGTGGAGGTGATGGAATTCCAGCTGAGTTATTTCAAGTCCCTAAAAGATTTTGCTGTTAAAGTGCTGCACTCAGTATGTCAGCAAATTTGGAAAACTCCTAGCGGCCACAGACTGGGACAGGTCAGCTTTTATTCCAATACCAAAGAAGGTTAATCCCAAAGAATGTTCAAACTAGTGCACAATTGCTCTCATCTCACATGCTAGCAAAGTAATGCTCAAAATCCTTCAAGCTAGGCTCAATAGCATGTGAACTGAGAAATTCCAAATGTGCAAACTGGATTTAGAAAAGGCAGAGGGTTCCTGGTGTCCAACCCCAGAGATCAAATGGCCAACATCCGCTGGGTCATAGAAAAAGCAAGGAAATTCCCAGAGGTATATCTTCTGTTTCATGGACTACTCTAAAGCCTTTCACTGTGTGGGTCAAACAAACTTTAGAAAATTCTTAAAGATATGAGAATACCACCTTACCTGTCTCCTGAGAAATCTGTATGTAGGTTAAGAAGCAGCAGTTAAACCAGACATGGAACAACTGACTGGTTCAAAACTGGGAAAGTACATCAAGGATGTATATTGTCACCCTGTTTATTTAACTTTTATGCAGAGCATATCATGTGGAATGCTGGGCTGGATGACTCGCAAGCTGGAATCAATATTACTGGGAGAAATATCAACAACCTCAGATGTGCTGAGGTTATGAAGATGTGCTGTGCTAAGTTGCTTCAACTGTGTCTGACTCTTTGTGACCCTATGGACTATTGCCCTCTAGGCTCCTCTCTCCATGGGGTTTTCCAGGCAAGAATACTGGAATCGGTTGCCATTTCCTTCTCCAGGGGATGTTCCTGACCCAGGGATCAAACCTGCATCTCTTATGTCTCCTGCATTGGCATGCAGGTTCTTTACTACTAGTGCCATGGTGGGACGTCCCATGGCAGAAAAGCAAAGAGGAACGAAAGAGCCTCTTATGAGGGTGAAAGAGAAGAGTAAAAATGCTGGCTTAAAACTTCACATTCATGTGACAGCCAGAGCTGGAAGGCAAAGGGCTGCTACACTCTCAGCTGCAGAGGCTGGCATCCTCCACCAAACTGTGAGCAGGGTCCTAGTTACTAACCACGTTTTCCTGGGATCCTGGACAGTTGACATCTGCCAGAGGATTGCAGCCTGAGATCCGCTACCCAGAGGAGATACACAGTAAACCTGAGACGGTGCTCTCACGGTGCACCCAGGAAACTACAGGCCAGGACCGGGGAGGTGATTAAGATACATGGTCAACCTGGGACAGTGCACTTGCCAAGAACATGGTCACCTGAGCTGCTCAGACCTGGGAAGGGCACAAAACACACACTCAACTGAGTATGTGCCCTTGCAGAGTACCCGAGAACCTGAGTGGCTTAGTCCTGGGAAGTGCAGGAAACACAAGGCCCGCCTTGGACAGTGCTCCTGCAGAGCACCCTGGAGCCTGAGCAGTGTAGACCCAGGAAGGACACGCCACCTTGAGCTGGGACAAACCCAGTGTGGTCCATACACAGTGAACACTCCTGATACACGCCAGTGATGTTTGTTTGCAGTGTCCCTCCCTCCCCACAACACAACTGAACAAGTGAGACTAAGTAAGTGACCACCTTCACCCCCTGGTGTCAGGACAGAAATTAGACAATGAAGAGACTTGCAAAAAGAGGAAGCCAAAATAAACAAAGAAGAGGGAACTGCTCTGGAAGTGACAGGTGCAACAGATTAAAACCCTGTAGTTAGCATTGGCTAAATATTGGAGGTGGCCTATAGACCTGAGAACAAGTACAAGCTGGAACAAGGAACAATCTGAAACTGAACTGACCCCACACTGTCCTCAACAGGTCCAGAGAAATTCCTAGATATATTTTTACCATGATCACTTTTTAATTCTTTTAAGATTTAAGTTCTTTATTACTCCTTTAATTTTCATTTTTATAATCTACTATTACCTTACAAAAAAAGACCCTATTTATTATTTTTGTGATTGATTTTGTTTTGCATTTTTAATTTTTTTTTTGAGAATCTAACCTCTACTCTAGATTTTTAATCTTTGCTTTTAGGTATTTGTTATCAATTTTGTACCTTTAAGAATCTAATTTCCAGTATCCGTTTTCACTTAGGGGTGTGATTACTGGCTTGATTGCTCTCTCCCCTTTTGAATTTTCCTTTTCTCCTCCAGGTAGCCTCTATCTCCTCCTCCCCTCTTTTCTTCTCTATGCAACTCTGTGAATCTCTCTGGGTGTTCCAGACTGTGGAGAGCACTTAGGAAATTGATTACTAGCTAGATTTCTTTCTCTCCTTTTGACTCCCCCTCTTTTCCTCCTGGTCACCTCTCTTTCCCTCTTCCCTCTTTTCTCCATGTAACTCTGTGAACCTCTCTGGGTGTCCATTACTGTGAATAACTGTTCCACCATTAACCTAGAAGTTTTATCGTCTGTGCTGTATAGATGGAAAAGTCCTGAGGCTACTGTAAGAATAAGACTGAAAGTCAGAGGCAGGAGACTTAACTCCAAAACTTGAGAACATCAGAGAACTCCTGATTCCAGGAAACGTTAATAGACAAGAGCTCACCCAAAAGCCTCCATGCCTATACTGAAACCAAGCTCCACCCAAGAGCCAACAAGTTTCAGTGCAAGACTAACTCTAATCTGAACCACACTAATTCTCCAGCAAAGCAGGAATACAGCCCTGAGCATTAAAAGACAGGCTGCCCAAAGCCATGCCAAAGCTATAGACACCCAAAAACTCGTTGCACTTCAGAGAGAAGAGATCCAGTTCCACCCACCAGAACACAGATGCAAGCTCCCCTAACCAGGAAACCTTGACAAGCCACCTGTCCAACCCCACCCACAGGCAGCAGGCTCCACAATAAAGAGGGACCATGAACTTACAGCTGACAGAAGGGCACCCCAAACACAGCAATCTAAACAAAATGAAAAGGCAGAGAAATACTCAGCAGATAAAAGAACATGATAAATGCCCACCAAACCAAACAAAAAAAGAGGAGATAGGGAGTCTACCTGAAAAAGAATTCAGAATAATGATAGTACAGATGATCCAAAATCTTGAAAACAAAACACAGTTACAGATAAATAGACTAGAGACAAGGATTGAGAAGATGCAAGAAATGTTTAACAAGGACCTAGAAAAAATAAAGAAGAGTCAATCAGTAATGAATAATGCAATAAATGAGATCAAAATCACTCTGAGGGAACTGACAGTAGAATAACTGAGGCAGAAGATTGGATAAGTGAGGTGGAAGATAGAATTGTTGAAATAAATGAAGCAGAGAGGAAAAAAGAAAAAAGAATTAAAATAAATAATGAAAATCTCAGAGACCACTGGGACAATGTTAAATACTCCAACATTCAAATCGTAGGAGTCCCAGAAGAAGAAGACAGAAAGAAAGGGCATGAGAAAATACTTGAGGAGATAATAGTTGAAAACTTCCCTAAAATGGGGAGGGAAATAGTTACCCAAGTCCAAGAAACCCAGAGAGTCCCAAACAGGATAAACCCAAGGCAAAATACCCCAAGACACATATTAATCAAACTAACAAAGATCAAACACAAAGAGCAAATATTAAAAGCAGCAAGGTAAAAGCAACAAATAACACACAAGGGGAGTCCCATAAGGATAACAGTTGATCTTTCAATAGAAACTCTTCAGGCCAGGAGGGAATAGCAGGACATACTTAAAGTGATGAAAGAGGAAAACCTACAACCCAGATTACTGTACCCAGCAAGGATTTCATTCAGATATGAAGGAGAAATCAAAAGCTTTACAGACAAGCAAAAGCTGAGAGAATTCAGCACCACCAAACAAGCTCTCCAACAAATGCTAAAGGATCTTCTCTAGACAGGAAACCCAGAAAAAGTTTATAAACTTGAACCCAAGCAACAAAGTAAATGGCAACAGGATCATACTTATCAAAAATTACCTTAAATGTAAATGGATTGAATGCCACAACCAAAAGACAAAGACTGGCTGAATGGATACAAAAACAAGACCCCTATATATGCTGTCTACAAGAGACCCACCTCAAACCAAGGATACATACAGACTGAAAATGAAAGGCTGGAAAAAGATATTTCATGCAAATGGAGACTAATACTCATTTCAGATAAAATAGACTTTAAAGAAATACCGTGAAAAGAGACAAAGAAGGACACTACATAATGATCAAAGGATCAATCCAAGAAGGAGATTATCAATTATAAATATATATGCAGCCAACATAGGAGCACCTCAGTATTAAAGGCAAATGCTAACAAGTATGAAAGGGGAAATTCACAGTAACACAATAATAGTGGGAGACTTTAATACCCCACTCACACCTATGGATAGATCAACCAAATAGAAAATTAGCAAGGAAACATAAACTTTAAAGGATACGATGTACCAGTTAGACCTAATTGATATCTATAGTACATATCTCTCCAAAACAATGAATTTCACCTTTTCTCGAGTGCACACAGAATATTCTCCAGGATAGATTACATCCTGGGCCATAAATCTAGCCTTGGTAAATTCAAAAAACTTGAAATCATTTCAAGCATCTTTTCTAATCAGGACTTCCCTGATGGCTCAGACGGTAAAGCGTCTATGTACAATGTGGGAGACCCAGGTTTTAGACCTGAGTAGGGAAGATCCCCTGGAGAAGGAAATGGCAACCCACTGCAGTACTATTGCCTGGAAAATCCCATGGACAGAGGAGCCTGGTAGGCTACAGTCTATGGGGTCGCAAAGAGTCAGACACGACTGAGAGACTTCACTTTTCCAATCACAATGCAGTAAGATGAGATGTCAACTACAGGAAAAATACTATTCAAAATACAAACACATGGAGGCTAAACAACACGTTTCTGAATAACCAACAAATAATGGAAGAAATCAAAAAGGAAATAAAAATTTATGTACAAACAAATGAAAATGAAATCACGACAACACCAAACCTACGGTATTCAGTAAAAGCAGTCTAAGGGGAATCTTCACAGCAATACAAGCTTACCTCAAGAAACAAGAGAAAAATCAAATAAATAACCTGATTTTACACCTAAAGCAACTAGAAAAAGAAGAAATGAAGAACCCCCGCATTAGTAGAAGGAAAGAAATCATAAAAATTAGGAAACTATAGCAAAAATCAACAAAACTAAAAGCTGATTCTTTGAGAAATAAAACAAATGACAAACCATTAGCCAGACCCATCAAGAAACAAAGGAGAAGAAATGAAAATTAGAAATGAAAATGGAGACATCACAACAGACAACACAGAAATACAAAGGATCATAAGAGACTACTATCAGAAACTACATGCCAATAAAATAGACAACTTGGAAGAAATGGACAAATTCTTAGAAAAGTTTAACCTTCCAAAAAAGATGGTAACAATAACCCTGTGTACGAGACAGCAAAAGAGACACTGATGTATAGGTCAGTCTTATGGACTCTGTGGGAGAGGGAGAGGGTGGGGAGATTTGGGAGAATAGCAGTGAAACATGTATAATATCATGTATGAAACGAGTCGCCAGTTGAGGTTCGATGCACGATACTGGATGCTTGGGGCTGGTGCACTGGGACGACCCAGAGGGAGGGTATGGGGAGGGAGGAGGGAGGAGGGTTCAGGATGGGGAACACAGGTATACCTGTGGTGGATTCATTTTGATATTTGGCAAAACTAATACAATATTGTAAAGTTTAAAAATAAAATAAAATTTAAAAAAACAAAACAAAACAAAACAAAACTGAACCAGAAAGAAATATAAAATCTTAAGACACCCATCACAAGCATGGAAATGAAACTGTAATGAAAAATCTGCCAACAAACAAAAGCCCAGGTCCAGATGGCTTCACAAGTGAATTCTAACAAAAATTTAGAAAAGAGTAACACCTATCCTACTCAAACTCTTCCAGAAAACTGCAGAGGAAGGTAAACTCCCAAACTCATTTTATGAGGCCACCACCACCCTAATATCAAAACCAGACAAAGATGCCCCCCCAAAAGAAAACTATAGGCCAATATCACTGATGAACATAGATGCAAAAATCCTTAACAAAATTCTAGCAAATAGACTCCAAAAACATATTTAACAGATCATACATAATGACCAAATGGGCCATATCCCAGGGATGCAAGGATTCTTCAATATTTGCAAATCAATCAAGGTGATACACCACATTAATGAGTTGAAAGATAAAAACCATATGATTATCTCAATAGATGCAGAGAAAGCCTTTGAAAAATTCAACACCCATTATGATAAAAACTCTCCAGAAAGCAGGAATAGAAGGAACATGCCTCAACATAATAAAAGCCATATATGACAAACCCACAGTAAACATTATCCTCAATGGCAAAAAATTGAAAGCATTTCCCCTAAAGTCAGGAATAAGACAAGCATGCCCACTCTCACCACTACTATTCAACATAGTTTTGGAAGTTTTGGCCACAGCAATCAGAGAAGAAAAAGAAATAAAGGATTCCAGATGCCAAAGAGCGCTCAAACTACCGCACAATTGCACTCATCTCACACGCTAGTAAAGTAATGCTCAAAGTTCTCCAAGCCAGGCTTCAGCAATACGTGAACCGTGAACTTCCAGATGTTCAAGCTGGTTTTAGAAAAGGCAGAGGAACCAGAGATCCAATTGCCAACATCTGCTGGATCATGGAAAAAGCAAGAGAGTTCCAGAAAACCATCTATTTCTGCTTTATTGACTATGCCAAAGCCTTTGACTGTGTGGATCACAACAAACTGTGGAAAATTCTGAAAGAGATGGGAATACTAGACCACCTGACCTCCCTCTTGAGAAATCTATATGCAGGTCAGGAAGCAACAGTTAGAACTGGACATGGAACAACAGACTGGTTACAAATAGGAAAAGGAGTATGTCAAGGCTGTATGTTGTCACCATGCTTATTTAACTTCTATGCAGAGTACATCATGAGAAACGCTGGGCTGGAAGAAGCACAAGCTGGAATCAAGATTGCCAGGAGAAATATCAATAACCTCAGATATGCAGATGACACCATCCTTATGGCAGAAAGTGAAGAGGAAATAAAAAGCCTCTTGATGAAAGTGAAAGAGGAGAGTGAAAAAGTTGGCTTAAAGCTCAACATTCAGAAAACGAAGATCATGGCATCCAGTCCCATCACTTCATGAGAAATAGATGGGGAAACAGTGGAAACAGTGTCAGACTTTATTTTGGGGGGCTCCAAAATCACTGCAGATGATGACTGCAGCCAGGAAATTAAAAGACGCTTACTCCTTGGAAGAAAAGTTATGACCAACCTAGATAGCATATTCAAAAGCAGAGACATTACTTTGCCAACAAAGGTCCATCTAGTCAAGGCTATGGTTTTTCCAGTGGTCATGTATGGATGTGAGAGCTGGACTATAAAGAAAGCTGAGGGCTGAAGGACTGATGCTTTTGAACTGTGGTGTTGGAGAAGACTCTTGAGAGTCCCTTGGACTGCAAGGTGATCCAACAAGTCCATTCTGAAGGAGATCAGCCCTGGGATTTCTTTGGAAGGAATGATGCTAAAGCTGAAAGTCCAGTACTTTGGCCACCTCATGCGAAGAGTTGACTCATTGGAAAAGACTCTGATGCTGGGAGGGACTGGGGGCAGGAGGAGAAGGGGACGACAGAGGATGAGATGGCTGGATGGCATCACTGACTCCATGGACGTGCGTCTGAGTGAACTCTGGGAGTTGGTGATGGACAGGGAGGCCTGGCATGCTATGATTTATGGGATCGCAAGAGTCGGACATGACTGAGTGACAGAAGTGAACTGAACTGAACTGAGATTGGAAAAGAGTAAGTAAAACTCTCACTGTTTGCAGATGACATGATCCCCTATGTAGAAAACCCTAAAGACACCACTAGAAAATTACTAGAATTAATCAGTGAATATAATAAAGTTGCAGGATATAAAATCAACACACAGAAATCCTTTGCATTCCTATACACTAACTAATGAGAAAACAGAAAGAGAAATTAAGGAAACTATCCCATTCACCATTGATGGAGAAATATACCATGTTCATGAATTGCAAGAATCAATATAGTGAAAATGAGTTTACTACCCAAAGCAATCTATAGATTTAATACAATCTTTATCAAGCTACCAACAAATAATTTCACAATTTGTATGGAAATACAAAAAAAAAAAAAAACCCAAAAAAACAAAGCAATCTTGAGAAAGAAGAATGGAACTGGAGGAATCAACCTACCTGACTTCAGGCTATACTACAAAGCTACAGTCATCAAGACAGTATGATACTGGCACAAAGACAGAAATATAGATCAATGGAACAAAATAGAAAGTCCAGAGATAAATCCACACTCCTAAGGACACCTTATCTTTGACAAAGGAGGCAAAAATATACAATGGAGAAAAGACAATCTCTTTAACAAGTGGTGCTGGGAAAACTGGTCAACCACTTGTAAAATAATGAAACTAGAACACTTTCTAACACCATACACAAAAATAAACTCAAAATGGATTAAAGATCTAAATGTAAGACCAGAAACTATAAAACTCCTAGAGGAAAACATAGGCAAAACACTCTTTGACATAAATCACAGCAAGATCCTCTATGACCCACCTCCCAGAGTAATGGGAATAAAAGCAAAAGTAAACAAATGGGACTTCATTAAACTTGAAAACTTTTGCACAATGAAGGAAACTATAAGCAAGGTGAAAAGACAGCCTTCAGAATGGGAGAAAATAATAGAAAAGGAAGCTACTGACAAAGAATCAATCTTCAAAATATACAAGCAGCTCAATACCAGAAAAATAAATTACCCAATCAAAAAATGGGCCAAAGAACTAAGCAGACATTTCTCCAAAGAAGACATACAGATAGATGGCTAACAAACACATGAAAAAATGCTCAACACCATTCATTATCAGAGAAATGCAAATTAAAACCACAATGAGGTACCATGTCACACTGGTCAGAATGGCTGCTATCAAAAAGACTACAAACAATAAATGCTGGAGAGAGTGTGGAGAAAAGGGAACTCCTTTACACTGTTGGTGGGAATGCAGACTAGTACAGCCACTATGGAGAACAGTGTGGAGATTCCTTAAAAAACTGGAAATAGAACTGCCCTGTTTATAATATTTAGGATATGGAAGCAACCTAGATGCCCATTGTCAGATGAATGGATAAGAAAGTTGTTGTACATATACACCATGGAATATTATTACTCAGCTATTAAAAAGAACACATTTGAACCCAGTTCTAATGAAGTGGATGAAACTGGAGCCTATTAAACAGTGTGAAGTAAATCAGGAAAAAAAACACCAATACAGCATATTAATGCATATATATGAAATTTAGAAAGATGGTAACAATGACCCTATATGCAAGACAGCAAAAGAGACACAGATGTGAAGAACAGACTTTTGGACTCTGTGGGAGAAGGCTAGGGAGAGAGAGAGTATCATTGAAATATGTATATTACCATATGTGAAATAGGTGAGCAGTCCAAGTTTGATGCATGAAACAGTGTTCTCAAAGCTAGTGCACTGGGACAACCCAGAGGGATGGGGTGGGAAAGAGGTGGGAGGGGGGTTCAGGATGGGGGACACGTGTACACCTATGGCTGATTTCATGTCAATGTATGGCAAAACCACCACAATATTATAAAGTAATTAGCCTCCAATTAAAATAAATGAATTAATTTAAAAAAACCAACATTCAAAAAACTAAGATTATGGTATCCATAAAGTGCAAACAGTGACAGATTTTATTTTCTTGGGCTTCAAAAATATATTGTGGATGGTGACTGCAGCTATTAAATTAAAAGAAACTTGCTCCTTGGAAGAAAACCTATGACAAAACTAGACAGCATATTAAAAAGCAGAGATATCACTTTGTCAGCAAAAGTCAGTATAGTCAAAGCTGTGGTTTTCCTGGTAGTCATATACAAATGTGAGTTGAACTGTAAAGAAGGCTGAGCACCAGAGAATTGATGCTTTCATATTGTGGTGCTCAAGAAGAGTCCCTTGGACAGTAAGATCAAACCACTCAATCTTAAAGAAAATCCTGAATATTCATTGGAAAGATTGACGCTGAAGCTCCAATACTTTGACTACCTGATATAATGAGCTGACTCATTGGAAAAGACCTTGATACTGAGAACGAATAAGGGCAGGGAGTGACAGAGGATGAGATGGCTGGATAGCATCACTGACGCCATAGACATGAGTTTGACCAAACTCAGGGAGATAGTGAGGAAAGGGAATCTTGGCATGCTGCAGTCCATGGGGTAGCAAAGAATAGGACATGACTTAGCAGCGACTGAACAACAACAACATCATGGCTATAGTCTGGTTTTTATGTAGTTAACTTTTCCCATTTACTGAAGGTTTCAGTATCTATAAGACAGCTCACAGGATATGGCTCACAGTGTTATCTATAGCCCTTGGGAAGGAACTAAATGTCCTTGACTATACTTAATGACTAAACTTATTTGATCTCCTTTGACTGTTTTCCGTTTTTTCCTGCATTTTCTCAGTTCTCTGATTAAACTTATTCTTTGGCTAAAGGTTGTCTGCAGACAAAGCAGGCAGAGGACATGGGGGAGAGATGATAATGTCATGTTTCATTTTGCTACTCCCCTTGCAAAAAGAATAGCTCAAATTAAGTGAGCTCTTATTACACGCCAAGCATTCTTTTTTTTTTTTTTTTTTTGTACTATGCCATTATTTACTATTGTCGTTTTCATTTTACAGATGAGAAAACTGAGACAGAAAGATGTTAAGTAACATGACTAAGTTCACATTGTTACTAGACCTCCTTGGGGTTTAATATTCTTCACCTAAGGAAAAATTTCTGGCTAACTCAGGTAACAAAAGCAGCTTTCCAAGAAAATGGGTTTGGACTTATCAATTAATTGATTCATTCAATTATTTCATAACTTTTATATTGAACATCTGCTCTGTGCTGTGCTGGGCTGCAGTTATCTCCAGGCTCTCCTGTTAATTGCAGACTTGCAGAAGGATAGGAGGTACCACAGTGTTTGGCTGTAGGATGGGGTGTTGTTTCATTGGGGGATGGATGTGAGACTGAGACAAAGGGTGAAGTACTGCCCCCCAAGGCCAAGGAGGGTGGGTGGATTAGCAGAGAGGGCACCTCGGGAGTAAATGTGCTGGGAGTGCAATTGAGGGGGGTGTACTCTAGAGCCCTCGGAAACATTTCTAAATCTTCCTGGTGTTTAGGCCTTAGCTTTTCCATGCAGATCATGTTTAAGGATGAGTGACATTAGAAAAGCAAAATCATATTACTTATCTGTTCTATATACAGTAGCAACTATAAACACTGTAAATGAACTATACTCCAATAAAGATTTTTAAAGTAAAACAAATATTAAAGCAAAAGCAAAACCAAAATAAAGCTAAAACCAAACATTTGCATCCCAAGTGAACCCAGATAAACTGAACTTGCAACAAATGAAAATCTCTCATTATGCCTCTCTGTATCTCATTTAAACGGGATTATATACAGAGTCAATAAATTTGTGGGAGTGGGCTGAAGACTCAGAACCAGACTGAATTGAAATTAAACTATCTTCTGGCTTGCTTAGTGCCGAAACAGAGGGCTGCATTAGTGTCACTTTAGGGCATTCATGGTGTCGTGTATCACTATATTATTAGAAGTTTCAAAGTAGTGCTAGTCACAATAGCAAAGACACATAAATAACCTAAATGTCCACCAACAGGTCAATGGATAAAGAAGATGTGGTATGTATGGGCAATGCAATACTACTCAGCCAGAAAAAAGAATAAAATAGTGACATTTGAAGCAATATGGATGGACCTAGAGATTGTCATACTAAGTAAAATGTCAGAGAAAGACAAATACCATATCACTTACATGTGGAATATAAAGAAGTGATATAAATGAACTTATTTACAAAACAGAAATAGACTCATAAGCTTAGGGAAAAAAAAAATTATGGTTACCAAAGGGAAAAGGTGGAGGGGAAGGGGTAAATTAAGAGTTTGGGATTAACAGGTACACACTACTATATATAAAAAGGAAAAACAACAAGGACCTACTGTATGGCATGAGGAACTACATTCAGTACTTTGTAATAACTTATAATGAAAAGGAATCTGGAAAATATTTATATATACTGTACATGTATATATATGTATTTGTGTACCAAATTATTTTGCTGTAAATCTGAAATATTGTAAATCAAGTATACTTCAGTTAAAAAAGTAAAAAAATTTAAAGTAAAAAATGTTTCAGAAAAGAGGGGTAACAAAGCTCCACCAGGGGAGGGGTGTGCAAGACTAAATCACTATATGGCCCTCCCCCGACACCTGCCATCCTGTGTTATAGGGGAGATTGTGCATGCATGCGTGCTAAGTTGATTCAGAAGTGTCTGACTCTTGTGACCCTATGGATTGTAGCCCACCAGGCTTCTCTGTCCATGGGATTTCTCCAGGCAAGAATATTGGAGTGGGTGCCAAGCCATCCTCCAGGGGATCTTTCTGAACCAGGGATCAAATCTGTGTCTCTTAAGACTCTGGCAGTGGCACGCAGATTCTTTACCAGTAGCACCACCTGGGAATCTTCGATCAACTGAAAGCTTCCTTCCAGTTGTTTTTCCACCATTGTGGTAAGTGAACAGTAGCTGAACACAACTATTGCATTAAGGCTGAGGACCTGTGGAGAGTCTAAACTATGCATTTGTTTTTTATTTTACTTTAAAAAATTTATTTATTTTTGGCTGTGCTGGGTCTTCATCGCTGCATGCAGGCTGTCTCTAGCTGCTCCAAGTGAGGGCTAAGCTCCTGTTGCTGACACAAGCTCTAGGGAATGTGGGCTCAGGGGTTGTGGTGCATAGGATTAACTGCCCTGCAGCATGTGGGGTCTTCCTGGAGCAGTGATGGAACCTGCGCCTCCTACTTTGACAGACGGATTCTTAACAGCTATGGGAAATCCCTTTAAGCTATGTTCTGATAACTTGCTTTAAACGTGGAGTGGCTGATTTGAGGGCCGCACCATCTGACCTCAGGTCCAGGCCCTTCCCCTGCCAGCATGGACTGGTCCTCTATTTGGGGACACACTTAGCCCTGCTTTAGGCTCAGCCCTGCCCCTTCCCAGTGGGCTGGGTAGAAGGTAGGATCAGACTCTAACTGGATGCTTGGTGTGTGTGTGGCTGAGTCATTGGTTCTGTTGGGGCCTGTTTTTTTTTTTTAATCTATGAAGTGAAGATTCTACCCCTTCTCTCACCAAGTAATATCTCAAAATCTTCCTGGAATTTATACTCTTGAGATTTCCTGATTAATGTGTACCAAACAATGTTTCACTAAGCAAAAATGGTTGAATAAGGTTGTGCCCAGGGAACTGTGGTCAGAACATCAAAGTTCACTAACAGACTGTTCATTAACCAAGCTGTCCAAGTCTTGAGTTATATGACACAATTTTCCTAGGCAATGATCAGGGAGAATCCTGAACCATTGGAAACGGTGCTAGTTACCAAGCATATCTTACAGAGTCCATGACTGATCACATTACCTACATGGTCATTCTTGCCTTTTTTTACTCCCTCCCAGATCATAAGCTTTTAAAATTAATATTAGCTAAAGCTTTTCTCCATTCCCTGATGTTTCCTTCATCTATATGATTTATGTTTTCTTCATCCATATGCTTTACTGTCCTATTTGTATCTTACATTTTGCTACCCAAGTCTTTTGGAACTTGAGTTTTATTTTTCTGTTTTTATTCTAAAATGCATTTTTCATGGTAAAAACAAAAGAGTGCAGTCTCTGGACTAAGACAGGCCTGGGATTAAGTCTCTCTTTTTAAAACATGTTATATTTGATATTAGGAAAGTTATTACCTCTTTGAGGTAGTTTAAGTATTGCTGTCAGAGAAGGCAATGGCATCCCACTCCAGTGCTCTTGCCTGGAAAATCCCATGGACGGAGGAGCCTGGTAGGCTGCAGTCCATGGGGTTGCTGAGAGTCAGACATGACTGAGCGACTTCACTTTCACTTTTCACTTTCAGGCATTGGAAAAGGAAATGGCAACCCACTCCAGTGTTCTTGCCTGGAGAATCCCAGGGACGGGGGAACCTGGTAGGCTGCCATCCATGGGGTCACACAGAGTCGGACACGACTGAAGTGACGCAGCAGCAGCAGCAGCAGCAAGTATTGCTGTGAGGATGAAAAGAGAAAATAAGTGAAAAGAAATGATATTGTGCCCTACACAATAAAGATGAGTCTTCTTGTTCTTTCCTTCAGATCACCAGGAACAAGCGAAAATAAGTGTCTTTAGCCTTTATTTCTCCTTTAGCCTCACTCATTCTCAGCCAATCTCGGCCTTGAGAGTAGCCCAGGTGAAGGAAAGGGTGCACCGTGTATACCTCCTGCAAGGGTGTTTGAGGCTGTGATGCAGAATACTATTCTTTTGTGTCTCCAACACCTATGACATGCACAAGCATGTTTGAGCATCATAGCTATGTTCCCCCCCTTTCTTGGTTGAAGTAAGTTTCCCAACACATACTCTTTTCTCTAGGAACGCCCCAGCTCTTCTACGCACACAGCCATTGCAGGGGCTTTGGTGCACATACAACTGTGACGATGCGCCCAGGTCCGACTCAACTGCACAGAAACGAAACCCCCGTTCAAGAATCTTGCTCAGTCCGCATCTAACTGGTCATGATGAGGACATGTTTCAGGCTGGCCTAATACATTTCCTCCCCCCAAAATTTGGATTTTGACTTGAGATAATTAATTTTACCTTTCGTGTTAAGACACTGGATGTTAAGCTGTCTCAGAAGCTTTCAGGGTCATTTTCCACATACAGGCAAACACAGAAACATAATTCGCAAGGAGAGTCAAAAGAAAGAAAGGCATAGAGGGAAATACAGATGAAAGAGACTCATCTGAATTCCTCTGGCTTTTCAGTCACTGGCCCCATTGATTCCAAAGGGCCACCTGCCTCCCTGCTTACAGAAGTTCTCCATGTACCCTTCCAATAATGTTCTTATTCCTGCTTTCATATGTTCAAGTTGTATTCTGTTACTTGTGACCAAAAGAACGTTTAACTGATTGATAATGATATTAAAACTCATAGCCTGCTAACCCAGATGGTCACTGCAACACTTAGAGACAAAAGAACTCTTTTCAAAGACTTCATTGTATATATATTTCCTGTAGCATTCTTTACTCTTGATAAGTATGTCCATGTTCTAATAATACTCAGATATAGATTTTCCAATTTATTTTTAGCTTAGCTTAGACTTATTAAGAGGCTTCCCCAATGGCTCAGCAGGTAAAGAATCCACCTGCAATGCAGGAGACATAGGAGATTCAGGTTTGATTCCTGGATTGGGAAGATCCCCTGGAGAAGGAAATAGCAATTTACTCTAGTGTTCCTGTCTGGATAATCCCATAGATAGAAAACTTATTAAAAAGTGTGGTTTGTTAAAGTAAATTGGATCATCTTGAGGGAACTTCCACTAAAGCATGCTGTAAGAAGAGACGGCCTGATTTTAAAGCAGAGGATTCTAGTTAAAGTGTCTGTGTTGAAGTGTGTGCTGTGTTGTGCTTCAGTTCAGTTCAGTTCAGTCACTCATTCGTGTCTGACTCTTTGCCACCCCATGAATCGCAGCACGCCAGGCCTGCCTGTCCATCACCAACTCCCAGAGTTCACCCAGACTCACGTCCATCGAGTCAGTGATGCCATCCAGCCATCTCATCCTCTGTCGTCCCCTTCTCCTCCTGCCCCCAATCTCTCCCAGCATTAGAGTCTTTTCCAATGAGTCAGCTCTTCGCATCAGGTGGCCAAAGTATTGGAGTTTCAGCTTTAGCATTAGTCCGTCCAATGAACACCCAGGACTAATCTCCTTTAGAATGGACTGATTGGATCTCCTTGCAGTCCAAGGGACTCTCAAGAGTCTTCTCCAACACCACAGTTCAAAAGCATCAGTCCTTCAGCCCTCAGCTTTCTTTATAGTCCAACTCTCACATCCATACATGACCACTGGAAAAACCATAGCCTTGACTAGATGGACCTTTGTTGGCAAAGTAATGTCTCTGCTTTTCAATATGCTATCTAGGTTGGTCATAACTTTCCTTCCAAAGTGTAAGCATCTTGTAATTTCATGGCTGCAATCACCATCTGCACTGATTTTGGAGCCCCCAAAAATAAAGTCTGACACTGTTTCCACTGTTTCCCCATCTATTTCCCATGAAGTGATGGGACCAGATGACATGATCTTAGTTTTCGGAATGCTGAGCTTTAAGCCAACTTTTTCACTCTCCTCTTTCACTTTCATCAAGAAGCTTTTTAGTTCCTCTTCACTTTCTGTCATGAGGGTGGTGTCATCTGCATATCTGAGGTTATTGATATTTCTCCCAGCAATCTTGATTCCAGCTTGTGATTCTTCCAGCCCAGCATTTCTCATGGTGTACTCTGCATATAAGTTAAATAAGCAGGGTGACAATATACAGCCTTGACGTACTCCTTTTCCTATTTGGAACCAGTCTGTTGTTCCATGTCCAGTGCTAACTGTTGCTTCCTGACCTGCATATAGATTTCTCAAGAGGCAGGTCAGGTGGTCTGGTATTCCCATCTCTTTCAGAGTTTTCTACAGTTTATTGCGATCCAGACAGTCAAAGGCTTTGACATAGTCAATAAAGCAGAAATAGATGTTTTTCTGGAACTCTCTTGCTTTTTCGATGATCCGGAGGATGTTGGCAATTTGATTTCTGGTTCCTCTGCCTTTTCTAAAACGTGCTTGAACATCAGGAACTTTATGGTTCACGTACTGCTGAAGCCTGGCTTGGAGAATTTTGAGCATTACTTTACTAGCGTGTGAGATGAGTGCAATTGTGCGGTAGTTTGAGTATTCTTTGGCATTGCTTTTCTTTGGGATTGGAACCCACCAAAATCACCTCATTGTGTGACAACCACAAACCTTTCATCACACTATAAAACTAGTGTGTATAGTAGAAAGCATATTTCATAGAAATAACAAGAATCCTCATATATGCAGAAAGTAGACAGTATTGTAATAAATATGAATTTTAGACTAAAATGTCTTAATTTGAATTATTATTTTTGACATATAGCAACTGTATGACTTTAGAAAAGTTGTTTAAACTCACTTGTAAAATGGGAGCATTTTCAATAATGTTCTAAGAGGCTGTGAAGTAATACATGTAAAACTCTCAACATGTAGTCTGTCTCAGTAATAGTTCAGTAAGTGCTATTTATTATTTTGATTATTGCAGCTATGTAGCCTTAGCTAGGTTTAGAAATTCTTGTGTGTCTCATTATCTAGTCAGAATAAATATCTTGCAGTTATTTATAATACTAAAGTCTCACTCCTTTACTCATCTATTTCTGTGTGCTGATTAACATTATTTTTTAATTGTATGCAGAAAAAATGTATACCAAAGACAAGTGATATGAAAATAAATTGCTATCTATATGAGATTAGAGTCTGGGGCAATTGTTGAAGATAAAAGCAGTCAATTAACATCAACAGACAAAATTGAGTACATAGAGTGTATACCACAAGTACAAATAAGAGTATATTTGTTTATATGTACAAAGATCTAGTTTATTTTTCTTAGTAATCCTACTGTGTGGATTACTGGTAAAAGTGGAAGCAAACAGTATCTCAGAGGATATATTTTAACTGAAATTAAAAGAGAAGACACAATATTTGCAGCAACATGGATGCACCTGGAGATTATCATACTAAGTGAAGTTAGTCTGACAGATATCACAAATATCATAAGATATCACTTATAAGCAGAATCTTAAAAAATGGTACAAATGAATTTATTTACAAAACAGAAACAGATGCAGTCTTAGAGAAGGAACTTTTGTTACCAAGGCGGGAAGGCTATGAGTTTGGGATTAACTCCCAATCTGTCCCTACATGTGGAGGGACAGACTGGGAGTTTGGGATTGACATAAACACATTTATATATTTAAAACTTTCATCAATAGGCTCTTTAGTTCTTCACTTTCTGCCATAAGGGTGGTGTCATCTGCATATCTGAGGTTATTGATATTTCTCCCAGCAATCTTGATTCCAGCTTGTGCTTCTTCCAGCCCAGCGTTTCTCACGATGTACTCTGCATATAAGTTAACTAAGCAGGGTGACAATATACAGCCTTGACGTACTCCTTTTCCTATTTGGAACCAGTCTGTTGTTCCATGTCCAGTTCTAACTGTTGCTTCCTGACCTGCATATAGATTTCTCAAGAGGCAGGTCAGGTGGTCTGGTATTCCCATCTATTTCAAGAGGAGAGTGAAAAAGTTGGCTTACAGTTCAACATTTAGAAAACTAAGATCATGGCATCCTGTCCCATCACTTCATGGCAAACAGATGGGGAAACAGTGGAAACAGTGACAGGCTTTATTTTTCTGGGCTCCAAAATCACTACAGATGGTGACTGCAGCCATGAAATTACAAGATGCTTACTCCTTGGAAGGAAAGTTATGACCAACCTAGATAGCATATTCAAAAGTAGAGACATTACTTTGTCAACAAAGGTCCTTCTAGTCAAGGTTATGGTATTTCCAGTGGTCTTGTATGGATGTGAGAGTTGGACTATAAAGAAAGCTGAGCACTGAAGAATTGATGCTTTTGAACTGTGGTGTTGGAGAAGACTCTTGAGAGTCCCTTGGACTGCAAGGAGATCCAACCAGTCCATCCTAAAGGAGATCAGTCCTGGGTGTTCATTGGTAGGACTGATTTGGAAGCTGAAACTCCAATACTCTGGCCACCTAATGTGAAGAGCTGACTCATTTGAAAAGACCCTCATGCTGGGAAAGATTGAGGGCAGGAAGAGAAGGGGACGACATCCTTGGTTGGATGGCATCACCAACTAAATGGACATGGATTTGGGTGGACTCTGGGAGTTGGTGATGGACAGGGGGACCTAGCGTGCTGCGGTTCATGGGGTTGCAAAGAGTCGGACACAATTGAGTGAATGAACTGAACTGATATTTAAAGCTGAAAACCAACAAGGACCTATTGTATACCACAGGGAACTCTGGACCTACTGTATACCACAAGGAACTCTGCTCAATATTCTGTAACAACTTAAATGGGAAAAGAATTTGAGAAAAGAATAGATACACATATATGTATAAGTGAATCAGTTTGCTATACACCTGAAACTAACACAACATTGTTAATCAACTATACTTCAATATAAAAAATTATAAGAAGTTCCTGGCTTTCAAAAGAAAATAGAAGAGAAGAGGCAAGTGTTAAAGAGATGGAAGATGGAGCTCCTTAGAATCAGAGAAACATTGTAACGGGCCTGAAGTCAGATTTGGAGAAATTCTGAATGTCTTTCAACAAATAATATTTGTGTACCTGCCATGTACTATGCCCTCTGTTAGTCACAGAATTTCCAAAGACAAATAAAAATGCTTACTGCTGACAGGAAACATACCCTGGAGTGGTAGATACATGAATAGATGTGATGTGGGTCAGTTTTTTTCAAATATGAAGCCCACACATTTTCATATCTTCTTGAATGTGTTTCTTTGCAACTCCTCCTCAAGCTGAGCCTCCACACTTTGTATTCCAGGAAAGGAGAAGAGACGATAATACTTAGAAAAGAGGTCACTGATTGGTTTTAAATTTTAAAGCTGACTTTCTTGGCCTTTGAAGGAAGTCAGTCTCTCCACAATGGATTGTAAGAGAGGAAATGATTTTCTAAATTATTTTTCCTTGTTACTGAACCAAACATGAGTGTGCTTGCCCACATGCAGTAAAGAAAATTTACTCATACCAGTTGTGGTGAAGGAAAGTGCACTGTTTAATTGCAGGCACCAAGCAAGGAATCCAGGGCAGGTAGATGCTCAAAACACCTGAAC
Source organism: Bos indicus (assembly GCF_029378745.1). Classification (NCBI taxonomy): domain Eukaryota; kingdom Metazoa; phylum Chordata; class Mammalia; order Artiodactyla; family Bovidae; genus Bos; species Bos indicus. Next base: position 7,670,375 of record NC_091782.1, on the reverse strand, counting down.
TCCTGGATAAGTTTCAGCAAAGCATTCTTCCTAGGGCCGGGTGAGGGAGGGCCATCCTAGGGTGTGCAGTCACCATGGATACAATTCTGATTGGTTGACGATGAGGTGACAGGGCCATGTCACAGGTGAGGGGGGCCATCCTAGGGTGTGCAGTCAGCATGGATACAGTTCTGACTGGTCGATGGTGAGGAGACAGGGTCATGTCACAGGTGAGGGAGGGCCATCCTAGGGTGTGCAGTCAGCATGGATACAATTCTGATTGGTTGATGGTGAGGTGACAGGGCCATGTCACAGAGGTTAGCATTGTCAGTTCTCATGCTGCAGTATGTCCGAGGGCTGCACACTCATGGTCATCAGTAGTTAATTTCTTCCATTTGGTGGGGGTTTTTAGCATCTGTACAACAACTCAGGAAATGTGCTTCAGATACTATTATGTAGGTAATTCAGAGAGGAGCTAAAACAGGACCTGAGGGGAGGAGCTGCCATGGGAAGATCCCATAGAGTCCTATTTGGTTACACCTCTAGCATATCCAAAGATAAGTGGGTTGCCCTGAAGAGGCAGCTGATGGCAAGTGTAGAGAGATCTGAGGGGATTGGTGGAGGATGGAGAAAGCCAGCTTCTACCCTTGATGTTAGTGAGAGAAGAGGAGGGAAAGATGTCGGGTGGGGGATACTGAAGATTCCCGGACAAATCTCAGCTTTCAGATTGGCACCATATCTACCTGGTCTGTGGGTAATCATGTGGACAATGCAAAAGGAGGAATCTTGGGAGATCTCTTCACCCCTGTGTAGAGTTCTGGGGATTCAGAGGTTCCCAGGTCAGAAGAAGGTGCTAAGAGCCCAGAATGCTAGCACAGACTAAGTTCAGAAATTATTTTTTTAGGAAAAGAAGCAATATATTTGACCTTCAAGCCCAGAGGCAAATAACTGGGATCACAGATTTTTATGGTTGGTCTTTCCTGCCATCCCAAATGGTTTTCACTATGTATCTGAGAGAACTCAGGAGCCTACTTCACAGGGAAGTGCAATGCGATTTGATAAGAACATTGCATTGCTCAGAGTTTGGGTAGTTTTTTAAAATTAAATTTACTGGAGTATAATTGATTTACAGTGTTGTGTTAGTTTTAGGTTATATTAGTTTATATTTAGTTATATTAGTTTATATATATTGTTATGTATGTATATATCTGCCATAATCCAATGTGGACTTGACGAGAAGGCTTCTTCTGATTATGATGCACTTTATTGAGATCGTGTGATCCCCACATCCTTAAGGGTAAGCAGAGTTTAATCAGGCAGAATAAGGAGGTGGGATTGGCATTTCAGTACTCAGACATCACATGAGTATAGGTCTAGAAGGGAGAAAGGACACATTCTGGGTGCTGTGAGTATTTCAAGTGGCTACAGCTCAGTTGGTAAAGAATCTGCCTTCAATGCAGGAGACCCCGGTTTGATCCCTGGGTTGAGATCTCCTGGAGAGGGGACAGGCTACCCACTCCAGTATTCTTGGGCTTCCCTGGTGGCTCAGCTGGTAATGTCCATGGTGTCACAAAGAGTCAGACGTGACTGAGTGACTTTCTCTCTCACAGGACAGTTTGAAGCACATTTTAGGTTCCCCCAGAAATGGAGTCTAAGACTGAGGTGTCACTATAGAAAGTTACTGGGAAGTGTGTTCAGTTGACAGCACCTGTCAAGGAGAAAGAAGGAGGTGGGGCTGGGCTGCCAGAGAAGCGGGCTGTGATGCAGTTACAGCAGGGACCTCAGGCTGCCCCATAACAAGTTCTAGAACCAGGATGGCTCTTTAAAATTATCACAGATGTGAAGAAAGGAGAGGGTCCTTGTATTTTCCACTGACCTTGGATAAATGTTGCCTGGGAGTGAAGGAGTCACCTTGGCTGAGGCGGCTTCCTTTGACAGAAGACAATTCCAGAAAAAGTTCTCAGCGGTGAGCTGTCAACTGGCCACCTTTGAGAGCCTCAAAAAAAGAGCCAGGACTTGAAGGGGCTCCACAGCACAGCACAGTACTCACTACAAGGAGTGCATCTGTAAAAGATGCGATTAGAAAGCTGAGAACATACTGGGTGATATAGAGTCTCACAAGTCATATTTACAGGTTTGGGCACTTTTTGTTTTAAGCAACAGGGAGCTGCTGAAGAATTTTAAGCTGAGGTTAAATCAATATGATCATGTTTGTGTTTTAAAAGGATCACCATGGCTGCTGTGTAGAGAATTGATCAGAGAAAATACTGGAGGCAGGGCGCTCTGTGAGGAAGTGGCTACAGTCATCAGAGACAGACGTGATGAGAGTTTGAATTTACTAAGTGGGGGAATAAAGAAAAGTGGGCTGATTAAGGAGATAGAAAGCAAAATTAATCACATCCACTTACGGATGGATGGGCTTCCCTGGTGGCTTGGTGGTAAAGGATCCACCTGCAATGCAGGAGCTGCAGGAGATCCCCTGGAAGATCAGGAAGATCCCCTGGAGGAGGGCACGGCTACTCACTACAGTATTCTTGCCTGGAGAGTTCCATGGATGCAGGAGCCTGGCTGGCTACTGCCAGGGTTCATAGGGTCACAATGAGAAGGATATGACTGAAGCAGCTTGGCATGCACACACGCACTTATGGATGGGTAGAGTGCGAGGATGATGGAGAAAATGGATGAAGTCTAGTTTCTGGTCTGGGAATCTGAACTAAGAAATTTAGTCAAAGACAATGCTTCATAGTTTTCATTTTCTGTTCCATCCTCTACCATGTGGATGACTAGACTTGGTAACACTCTTGTAGTGAGGAGAGACAGTGCAACCATTGCCAGTTGGTGAGATGTGCGTGGAGGTTATGGCTGCAACCTGGGATGAAGCTGCAGAGAGCCCAGTGTATCTTCTCTTTCTTCCTCTTTCGTAGAAGGAGGGAGACCATATGTGGAGACGGTAGAGCCACAGGCTCGAAGCAGCTGAGAACCCTGCGTCATGCTGCGGAGGCAGCTGCTCTGGATTGTTGCCCAGACAGGCGAGGACATTGTGTGAGCTGGAAACAGACTTTTCCCGTCATGCTTTAAGATTGGGGATGTTCTTGCAGAATAAGGCTAGTCTGTCCTGAAAAATACTGAAACATAGAAGAATGTGCATGTGTGCGTGTGTTTGGGTGTGTGTGTCTGAGTATGGGGATGTGTGTGTGTGTTTGGGTGTGTGTTGTTGTGGGGCTGGAGGCAAAAATAGGGTGGAAAAGGCAGAAGATAAATTTAGTTTTACAAATGTTGAGTTTAAGTTTCCTGAGAGGTATTTTTTCTTTTTTATTAATTTTTAAATTGAGGATATTTGCTTTGTAAGGTGTTGGTTTCTGCCATATACCAATATGAGTCGGCTATAGGTGGGTATACATATGTCCCCTCTCTCCTAAACCTCCCTCCCACCCCACCTCTTCCGAACCCTCTAGGTAGGCACAGAGCACCAGATTGAGCTCCCAGCATCATATAGCAAATCCCCACTGGCTATCTATTTTACATATGGTGAGGTACACGTTTCAGTGCTTCTCTCTCAATTCCACCCTCCCTCTCCTTCCCCCACTGTGTCCACAAGTCCATGCTCCGTGTCTGCATCGCTGCTGCTGCCATGCAAATAGGTTCGCCAATACCACTTTTCTAGATTCCATGTATTTGTGTTCAGTTCAGTTCAGTTCAGTTCAGTCGTTCAGTCGTTTCCAACTCTTTGCGACCCCATGAATCACAGCACGCCAGGCCTCCCTGTCCATCTCCAACTCCCGGAGTTCACTCAGACTCATGTAGATCTAGTTGGTGATGCCATCCAGCCATCTCATCCTCTGTCGTCCCCTTTTCCTCCTGCCCCCAATCCCTCCCAGCATCAGAGTCTTTTCCAATGAGTCAACTCTTCACATGAGGTGGCCAAAGTATTGGAGTTAGTATATGATATTTGTTTTTCTGTTTCTGACTTACTTCACTCTGTTTAATAGGCTCTAGGTTCATCCATCTCAATAGAACTGACTCAAATTCATTCTTTTTTATGGCTGAGTAATTTTTCAATGTTTATATATACATATACACAGTACATACAATTATATACATTCCAATGTATATATGTGCAGTATACTGTATACACTGTATATATATGTATATATACATATATATACCACAACTTCTTTATGTATTCATCTGTTGATGGACATGTAGGTTGCTTCCATGCCCTGGCTATTGTAAATACTGCTGCAATGAACGTTGAAGTACATGTGTCTTTTAGAATTGTGGTTTTCTCAGGGCATATGCCCAGTAGTGGGGATTAAGGGGTCATATAATAGTTTTATTCCTAATTTTTTTTTCTTAAGAAATCTCCAGACTGTTCTCCGCAGTGGCTGTATCAATTTACATTCCCACGAACAGTGCAGGAGGGTTCCATTTTCTTTACACCCTCTCCAGCATCTATTGTTTGTAGATTTTTTGATGATGACCATTCTGACTGGTGTGAGATGATAACTGATAGTTTTAATTTTCACTTCTCTAATAATAAGTGGTGTTTATCATTTTTCATGTGCTTATTAGCCATCTGTATGTATTCTTTGGAGAAATATCTGCTTAGGTGTTCTGCTCATTTTTTGACTGGGTTGCTTTTTCTGATATTGAGCTGCATGAACTTTTCATATATTTTGGAGATTAATCCTTTGTCAGTTGTTTCATTTGCAATTCTTTTCTCCCATTCTGAAGGTTATCTTTTTGTCTTGTTTTTGGTTTCCTTTGATGTGCAAAAGTTTTTAAGTTGAACTAGATTCTATTTATTTTTGTTTTTATTTCCATTACTCTAGGAAGTGGGTCATGGAGGATCTTTCTGTGATTTATATCAGAGTGTTCTGCCTATGTTTTCCTCTAAGAGTTTTAGAGTCTTGTTTTACATTTAGGTCTTTAGTCCATATTGACTCTATTTTTGTGTTTGGTGTTAGGAAGTGTTCTAATTTCTTTCTTTTATACATAGTTTTCCTAGCATCACTTATTGAAGAGACTGCCTTTTCTCCATTGTATATTTTTGCCTCCTTTGTCAAAGATAAGGTGCCTACAGGTGCATGGGTCTATCTCGGGACTTTCTATCTTGTTCCATTGATCTATATTTCTGTCTTTGTGCTGGTACCATACTATCTTGATGACTGTAGCTTTGTAGTATAGTCTGAAATCAGGTAAACTGATTCCTCCAGCTCCATTTTTCTTTCTCAAGATTGCTTTAGTCATGCGGAGTCTTTTGTGTTTCTGTTTAAATTGTGAAGTTTTTTGTTCTACTTCTGTGAGAAATGCCACTGGTAACTTTATAGGGATTGTATTGCATCTGTAGATAGCTTTTGGCAGTATAGCTGTTTTCACAATATCGACTCTTCCAATCCAAGAACATGGTGGGTCTCTCCACGTGTTTATTTCACCTCAGTTTCTTTCCTGGGGTCTTATAGTTTTCTGTATACAGGTCTTTGTCTCCTTCAGTGGTTCATTCCTGGGTATTTTGTTCTCTTTGTTGTAATGATGAATGGGATTGATTCCTTAATTTCTCTTTCTGATTTTTTTGTTGTTAGTGTATAGGAATGTGAGGCATGTCTATGTATTAATTTTGTATCCTTTACTAAATTGACTTTACTAAATTCACTGATTAGCTCTAGTAATTTTTGATAGTATCTTTAGCATTTTCTATGTGTAGTATCATGTCACCTACAAACAGTGAGAGGTTTACATCTTCTTTTCCATTCTGGATTCCGTTTCTTTCTTTCTTTTCTCTGATTTCCATGGCTAGGACTTCCAAAACTATATTGAATAACACTGTCAAGAGTGAGCATCATTGTCTTATTCCTGATCTTAGAGAAAATGTTTTCAGCTTTTCACTGTTGAGAATAATATTTGCTCTGGGTTTGTCATATATGACCTTTATTATGTTGAGGTAGGTTATTCTATGCCCATTTTATGAAGAGTTTTTATTATAAATGGGTACTGAGTTTTGTCAGGAGAAGGCAATGGCAACCCACTCCAGTACTCTTGCCTGGAAAATCCCATGGACAGAGGAGCCTGGTAGGCTGCAGTCCATGGGGTCGCTGGGAGTCGGGCACGACTGAGAAACTTCACTTTCACTTTTCACTTCCATGCATTGGAGAAGGAAATGGCAACCCACTCCAGTATTCTTGCCTGGAGCATCCCAGGGACAGTGAGCCTGATGGGCTGTCGTCTATGGGGTCACACAGAGTTGGACACGACTGAAGCGACTTAGCAGCAGCAGCAGAGTTTTGTCAAAAGCTTTTTTTGCACCTAAAGAGATTATCGTATTATTTTTATCTTTCAATTTGCTAAAATGGTGTATCATATTGTTTGATTTGCATAAATTAAAGAATGTTTGCATCCCTAGGAAAAGCCCACTTGATCATAGCGCGTATGAACCTTTTAATGTGTTGTTGGGTATTGTTTGCTAAAATTTTGTTGAGAATTTTTGCATTTGTATTCATCAGTGATATTGATCTGCAATTTTCTTTTTTTGTATGATCTCTTTATCACAGTTAGTGGAGAAGGCAATGGCACCCCACTCCAGTACTCTTGCCTGGAAAATCCCATGAACGGAGGAGCCTGGTAGACTGCAGTCCATGGGGTCGCTAGGAGTCAGACACGACTGAGCAACTTCCCTTTCACTTCCCACTTTCATGTATTGGAGAAGGAAATGGCAACCCACTCCAGCGTTCTTGCCTGGAGAATCCCAGGGACAGAGGAGCCTGGTGGGCTGCCATCTCTGAGGTCGTACAGAGTCAGACACGACTGAGGCGACTTAGCAGTATCACAATTATATGGTATCAAGGTGATGGTGGCCTTATAGAATGAGTTTGGAAGTGTTCCTCCCTCTGCAATTTTTTGAAAGAATTTGAGAAGAATAGATCTTACCTCTTCTCCAAATATTTGATAGAATTCACCTGTGAAGCCATCTGGCCCTGGGCTTTTGCTTTAGGGGAAACTTTTTTTTTTTTTAAATCCTGAACCCCCTCCTGGGAAGAAGGGCCTGGGCCAGAGTCGGGCTTGAAGTCTTTGCACTCCTGGGCTTCAAGTGTCCAAGTCCGTGGGCCCGGTGAGGGCGGAAACCGGTCCCTGTCCCTCAACCTGGGTGGCCCTGAGCTGACCCCTCCCAACCCCTTATGTACCTGCCTCTGCTCAGTTAACGCCACTAAGGCTGCCCCAGCCTGTCAGCCCATCAGTCGCTCAGCCAGTCTCTTACCTGGGTCAGTCTGTCCGGCCAGACCTCAGAGCCCTCCTACGCGGACTCTGGTCAGCTGTTGCAAAAAGTGTTTTTTTTTTTTTTTTAATATATATATATTGATTTTATTTTTTAACTTTACAATATTGTATTGGTTTTGCCATATATCAACATGAATCCACCACAGGTATACACATGTTCCCCTTCCTGAACCCTCCTCCCTCCTCCCTCCCCTAGGGGAGACTTTTGATCACAGTTTTGATTTCAGTGCTTGTGATTGGTTTGTAATTAATTTCTATTTCTTCCTGGCTCAGTTTTGGAAGGTTGAACTTTTCTATTAATCTGTCCATTTCTTCTAGGCTGTCCATTTTATTGGCATATACTTGTTCATAGTAGTCTTTTATGATCCTTTATATTTCTGCATTGTCTTTTGTAACCTCTCATTTTTCATTTATAATTTTGTTGATTTGAGTCTTCTCTCTTTTCTCTTGGTGAGTCTGGGTAATGGTTTGTCAATTTTGTTTATCTTCTTAAAGAACCAGCTTTTAGTTTCACTGATCTTTTGCTATTGTTTTCTTCATTTCTTTTTCACTTATTTCTGCTCAGATCTTTATGATTTCTTTTCTTCTACTAACTTTGGGGATTTCTTTTGTTCATCTATTTCCAGTTGCTTTAGGTGTAAGATTAGCTTGTCAATTCAATAATTTTCTTGCTGTCTTCTTTCTTGAAGTAGGATTGTATTGATATAAACTTCCCTCTTAGAACTGCTTTTGCTGTATCCCATTGCCTTACAAATAGCTGTGAAAAGAAGAGAAGCAAAAAAAACAAAGAGAAAAGGAAAGATATACCCATTTGAATGCAGAGTTCCAAAGAATAGCAAGGAGAGATAAGAAAGCCTTCCTCAGTGATCAGTGCAAGGAAATAGAGGAAAACAATAGAATGGGAAAGACTAGAGATCTCTTCAAGAAAATTAGAGATACCAAGGGAACATTTCATGCAAAGATGTGTTCAATAAAGGATAGAAATGGTATAGACCTAACAGAAGTAGAAGATATTAAGAAGAGGTGGCAAGAATACACTGTACAAAAAAGATCTTCACAGCCCACATAACTGCGACGGTGTGATCACTCACCTAGACCTAGACATCCTGGAATGAGAAGTCAAGTGGGCCTTAGGAAGCATCACTACAAACAAAGCTAGTGGAGGTGATGGAATTCCAGTTGAGCTATTTCAAATCCTAAAAGATGATGCTGGGAAAGTGCTGCACTCAATATGCCAGCAAATTTGGAAAACTCAGCAGTGGCCACAGGACTGGAAAAAGTCAGTTTTCATTCCAGTCCCAAAGAAAGGCAATGCCAAAGAATGCTCAAACTACCACACAATTGCACTCACCTCACATGCTGGTAAAGTAATGCTCAAAATTCTCCAAGCCAGGCTTCAGCAATATGTGAACTGTGAACTTCCAGATGTTCAAGCTGGTTTTAGAAAAGGCAGAGGAACCAGAGATCAATTGCCAACATCCATTGGATCATTGAAAAAGCCAGAGAGTTCCAGAAAAACATCTGCTTTATTAACTATGCCAAAGCCTTTGACTGTGTGGATCACAACAAACTGTGGAAAATTCTTCAAGAGATGGGAATACCAGACCACCTGATCTGTCTCCTGAGAAATCTGTATGCAGGTCAGGAAGCAACAGTTAGAACTGGACATGGAATAACAGACTGGTTCCAAATAAGAAAAGGAGTACGTCAAGGCTGTATATTGTCACCCTGCTTATTTAACTTATATGCAGACTACATCATGAGAAACTCTGGGCTGGATGAAGTACAAACTGGAATCAAAATTTCCAGGAGAAATATCAATAACCTCAGATATGCAGATGACACCACCCTTATGGCAGAAAGTGAAGAAGAACTAAAGAGCCTCTTGATGAAAGTGAAAGAGGAGAGTGAAAAAGTTGGCTTATGGCTCAACATTCAGAAAACAAAGATCATGGCATCCAGTCCCATCACTTCATGGCAAAAAGATGGGGGAAACAGTGGAAACAGTGTCAGACTTTATTTTTTTTTGGGGGGGGGGTGCCAAAATCACTGCAGATGGTGACTGCAGCCATGAAATTAAAAGACGTTTACTCCTTGGAAGAAAAGTTATGACCAACCTAGACAGCATATTAAAAAGCAGAGACAGTACTTTGCCAACAAAGGTCCATCTAGTTAAGGCTATGGTTTTTCCAGTAGTCACGTATGGATGTGAGAGCTGGACTATAAAGAAGGCTGAGTGCCGAAGTATTGATGCTTTTGAACTGTGGTATTAGAGAAGACTCTTGAGAGTCCCTTGGACTTCAAGGAGATCCAACAAGTCCATTCTTAAGGAAATCAGTCCTGAATATTCATTGGAAAGACTGATGTTAAAGCTGAAACTTCAATACTTTGGCCACCTGATATGAAGAGCTGACTCATTTGAAAACACCCTGATGCTGTGAAAGATTGAAGATGGGAGGAGAAGGGAATGACAGAGGATGATATGGTTGGATGGCATCACTGACTCAATGGGCATGAGTTTGAGTAAACTCTGGCTGTTGGTGATGGACAGGGAGGCCTGGTTTGCTGCAGTCCATGGGGTCTCAGAGTCAGACATGACTGAGTGACTGAACTGAACTGAACTGATAAATTTTGAGTAATCATGTATTCATTGTCATTTGTTTCTAGTTATATTTTGAATGACAAACCTAGAAAGTGTATTAAAAATCAAAGACATCACTTTGCCAACAAAGGTACATGGTCAAGGCCATGGTCTTTCCAGTAGTCATGTATAAGTGTGAGAACTGGACCATAAAGAAGACAGACCACCAAAGAATTGATGCTTTCAAATTGTGCTGGAGAAGACTTTTGAGAGTTCCTTGGACAGCAAGGAGATCAAACCAGTCAATCTTAAAGGAAATCAACCCTGAATACTCATCAGAAGGACTGATGCTGAAGCTGAAGCTCCAATACTTTGGCCACTTGTGTGAAGAGCTAATTCACTGGAAAAGACCCTGATGCAGGGAAAGATTGAAGGCAATAGGCAAAGAGGGCAGTGGAGGGTGAGATGGTTGGAAGGCATCACTGATTCAATGGACGTGAACTTGGGCAAACCCTGGGAGATGGTGAGGATAGGGAGGCCTGGCATCCTACAGTCCATGGGGGCACAAAAAGTCAGACACATTTTGGTGACTGAACAACAACAATTTTTTGATTTCCTCTTTGATTTCTTCAGTAATCTATTGGCTATTTAAAAGCATTCTGTTTAGTCTCCATGTATTTGTGTGTTTTTCTTTTTTACAGGTTTTTGTTTCCTATAATTGATACCTAGCCTCATACCATTATCAGAAAAGGTGCTTGAAAAATTTCAATTTTATTAAATTTACCAAAGCTTGATTTTTGACCCAAGATGTAATCTATCCTGGAGAATGTTCCTTGTGATCTTGAGAAGAAAGTGTAGTTTTCTGCATTTGAGTGAAGATACTAACTAGGTCCATCTGATCTAATGTGTCATTTAAGGCTTGTGTTTCCTTGTTAATTTTCTGTCCTACTGATCTGTCCATTGATGTAAGTGGGGTGTTAAAGTCTTCTACTATTATTGTGCTATTATTGGTTTTCCCTTTCATGTCTGTTAGAGTTTGCCATATGTATTGACATGTTCCCATGTTGCTGCATAAATATTTACAATTGTTATGCCTTCTTGGGTTGATATCTTGATCATTTTGTAGTGTCCTTCCTTTTCTCTTTAATATCCTTTATTTTAAGATCTGTCTGATATGAGAATCGCTTCTTCAGATTTCTTTTGGTTTCCATGGGATATCTTTTTCCATCCTTTGACTTTCAATCTGTATGCAGGTCTATGTCTGAAGTGGGTCTCTTATAGGTAGCGTATATAGGTCTTGTTTTTGTATCCTTTTAGCCAGTCTGTTTATTTTGGTTGGATTACTTAATCCATTTACATTTAAAGTAATTATTAATATATATGTTCCTATTGGCATTTTCGTAATTGTTTTGGGTTTGTTTTGGTAGGTCTTTTTCTTCTCTTGTGTTTCTTACCTATAGAAATCCTTTTAGCATTTGTCATGAAGCTGGTTTGATGGTGATGAATTCTCTTAACTTTTGATTCTCTGTAAAGTTTTTCTTTTTATGTCTCCATTAATTTTGAGTGAGATCCTTGCTGGGTAATCTTGGTGGTAGATTTTTCCCTTTCATTGCTTTAACTATATCTCACTGCTCCCTTCTGGCCTGGAGAGTTTCCACTGAAAGATCAGCTTATAAGGTTTCCCTTGTATTTTGCTTGTTGCTTTTAATATTTTTTATTTGTGTTCAATTTCTGTTAGTTTGATTAATATGTGTCTCAGTGTGTTTCTCCTTGGGTTTAACTCATATGAGACTCTGCACTTCTTGGACTTGATTGACTATTTCTTTTTCTACATTAAGAAATTTTTCAACTATAATCTCTTCAAAATTTTTCTGTACTTTTATTGTGTTCTTCTTTTAGGCCACTATAACTCAAATGTAGGTGCATTTACTATTGTCCTAGAGGTCTCTGAGACTATCCTTAATTCTTTTTATTCTTTGTTCTTTATTCAACTCTTCAGCAGTTATTTCCACCATTCTACCTTCCACCTCACTTATTCATTGTTCTGCCTCAGTTATTCTGCTATTGAATCTTTCTACAGTATTTTTAATTTCAGTAATTGTGTTCTTTGTCACTGTTTGCTTTCTCTTTATCTCTTGTAGGTCCTTGTTAAGTGTGTTAAATTAGCCTTGCCTTTTCTCTATTCTATTTTCAAATTTTTGGATCATATTTACTATCTTTACTCTGAATTCTTTCTTGGGCAGTTCGCCTCTTTTCTCTTTATTTATTTGGTCTTGTGGGTGTTTACCTTGTTCCTTCATTCACAAAATATTTCTCTATCTTTTCATTCTGTCAAGTTTTTCATGGATCTACATATTCCTTTCCAGTGGTCAGAGATTCCAGCCAGTACTCACCTGGTTCTCAGCAAGATCCTCTGCACCTGAAGATGTATTTTTCATGCATCTGTGGAGAGAGATGTACTCCATGCCCACCTATTCCTTCACCACTTTGACTCCTCTTTAAATGAGAGATATCTGAAAGGACGTGTCCAGTGTACAGTTAAAATGTGGTAAGGGATTTGAGGCAAAATCAAGGCTGGGAATATAGATTTAAAAAGACATCATAGCCAATAAGTGAAGCAATGTGAGAAATGAGATTCCTAAATATTCTGATGTTTATATTAAGAAAAGAACCCTAGACAACATATTAAAAAGCAGAGACATTACTTTTTCCACAAAGGTCCACACAGTCAAAGTTGTGGTTTTTCCAGTGGTCATGTATGGATGTCAGAGTTGGACCATAAAGAAAGTTGAGTGTCAAAGAATTGACACTAAAGTTAAGTAGGTCTTAGGAAGCATCACTATGAACAAAGATAATGGAGGTGATGGAATTCCAGTTGAGCTGTTTCAAATCCTAAAAGATGATGCTGTGAAAGAGCTACACTCAATATGCCAAATTTTGAAAATAGCTTTGAATTTCCAAATTCCAGCAAATTTGGAAAACACAGCAGTGGCCACAGGGCTGGAAAATGTCAGTTTTACTTCCAATCCCAAAGAAAGGCAATGCCAAGGGATGTTCAAACTACTGCACAATTGCATTCATCTTACACGCTAGCAAAGTAATGCTCAAAATTCTCCAAGTTAGACTTCAATAGTACTTGAATTGAGAACTTCCAAATGTTCAAGTTGGACGTAGAAAAGGCAGAGGAACTGGAAATCAAATTGCCAATATTTGTTGGATCACAGAAAGAAACAAAAGAATTCCAGAAAAATATTTATTTCTACTTCAGTTCAGTTCAGTCGCTCAGTCGTGTCCAACTCTTTGCGACCCCATGAATCGCAGCACGCCAGGCCTCCCTGTCCATCACCAACACCTGGAGTTCACTCAGACTCACGTCCATCGAGTCAGTGATGCTATCCAGCCATAGCCAAAAGGTGGCCAAAGTACTGGAGTTTCAGCTTCAGCATCATTCCCTCCAAAGAAATCCCAGGGCTGATCTCCTTCAGAGTGGACTGGTTGGATCTCCTTGCAGTCCAAGGGACTCTCAAGAGTCTTCTCCAACACCACAGTTCAAAAGCATCAATTCTTCGGCACTCAGCCTTCTTCACAGTCCAACTCTCACATCCATACATGACCACAGGAAAAACCATAGCCTTGACTAGACGGACTATAATAAAGCCTTTGATAGTGTGGATCACAACAAACTGTGGAAAATTCTTAAATAGATGGGAATACCAGACCACCTGATCTGCCTCCTGAGAAATCTGTATGCAGGTCAAGAAGCAACGGTTAGAACTGGACATAAAAGGGACTGGTTCCAAATCAGGAAAGGAATATACCAAGGCTGTATATTGTCACTCTGCTTATTTAACTTATATGCAGGGTATGTCATGCAAACTACCAGACTGATGAAGCACAAGCTGGAATCAAGATTGCCGGGAGAAAGATCAATACCTCAGATATGCAGATGACACCACCCCTATGGCAGAAAACAAATAGGAACTGAAGAGCCTCTTGATGAAATTGAAAGAGAGAGTGAAAAAGTTGGCTTAAAAATTCAACATTTAAAAAATTAAGATCATGGCATCTGGTCCATCACTTTATGGCAAATAAATGGGGAAACAATGGAAACTGTGACAGACTGTATTTTCTTGCGCTCCAAAATCACTGCAGAGGGTGACTGCAGCCATGAAATTAAAAGATGCTTACTCCTTGGAAGAAAAGCTAAGACAAACCTAGACAGCATATTAAAAAGCAGAGACATTACTTTGCTGACAAAGGTCTGTCTAATCAAAGCTATGGTTTTTCCATTAGTCATGTATGGATGTGAGAGTTGGAATCTAAAGAAAGCTGAGTGCCAAAGAATTGATGCTTTTGAACTGTGGTGTTGGAGAAGACTCTTGAGAGTCCCTTGGACTGCAAGGATATCAAACCAGTCAATTCTAGGGGAAATTAGTCCTGAATACTGATTGGAAGGACTGATGCTGAAGCTGAAGCTCCAATACTTTGGCCACCTGATGTGAAGAACTGACTCTTGGAAAAGATCCTGATGCTGGGCAAGATTGACAGCAGGAGAAGAAGGGGATGACAGAGGATGGGATGGTTGGATGGAACACCGACTTGATGGATATGAGTTTGAGCAAGCTCTGGGAGTTGCTGAAAGACAGGGAAGTACACTGTTCTGCAGTCCATGGGATCACAGTGTCAGACACAACTGAATAACTGCACTGATCTGAAATATTCTGATCTAATTGAGCATATCATTTTCCAAAATGGTCTCCGTTTTCTTTTTGTCCTTTAGAGAAAGCAATAGAATTCCATAAAACTTTATTCTTTACTTTTAAAATTGCATAAGTCAATCTTAGTATCACCATATAATATAAAGCTTTTCAATATCACCATAGAGTATAAAGCTATTTTTGTTTTTACACTTCTTCAAGATGCTGTAGACATCAGTGTGCCCTGTTTGAATGTTTATTGAAGAACCAACTTCCACCTCAAAGAAGGGCAGGAAAAACAAACAGTTGCTATTAGAAATCTGCAACCAGTTTTTACCTAAGTGATGTTCAAACTAGGAGTTATTTTGAAAAATTATGTAAAAGGAACCTTTGTAACAAAAGTACCAATATATTATTGTGGACAGCTATGGAATAATCTGAATATCATTTAGACACAAAGCTAAGAGAGCTATTTTGTAATGCAAATTTTACAAGATTGAAGTACTTTGTAATGCTGAAGATTTTGTTGTTTTCAGGGATAAAATATAAGAAAGAATCTGATATGAATTCATTGGCTATGATACCGTGCAGAACCCTGTGGGGCTCCTGGGCATTGAAACCTTTCTGTGTCCTTAATTTCTTAGTTACAGGAAATATGCTTTATTCAGCCCCTCTGACCTTCCCTGAATTCCAAGGAGCAAGTTCAAATAGTTGCTAATTAGGGAAAAGAGAGGATGCAGAGACAAGGGAGGAGCAATGAAGAAGACAACAGTGCAGCCTTGGAGCAGATTCCTTGTTCCTCCTCAAATGATGCACACAACAGGATCTTTGAGCTGTTTTGCAGACACTGAAAGCCCCGTCAGGTGGAAGAAGTTAACTCTGTGCTGGGCACAAGCATGTAGACCCCAGGCTGGTTGGAACCAGAAGGTTGATGATGCTGACGCCCACTTATCCTCACCACCAATCAATCAAAAGAATGTCCACGTGCTGATCATGCCCTCCTCTTTGAACCCTTACTATAAAACCCCTTATTATCCCCTCTTAGTTGGGACACAGCATTTTGACAGCATATTAGCCTGCTGTGGCCCCCTTTGTCTGGCAAAGCAATAAAACCATTCTTTTCTACTTCACTCAAACTCTGTCTCCAAGATTTCATTCAGTGTTGGGGTGCAGAGGCTGGATATGGTTTCAGATAGTCATTAGGCGCCTAGACTGACTCTGAATCAAGCAGCAAAAATGTGTGGACATGAGATTTGCACCATATTGCAGGAGAGGCAGAAATATAGAAGTGGGTTTGACTTGGCTGATGGTCTACACTGTCAGTGTCCTTCACACAGACAACCTGCTTGGGAGGAAATATGCTGAACTGGTCTACTTATTGTCATTGCACTTTGAAACTGATTTGCAGAAGGATCAAGTTATTTCTAAAAAATGCACCAAAATATGAGGGCTTAATATCAAAACCAAAATTTGGTCCTCCTTCACTCCAGACCCCATACTTTCTCTTCTTGAACACAGTATTTTGAATGAAGTCATTTTAGTTGTACAGATGGGTTATTTATATCCCTCGGTATTGTGTAAGGGTGGGGGGCTTCCCAGGTGGCTCTAGTGGTAAATAGCCTGCCTGCCAATGCAGGAGATGGCTATCGAAACCCACTCCAGTATTCTTGCCTGGAGACTCCCATAGATGGAAGAGCCTGGCAGGCTATAGTCCATAGGATTGCAAAGAGTCAGAAATGACTGAAGCAACTTAGGATGCACACATTGTGTAAGGATTGCGTTCTTCTATCTTTCTTCCTCCTTAGTGTTTTGAAACATCTCAAATAGTCATTTGTCTCCAATCTCCCTTTTGTTTATAATAATGGAAATGCATTCCTTCTCTCTCCTGGTTTTTACTAGAAAAGCTGTTCAAAATGACTCAGCTTTCCCAATCAGCTGTGGTTCCTGCCTAATGCTGGGGGAGTGAAGGACCCACTGCATACATTCCTTTAAAACACACCAAGAGGTGTCTATTTCTGATGAGAAACAAGGAACCTTGTCCTGTCTGGAACCCTCACCGCCCCCCCCCGCCCCCCCCCCACCCCCCATCAATCCACACACAACCATCTCAGCCAGTGTTTTATCTCATTCGCCTCATTGTGTTCTGATTGAACATCAACATTTTCAAAGGGGTCACACACTGTCTCTGTGAGTAAATGGGAGGTGAATACCCTCGGGATCTTTGCTCATGAATGAAAACTCTCTTTTATTCTACCAGAAGAAACTCAACTAACGAAGAAACCCTCAAGAGATTAAAATTTAAGGCTAGACAATTTAAGGTCCGCCTAAGGCATTTTTTTTACTCTTGTCTGGAAAGTCCCATGGACGGAGGAGCCTGGTAGGCTGTAGTCTATGGGGTCGCTAAGAGTCGGACACGACTGAGAGACTTCACTTTCACTTTTCACTTTCATGCATTGGAGAAGGAAATGGCAACCCACTCCAGTGTTCTTGCCTGGAGAATTCCAGGGATGGCAGAGTCTGATGGGCTGCCGTCTTTGGGGTCGCACAGAGTCAGACATGACTGAAGCGACTTAGCAGCAGCAGTAGCAAGGCATTTTTTTTTAAATTCAAAGGTGAATGATAGGAAAAGGAGAAGCAGAGAAAGAGCATCATCTAGAGAGGAAATGAATATATATTAAGTGGCTATTATATATATGGTATAGAAGCTTTTTTAAAACTGAAGTATAGTTGATATACAATGTTGTTAATTTCTGCTGTATAGCAAAGTGATTAGTTATACATATGTATATACACATTCTTTCTTTATATTCTTTTCCATTACAGTTTATCATAAGACATTGAATATAGTTCTCTGTGCTGTTCTCCATTCTACGTATAATAGTTTGCATCTACTAACCCCGATTCCCAGTCCATCCCTTCCCCATTTCCTTTTCTCTCTCTTTGGCAACTTTGGGTCTGTTTTCTTTATCCTTGAGTCTGTTTCACAGACAGCTTCATTTGTATCATATTTTAGATTCCACGTATAACTGATATCATACGGTATTTGTCTTTCTCTTTCTGACTGACTCCACTTAGTGTGATCATCTCCAGTTGCATCCATGTTGCTGCAAATGGCATTTCACAGAAGCTTTTCCATTCATAAATGTTCAATTCACAGACTCTCATTTTGTGAATGAAATTGTGCTGCAATTAAAAGCACATACCACCAATAGATACACTTGGGTCATTTTTGGTTATTACGTTTTGTGAGTCATAGACAGGAAGTCTGCTGTGCATGGGTTAGTCTCTCATTATCATGAACACCCCCATTCTGGTAGATGAGTGCAAAATAAGTGAGAAAATGAAAAGACATGATGGGATGAAAAGTAGATACAATGTTTATAAATTAAAAGTCATAAAGAAATGGATGAGTATTACAGAAGAGTATGGAGTGACTCATTTTTCAATGAATCCAGAGCACATATTGCAAATCACGAAACACTTGAAGGAAGGCCCTGGGTCTGTACCACTAAAATTAACAGACAAGAGATAAGAAAAAGTGACTGAAGAAATGAAACTGCTTTTGAGTGTGAGATTCCAGCAATTGTTTTTGAGTTTGAACATGTTTCATACCATACCAATGAAATAATCATTTCTTGAGACAAGATCTGCAGATTGTTTACTTTTTGTTGTTGTTCAGTAGCTAAGTTGTGTCCAGGTTGGTTAATTTTATGTTTTTATAAATTTGACTTTCCCAGTGACTCTATTCTGCAGCCAGTGTGAACCCCTGGGTTAGGATGTCAGAAGGGAGGCAATGGGTTTGTAAATAAAAAGGCTTTAAAAAATTGGATGTGCTGGTTTTATACATTTAGGATGATTGTCTCAAGCTGGTGGAGATTCGACAGACTCAAAGCTTTTTCAAAGTTTCCAAATTAAAACTAGTGATGAGGCAGTAAGTGTTACTGACATATTCTAGGAAATCCACTTTCACTTGTGCAGAGATCACTGAGAAAGTGGCCTTATTCACACATTTCATATTAGTGAAACAATCAGGTTTTGAAAAATATTTCTAAATAAGTGCGTATCAGCAAAGAGGATAAGATTATGTTTAGTTTTAAGTCATTTTAAGGAAATGCATTAGGACCACAAGCTAAAAGAATGGGTCCCCTTTGGATTTTAAACACACTGGCTTAAGATCAACCTTTTGTAAACTAATCCTTTGCAAGGAAAAGAGCTTCTGCCTGTTTCTAGTACTTTCCCATAGATTATTTTATTTAATCCTCAAAACAACTCTGTAAGATTGGTATTATGTTTCCAATTTTGATATGAGTTAACCAAATCCATAAGAATATAAAACAGCTTGATTCATGTCATGTGGCTGGTAAGGGATTTCAATCGACTCTTGTCTTGAGAAAAAAAAAAAAAAAAAGCTAAGAATCATTCTGATACACAGTGATGTCTCTCATAAAACATATGCCTGAGGAATATTTGGAATTTTCATATAGTTTGTGAAAAATGATTTTAAAATGTTCAGTATAGCCCATGAGGTTCTAAAATGAATTTCCTTACAAACACATTTAGACTATTCAGTATTCATGCCAGTGTCTTGCTCCAGCTCCAGCTGATGATGGGCAAAGCTATTCATAGTCATGGTTCTTAGTATATGTTGGTGACTTGCAAATATATACTTAAGCAAAGATGGAAGTTAGTTTCTTATTAGACACCCCTATCTGGATAACACATCAGAAAAATCAAATAATAGGTTCCAAACTGAGCTAATTTTTGCTCAGAGGTCTTCTTCTGTAGCTGATGCTACTCACTAGTTCTAAGTGTGAGAAACCTGGAACTCAGCCTTGAAGGCCCCTATTCCTTTGCCTTCACATCCAATAAGACATTTTATAAGTATTACTTCCTTCATATCGATCTTATTTAGCTCTGTTTCAGAATCACCTTTCCAGGCCAGGTTCTCATTAGCCTTGCCAAGACTCCTGCAATAGTTTCCTGGTCCCCAACCTCATCTGATCCCTGCTCTGTTCTGCCAGTGTGGTGATCTAACAGCGAGTGCCATCCCGACCATATCCTTGTCTTGTTGTGAATTTGGACTAGCTTCCCATTCCAAGAATCCACTACAAATGTCAGGTACGGCCATGGTCAACCGAAAGTCTTCCCCAAAGAGGTTTTGGAAGGATCTTGGTATTCACAGAAATTAAGGAAAAGCCGACTGACTGAGGATCGTGGTCCTTCTGGTCAGTTGTGAGGGTGTTAGTATCTGAGTAACTCATGCCAGTGACCCCACTGAATGAGGGGCTCAGTTTGTGTCCCATGAGACCTCTAGGAAGTGGTAGGATGAAGACCTGGGGTGGTCACTTAGACCAGGAGTCCATGGCCTGGAGGAAGAGCAGATACCCAAAGGAAAGTGTGTGATGCTACTTACAAAATTTTGAGCGTGAGCGAAAATATATAACAACTGACTCACATTCCTTTTCCTTTTTAAAATGAAGTCTATACTTGGTGTGTCCTTGTCGTTTAAGGTACAAAATTATCTGAACCTTATCAGGTTTTCAAATATGTCACCTATTATATTCTGCTTCTCAGTCTAGAATTCCATCTGTTTTACATGGCAAGTATCCTACTTACTGTTTATTATTAAAGTATGATTGATTTAAAATGTGTTAATTTCTGCCCTCGTGGCTCAGAGGTTAAAACATCTGTCCGCAATGCAGGAGACCTGGGTTTGATCCCTGGGTTGGGAAGATCCCCTGGAGAAGGAAATGGCAACCCACTCCAGTACTCTTGCCTGGAGAATCCCATGGAGGGAAGAGCCTGGTAGGCTACAGTGCACAGGGTCATAAAGAGTCGGCCACGAGTGAGCTACTTCACTTTACTTTTCTTCAACTTCTGCTGTACTGCATAGTGATTCAGTTATACACATATATACATTCTTTTTTATATTTTATTACATTATGGTATATCCCAGAATATAGTTTCCTGTGCTACACAGTAGAACTTTGTTGTTTATCCATTCCATATATAACAGTTTGCATCTACTAACCCCAAGTTTCCAATCCATTTTTACAACTCAACTGAAATGTCATTTCCACAGTAATATTTTCCCTAATTCCAGCAGGACGGTTGGCCACTGTGTGCGCTCACTAAACCCTCTGAATGCCCCTGTAATAACTCTAATCAAGGCTCCTTGTGATGCTTTCTTGACAAGCTGGCTTCTCTGGCTAGACTGGGTTATTCTGTAAGAATTAAGATTAAGTTTTATTAATCTATGCCTCCTCCAAATGTGCCTGGATTATGTTGTTGTTGTTTAGTCACTCAGTCATGTCTGACTGTTTGCAACCCCATGCACTGTAGCCCGCCAGGCTCCTCTGTCCGTGGAATTTTCCAGGCAAGAGTACTGGAGTGGGTTGCCATTCCCTTCTCCAGGGGATCACCCAACCCAGAGATCAAACCCAGGTCTCCTGCATTGCAGGTGGAATCTTTAGCCACATATACATAAATGTCTGGCGTATGTATGTATGTATATACGTATGCATACATATATATATCGGAGAAGGCAATGGCACCCCACTCCAGTGCTCTTGCCTGGAAAATCCCATGGACGGAGGAGCCTGGTAGGCTACAGTCCATGGGGTCACTAAGGGTCGGATATGACTGAGCGACTTCACTTTCACTTTTCACTTTCATGCATTGGAGAAGGAAATGGCAACCCACTCCAGTGTTCTTGCCTGGAGAATCCCAGGGACAGGGAGCCTGGTGGGCTGCCGCCTATGGGGTTGCACAGAGTCAGACACGACTGAAGTGACTTAGCAGAATATATATATATAGGGAGAGAGAGTAGAACGCTCTTATTTTCCTTCCAGGCCCAAATTGGATGCATCCTCTCAGCCCATTAGAGTCTGCTTAGATGATTATTGGTCTAAACCAAATACTCTCTTGAGGCTATCTTCATCTGGAAATGCATGCTACATAAATAGGTGTGGGTACAATTCTATGTTGGAAAAGTTCTAAAAAATGGAATGAGATGTGGAAATTGCCATTTCAAAAAAATTAAAAAACAAAACAAAACAGAGGAAAAGTAAAACCAAAGTACCTATTTAATTATTGTGAGAAGTGAGAAGGTTTTGAGGCAAACTGCTTCTTGATTGGACCTGGGCCCAGCATCCAGTTGGGGAGCTATTATATGATCCTCTTTTTCATTTCATGGATCTACTAAGTTTTGACTTTTTTTTTTCAAGTTTCTTAACCATGTACAATTGCAAGTCTGCACCTTAAACTTCCACAGAGGAGTAGCTTTCACTTGAGTGTTTTCACAATTATGTGTGTATGTGTGCTCAGTCACTTCAGTTGTGTCTGACTCTGTGACCCTATCAACTATGGCCAGCCAGGTTCCCAATCCATGGGATTCTGCAGACAAGAATACTGGAGTGGAATCCCATGCCCTCCTCCAGGGGATCTTCCTGAACCAGGGATCAGACCCATGTACATAAACAGACATATATTGGAGTTATAATGTATAAGATCTTGCAGGCCTCCTTAGCAACCTAATCCAAACATAACTACACATTGTAGGCAAAGGTTTTATGTCTCACTGAAATTTTTTATTCTAAAATTTGAGAAAATCCAGTGGAGTAGAAATAAGAAGAATGTAGCCTCAAACTATTGCCGATGGCCCAGTGTGTGAAGACGAGCACGTCCCTTTTCCTCAAGCCGATCCCCACTCTGACATCCTCACTGGTTCATCCCACCACATCATTAGATCATCCTGGACCTCTCATCAGGTGAGGGGACCAGGTCCCAGGCCCTCAGAGCTGACTTGGTAATTCTTAACTCGCCTCACCAAAGGGCACTTGCTCCTGCAGGACATTTTGGCAGCCTCGATAATTTGAAGACAGGAATCTCTAATGGTGGAAATTAAGCCCATAAAATAAACTGTTTTAGGCAAGCCCGCCTTCCTGTTCTCTCTCTTTCTCCCTATATTTGCCTATTTAAATATATCTAAATCTTCCAATTGTAGTACTACTCCCTTATCCACAGGGCATGCATTTGAAAAGCCCCAGTGAATGCCTGAAATCTTGGCTACTACCAACCGTATATGAATAACACTATGTTTTTTTCCTATACATACATGCCTATGGTAAAGTTTCATTTATAAGTTGGGCACAGTAAGAGAATATCTGAATTGCCAGCATCAGTACTCTAGTGCTTCGGGTCATGAGCATTAAGTTAGATAAGAGTTCCTTGAACATAAGGGCTGGGATGCCCCAACAGTCAATCTGATGACGGAGATGGCCAATAAGTGATGACAGGTGGGTAGCACGCACAGCACGGCACACCAGACAGAGGGATGATTAGTGTATTGGGTGGGATGAAGCCAGACAGTGTGGGTTTCATTACTCTGTTCAGAACGGTGTGTGATTTTTAAAAGGAGTGAGATAGTGCCATTTGCGGAGATGAGGATGAACCTAGAGACTGTCAAACAGACAAGTAAGTCAAAAAGAGAAAAACAAATATTGTGTAACACCACTTATAGATGTGGAATCTAGAAAAATGATAGAGATGAACTAACTTGCAAAACAGAAACAGAAACGCAGAAGAAGAGAACAAAAATACGGATACCAAGAGGGGAAGAGGGAGTTGGATGCACTGGGAGATTGGGACTGACACATATATGTTATTATGTATAAAATACATAACTAAATGAGAACCTACTGGATAGCAGGGAACTCTCTTCAGTGTTCTGTGGTGACCTAAATGGGAAGGAAATCCAAAGAAGAGGGGCTGTATATATGTATTTCTGATCCACTTTGCTGCACAGCAAGAAGCTAATAAAGCATTATAAAGCAACTAGACTCCAATAAAAATTAACAACTTAAAAAAATTGCTTACTCATGGAATTTTCCACTTAATTTTTTCAAACAGCACTTGATCATGGGGAACTGAAACCACAGAAGGGGAAGCTGAATCAGATGATGATTGGATAAGCGTGGCTAAAATTTCTGGTGTCATCAATCTTCACACATCTAGCTAAGATCTAGTGTTAAGAAACATATTTGATTAACTTAATTCTTTCCAAGAAAACATCTAGAGATTCTGATTCTCTTCATTGTTCTTGTGTAATGATGGTAGGAAAAATCACAAGAAGAGGGAACGCAGTGCTTTTCTTTTCGTCTGAAATGAAGCACGTCCAAGGAGAATGGTCATGTAGAAAGAGAGGGTGGCGCGGCAGGCTCTGATCTTCCTGGTTATGCATATCCTACATCCGATTTATTGAAAAGCTACTCCAATATTTATGTATTACTGTTACTGGTTATTATCTCAAAGAAGTCATTTATTGGAAATTCATCTGATCAACCTTCATGTAAACCCAAATTGCAAGTAAACATGATCGTTTCATTTTCTTTTTCTGACTTCTTCTTGGTTGTTTTAAAATGTTTGTAATGTGTCAGTCAAGGTTCACAAACAGCATCATTACTGACAATTTTGGCCAGGTAATTCTTTGTTGTGAGCTCTGTCCTGTGCACTCTAGGAAGCCCTGCAGTATCCCTAGCCACCATTCACTAGATCCTTGTGGTCTGGACAAACAAACAGTCTATGAGCTAAAAAATAGAGTCTCTGGACATGGCTAAATTTCTGTTGGAGGGTAAAGTCATCCCTTGTTGAAAACTGCTAGTCTAAAGGAATTTATTAGTTGTAGAATTTGTGTCCAATATGTCACTTTCAATATGAAGTTTCTTTATAGGAATATTTGAAAGCTTTAGTTAATTTCTAGACCATAAATTGATTGAAGTGAGATAGTATAATTAATAGATACACTTGAACTGCAATATTTAACCATGTGCTGGAAACAAATAAGTTAGGGCACCACTTTCAATCCCTCCCAACCGCAGGGTTCCCACTCCTACCTCAGGGTGAAAGCGATGTGTATGTGGGTATCAGAGATAACCCCTCAAAGAACAAGGAGAGGGACTTATACATACACTCGTTCATGCATTCTTTAAACACTGCTCCTGGGTTTCAGAGAAGGTGTTTATTCTCAGCTCTCTTGGATTGGGGTGGGGAAGTGCTGGAGAAGGGGAGGATTCTGGTCAGTAAATCATAGTGTTGCAATTTCAGCCAGCTTGTCCTAAGATGGTGAACTGTGCAGATGGTAATATGTGTAGAGTGCCAGTAGTATCTGCTGCAATCCTACTCATGGACTGAAGTCACTGAAGGAGAAAGGGTTTGAATATGTATGGGCACTAAAAGATAAGTGAAGGACGAAGAGAAATGGTGGCAGATTTAAGCATCATACGTGGAAGGATTGCTTGGGGACAGGATGACACCTCATCTTCTGAGTCTGAAAAGAAGATGGGAAGGATGGCTACAGATGGACATGGGTTTATGTGTTTGATGACAGGAAGGAATAGGACTGACATTTACCATCTTTGTCTCCTTGGTAACCTCTGAGAGAACATCTTCCCTGGAAAGTGATGATCTCTAAGAAGTTAAGAAATCAATAGCTATGAAGGGAACAAGTTAAAGACATGTGAGCAGCATCTAAAAGCTTAGCTGAGACAAAAATCGGAAAATTTGTGGTGGCACCAAGACTGTGGTGGGTCATCTCCAATAGTACCTAAGAGACATTGTACAAGCATAGAAAATGAAAAGGGTAGGACTCATATATTTATGAAATAAATGTTTATTGAGTGCCCAATAAGTGTCAAGAACTAAAGGCTGAAGATAAAACAGGCAACAGACAAATTAGACAAAATTCTATGATTTTACAGGGCTTTCTAGAGGAGAAATATAGAAAGCAAATAATTGATGAATACAATTATAGTGTATTAGGGTGAGCTGGGGTTGGAGACGGGGTGTCATTTTAGATAGCAAATGTGGACCAGGACTCTCAGAGAAGGTGTCATTTGAAAAAAGACTTAAAAGAGGTGAGAAATGAAGTCTTGGGGATTCAGGGAAGCATGGTTCAAGGAGAAGAAAGAGCAAGTGCCAGGGTTCTAAGATAGGAGAATGTGCAGCATGGTGAATGAGAGCAAAGTTAGTGTGATGGCCGGACCAATATGAGCCAGGGTAAACTGGTTAAATTGAGGCCAGAGAGATACCAAAACTGGAGGTCCACATTGTATAAGATCTTTGTAGTCTATGGCTTTTAAGTTGGTTTAATGCTAAGAATAAAGAGGAAAGATTATTTGAGAGGACCAGGGAGGAAAAGGATTGAGGATATTATAAAAACATATTTTAAATGACCATAGAAAAGGAGAGGAAGTGAGTCCAAGACGATGTCCAAGAAGAAGATGAATTGGGGGCCTGATGAAAAACGGGATGAGAAGCAGGGGAGAATGAAGTTCAGTTCAGTTCAGTCACTCAGTCGTGCCCAACTCTTTGTGACCCTATGGACTGCAGCACGCCAGGCTTCCCTGTCCATCACCAACTCCCAGAGCTTACTCAAACTGATATTCATCGAGTCAGTGATGCCATCCAACCATCTCATTCTCTGACATCTGCTTCTCAGTGAAAGTGCAGGATTTGAAGGACAAGAGAGTTCTTAGGTGGAGAATATACTTTTGAATGATAATTAACACTTATTTAGCATGACTGCTAATAAGTTGTAAAGAATGTGCATAAGCTGTAAAGAACAATATTGCATAGAAACCTGGAATGTTAGGTCCCTGAATCAATACAAACTGGAAGTAGTCAGACAGGAGATGGCAAGGGTGAACATCGACATTTTAGGAATCAGTGAACTAAAATGGACTGGAACAGATGAATTTAACTCAGATGACCATTATATCTACTACTGTGGGCAGGAATCCCTTAGAAGAAATGGAGTAGCCATCAGAGTCAACAAAAGAGTCCAAAATGCAGTACTTGGATGCAATCTCAAAAACGACAGAATGATCTCTGTTTGTTTCCAAGCAAACCATTTAATATCACAGAAATCCAAGTCTATGCCCCAACCACTAATGTTGAAGAAGCTGAAGCTGAATGGTTCTATGAAGACCTACAAGACCTTATAGAATTAACACCCCAAAAAAGATGTCCTTTTTGTTATAGGGGACTGAAATACAAAAGTAGAGAGTCAAGATACACCTGGAGTAACAGGCAAGTTTGGCCTTGGAGTACAAAATGAAGCAGGGCAAAAGGTTATAGAGTTTTGCCAAGAGAACGCACTGGTCATAGAAAAACCCTCTTCCAACAACACAAGAGATGACTCTAACACATGGACATTACCAGAGGGTCAACACTGAAATCAGATTGATTATATTCTTTGCAGCCAAAGATGGAGAAGCTCTATACAGTCAGCAAAAACAAGACTGGAAGCTGACTGTGGCTCAGATCATGAACTCCTTATTGCCAAATTCAGACTTAAATTGAAGAAAATGGGGGAACCACTAGACCATTCAGGTACCTAAATCAAATCCCTTATGATTATACAATGGAAGTGAGAAATAGATTTAATGGGCTAGATCTGATAGACAGAGTACCTGATGAACTATGGACGGAGGTTTGTCACATTGAACAGGAGACAGGGATCAAGACTATCCCAAGAAAAAGGAATGCAAAAGCTTAAATGGTTGTCTGAGGAGGCATTACAAATAGCTGAGAAGTGAAAGGCAAAGGAGAAAAGGAAAAGATATACCCATCTGAATGCAGAGTTCCAAAGAATAGCAAGGAGAGATAAGAAAGCCCTTCTAAGCGAACAATGCAAAGAAATAGAGGAAAACAATAGACTGGGAAAGACTAGGGATCTCTTCAAGAAAATTAGAGATACCAAGGGAACATTTCATGCAAAGATGGGCTCAATAAAGGACAGAAATGGTATGGACTTAACAGAAGTAGAATATATTAAGAAGAGGTGACAAGAATACACAGAAGAATTATACAAAGAATATCTTAATGACCCAGATAACCACAATGGTGTGATCATTCACCTAGAGCCAGACATCCTGGAGTGTGAAGTCAAGTGGGTCTTAGGAAGCATCACTATGAGAAAAGCTAGTGGAGGTGATGAAACTCCAGCTGAGCTATTTCAAGTCCTAAAAGATGATGCTGTGAAAGTACTGCTGCAATATGCCAGCAATTTTGGAAAACTCAGCAGTGCCCAGAGGACTGGAAAGGGTCAGTTTTCATTCCAATCCCAAAGAAAGGCAATGCCAAATAATGTTCAAACTCCTGCACAATTGCACTCATTTCACATGCTAGCAAAGTAGTGTGCCAATTTTTCCAAGCAAAGCTTCCATAGTATGTGAACTGAGAACTTGCAGATGTTCAAGCTGGTTTTAGAAAAGGCAGAAGAACCAGAGATCAAATTGCCAACATCCACTGGATCATCGAAAAAGCAAGAGAGTTCAAGAAAAGCATCTACTTCTGCTTTATTGACTATGCCAAAGCCTTTGGCTGTGTGGATCACAATCAACTGTGGAAAATTCTTCAAGAGATGGGATTACCAGACCATCTGACCTGTCTCCTGAATAATCTATATGCAGGTCAAGAAGCAACAGTTAGAACTGTACATGGAACAACAGACTGGTTCCAAATTGGGAAAGGAGTAGGTCAAGGCTGTATATTGTCACCCTGCTTATTTAACTCATATGCAGAGTACATCATGTGAAATGCTGGATTGGATGAAACACAAGCTGAAATCAAGATTTTTGGGACAAACATCAATAACCTCAGACATGCAGGTGACACCACCTTTATGGCAAAAAAATGAGGAGGAACTGAAGAGCCTCTTGATGAAAGTGAAAGAAGAGGGGGAAAAAGTTGGCTTAAAACTCAACATTCAGAAAACTAAGATCATGGCATCTGGTCCCATCATCACTTCATGGAAAATAGATGGGGAAACAGTGGAAAGAGTGACAGACTTTATTTTCTGGGCTCCAAAATCACTGCAGATGGTAATTGCAGCCAGGAAATTAAAAGATGCTTACTCCTTGGAAGGCAAGTTATGACCAACCTAGACAGCATATTAAAAAGCAGTGACATTAGTTTGTCAACAAAAATCTGTCTAGTCAAAGCTATGGTTTTTCCAGTAGTCATGTACGGATGTGAGAGTTGGACTATGAAGAAAAGTGAAAGCGAAAGTGAAGTCGCTCAGTCATGTCTGACTCTTTGCGATCCCATGGACTGTAGCCTACCAGGCTCCTTCCTCCACGGGATTCTCCAGGCAAGAGTACTGGAGTGGGTTGCCATTTTCTTCTCCAGGGGATCTTCCCAACCCAGGGATCGAACCCAGGTCTCCCGCATTCCAGGCAGATGCTTTAACCTCTGAGCCACCAGGGAGGCCCCTAATAAAGAAAGCTGAGCACCAAAGAATTGATGCTTTTGAACTGTGGTGTTGGAGAAGACTCTTGAGAATTCCTTTGACAGCAAGGAGATCAAACTAGTCAATTCTAAATGAAATAAGTCCTGAATATTTATTGGGAGAACTGCTGAAGCTGAAACTCCTATACTTCGGCAACCTGTTATGAAGGACTGACTCATTGGAAAAGACCCTGATGCTGGGAAAGATTGAAGGTGGGAGGAGAAGGGGACGACAGAGGGTGAGATGGTTTGATGGCATCACTGACTCTATGGACATGGGTTTGAGCAGTCTTCGACAGTTGGTGATGGACAGCGAAGGCTGGCATGCTGCAGTCCATGGGGTTGCAGAGTCGGACACAACTGAGTGACTGAACTATTGATGTGCTAAGGACCTTTATGTATTATCTCATTTAAATTTTGCAGCCACCTGATATGGGAATAAATTTTATTATCTAAATGTTGCAGCTGATGAAATTGAAGCATAGAGAGACTAATCCTCTTTCTTAAAGATGTGTTGCTAATCATTGGTGAAACTAGAATTTGATTTCCATAAGTCTTTCTGGCTCCTGTTCTTGACAAGTTCACTGTACAGGGCTAGATGCTGTGGAGGATTCAGGTGTGATGATATGGACTCAGGTCAATGAGAATCGAGGTTAGAGACAATTGAATGGGGCTGGAAATGGCACTTTGCAGTACTTCAGTGACTCAGTGGGTGGCAAGGAATCAGAGGCAGCAGAATTAAGATCGCACAGGTAGGATTATGGATATCGACACCAAGATGATACTAAACTAAAATAACAAAAGATAAAGACTTGCACTAGTTTACAGCCTGAAAAAAAGGTGCCAAAGGAAGGGAAACAATGAAGATAAAATTATGAGTTAAATAATTTACAAAGCAAAGTTGGGGAATACGTTTGATATGTTGGAGTTATGAATTAACTTTGGAGAGAAAGACTCTTATTTTATAGGAAAATAACTGAGGACCAGAGAAGCAAATCATGAACCCAAGATCATAAAGCCAATTAAATAGTAGCTCAGGGACAAGGGTCCAGGTTTTCTGATCTTCAGGACAAGTCCTTTCCAGTAGGCAACCCAGACGCTCTTGGTGAATCATTGTCTGCTGGTTATTTGTCTCTAATCCAAAGGAAGATATTATAGTTAATCAGTAAATACAGGATGGCAAAACCCACAGCCTTACAGAAACATGAAAGATATCTTGACCTTTGAGTTTCCTTCACATCTCTTCTCTTCCCCCTCCCCAACAGCTCCTTAGCTCAGATCACTGACTCTTCTTGACTATAAACTGCCTTTCAGATATTGCAGACCCCTGCATTGATGTCAAGCAGAAACTCAGGAAGAGAAAACTAAGGTCACCTTCAGGGAATTTCTAGCTAAATTAGGCTCCACTGAGTTTTGAAATCAAAATGCTTCTGGTAGGTGAATGCTGTATGGATGCGCTATCAAGCCCGTGTGTGACTGGGCATTTGTTATTGATATGACAGAGCCTAGCAGGCAATCTCAGGAGAGTCTGGATTTTAGAGGCAGTGCAAGTAGGTGAGATGAATAATTGTGTTTTTGACTTTTGAATTTCCTACACCTTGCCAGTAGTCATTGCAGCCAAAATTTGGGCCATGTGTATTCCAGAGAGGTTTTTGATTTAAGAATCTAGGTTATTTTGAAGGCAAGCAATATTCAATGTATCATCTACACCTAAGATTTTATGTATTTATTTTTATGGCAATGGGTGTTTCTCCTGTAATATGAAATATAAAATTTTAACATTGGAGGAATGACAATGGTCTATTGCTAACATGCACATTATCTTTGGCAAGCACTGAAATTCTTGATTAATGTTTAACTACAAGAAATACACTCAGTTCAACTAAAGGATCAGTTTCAGGATTCACGCTGAGTTGTCTTGATGATTAGAGCTTAGGCTCCAAGGAGAAGCCCCAGGGGCAAGGGGATCGAACATACCAACCAGTGGGAGCCTTGCTGACCTCTGGAGAATGTGCGCCGGATATAAGATCTTAATCCTTGCTTATCTCACCACAGAAATTTGGATGGAGAGACAGTATTTATCACAACGAGAAGTGGACCCAGGAGCTGAGTTCACTAGGAATCACACCATTTCAGAAGGTACTCGATTCAAAAGAGCCGTTTTCGAAGGGCAGTACTGTAGAAGGTTTGGTTGCTGTGCAGACAGAGATGATGGCTGCGTGACTCAGTTCTATGAGGCGGACGCGCTGTGTTACTGTGATAAATTCTGTGAAAGGGAGAATTCTGATTGCTGCCCTGATTACAAGTCATTTTGCCGTGAAGAAAAGGGCTGGCCTCCTCGCACAAAGCCTTGGTCCCCAGAAGGTAGGATTCGGGAATGTGTTCCAGCATTGCCCTAGTTCATAACATGGTCTAACTGTCTTTCTCTTTCCTTCCTTCCTGCCTCCATCTCTCTTCTTCCATCTTTCCTTCCTTCCCTCCCTACCTCTTTCTCTCTCTCCTTTCTTTCCACCCTTCCTTTCTTAAGTTGAAATGAAAAATGAATACTTTGATCACCAGGTTAAATTTCTTTGGATTGTTAACATGCTTTGATTCAGATGCCGGCACGTGCCTCAGCCTAGCACCTTCGGCAAAGTCCTGGTGTGACGGCCACGAAGGCTGATTTCCGTTCTGCTTTGAATAGCCACTCACCTTATAAAAAGTTACTTAAAATTCTTTCTTTGTAAAACATCTTGACAAAAAGCAACCTCTCGTGCTTTTTTGAGTGTAACCTCAGAAAATCACATCAAAGTCACAAGATTGATCCTCTGCAGATGTATGTAACATTTTACTTATTGTCTCATGAGTGGCGTTAGAACCTCTGTTACAGCAATGCCATTTAAACCAATGCAGGAGCGTAATAAAAGTGGCCACCCTCCCTGCCTAAGTAATCCCAAAGAGATTCTCCCTGAATGTTTTTGTTCATTTTGCCAATCAGGGATTTTAAACTGTGAAAAACAAAACAGTGCTTCATACAGAGTAGTTGTAAAAGTCTAAGACTGAGTGAATAAATATAAATATTGGGTTGGCCAAAAAGTTAATTTGGGTTTTTCTGTTACATTCTATAGAGCAACCTGAATGAATATTTTGGTCAACTCAATAATTCATAAGGAGGACAGTGTTATTTACTCTATTGGTTTAATTATAGTAGAATGACTGTAGGTTCTGAGCAATCAATATATCTAAAGTTTGCAAAAAACGCAAAACAAAACTCTCCTGCTCCACTTTATATGAGGCAAAATTCAGGTTTCCTCAAAACTCTGTCACATAATTATAAGTAGGTGATGGTGAGTGGAAATTACGATTAGAAGACAGTGCAGGACAAATTAGGATTTGTATCTTTACAGCAAAATCCAGATGCTGACTTTTGCTTTCATTTTCAATAGTGCCATCTTGTTTGTAAAACACACACATACTACGTTAAAATTTCCACAGCATGGTCATTCCTGCTAGACCTTTGCCTTTCCCAGCAAACAGCAATTAAATAGTCTATCAGAAATGGGAGAGCTTGTCATTCATTGAAAAATATTCATTGACCGCCTCCACCATGCCAGACATTGCACTTTTGCTGGGGCAACCATGGGGAAGCGGCTCAGACGGTAAAGCATCTGTCTGCAATGCAGGAGACCCGGGTTCGATCCCTGGGTTGGGAAGATCCCCCGGAGAAGGAAATGGGAGCCCACTCCAGTGTTCTTGCCTGGAAAATCCCATGGATCGCAGAGCCTGGTAGGCTACTGTCCATGGGGTCGCCAAGAGTCGGACACGACTGAGCGACTTCACTTTCACTTTATCCTTATGGGAGTGATAGTCAAGTTTTGGGGGGGGGGGGCGGGGGGGGGATGCGTGGTGTAAGATATTTAACAAATTCACTGTACAGTTGCAAATTGTGTTAAATTCTCAGAAGGAAACATTTCGGTGCTGTGGGAAAGCCTATCAGAATATAATGTCAACATGGAAAGCAGTATACAGTATTAGCTTGGGGAGTGAGGGGTGTGGTCACCTGAGGAGCTGACAGAACCGGGTCTGGGCGCCAGGAGCTTGGTGTGGACTAGGTGCTGGACGGAGGCCACCGTTTCTGGAGAGTCACGGCTGGCGGAGGGTTGAAGGTGACATTAGAAGGGGTTTGAGAGGAGTAGAGGGCAGATTTCGCTGGGACTTATAGGCTATATCAAGAATTTTAAATTTTATCCTATTATGAGAACTCATTGAAAGGTGTCAGGTATGAGCAGGGTCGGCTTCACGAATGCTGAGGGTGAGTATTATGTATTAGCTGCAGCGCTTTTGATGTGCTAAAGCATACTTGAGCTTTCCTTATTTGAGCCCTGTAGCCCATTTAGATGGAGAAGGCAATGGCACCCCACTGCAGTACTCTTGCCTGGAAAATCCCATGGATGGCGGAGCCTGGTGGGCAGCAGTCCACAGGGTCGCGAAGTCGGACATGACTGAGCAACTTCACTTTCACTTTTCACTTTCATGCTTTGGAGAAGGAAATGGCAACACACTCCAGAGTTCTTGCCTGGAGAATCTCAGGGACGGGGGAGCCTGGTGGGCTGCTGTCTATGGGGTCGCAAAGAGTCGGACACGACTGAAGTGACTTAGCAGCAGTAATAGCAGCAGTAGCAGCAGCAGCAGCAACAACCCATTTAGAAAAGAAACTGCTACTTCATCTATGTCCGTTTTTGCTTGAAAGCTAAGACTTTGCTAAGACTTTAATTTAGGGTTATGTTTTAGGTAGAACTTATGTTCCCGGTATAGCTTTTATTCCATTCATGATGGAGGGAAGCAATTTATTATTTTATTTAGAGGCAAAGGTTCACATCATAACTGTACTCATGAGGTAATTGTTTTCTTTTGTTTTTTCTTTCTTATGAAAGTAGCTTGTTGAAAGAAAATAACACTACACAATATTGAAAAAGATACAAAATTATATGAAATAAATAGACAATGGCATACTGCTGCTAAGTCACTTCAGTTGTGTCCGACTCTGTGCGACCCCATAGACGGCAGCGCATCAGGCTCCTCTGTCCCTGGGATTCTCAAGGCAAGAACACTGGAGTGGGTTGCCATCTCCCTCTCCAATGCATGAAAGTGAAAAGTGAAAGGGAAGTCGCTCAGTCTTTTCCGACTCTTAGTGACCCCATGGACTGCAACCCACCCACCAGGCTCCTCCATCCATGGGATTTTCCAGGCAAGAGTACTGGAGTGGGTTGCCAGTGCCTTCTCCAAATGGCATACTATTTGCAGTAATTTTTTGCATGTATGAAGTGACTTTCCTCTGAGATGCTAGAGACAAAATCACTGATTTATTCAATGTTTTTCAGTTATTTAACTGCATGATATGGTCTAATTTCTTACACTGTAATTATTTTCAACCTGGGACTTAAAAATGTATTATCTTAAGGTTTAAAAACAATATGCCAAATAAGTAAATAATGTCCCGTTTTAAAAAAATTTATTTATTTTAGTTGGAGGCTAATTACTTTATAATACTGTAATGGTTTTTGCCATACACTGACATGAATTAGCCACAGGTGTACATGTGTTCCCCATCCTGAACCCCCCTTCCACCTCCCTCCCCCTCCCATCCCTCTGGGTCATCCCAGTGCACCAGCCCTGAGCACCCTGTATCATGCATCGAACCTGGACTGCTGATTCGTTTCACATATAATAATATACATGTTTCAATGCTATTCTCTCAGATCATCCCACCCTCGCCCTCTCCCACAGAGTCCAAAAGACTGTTCTATACATCTGTGTCTCTTGCTGTCTCGCATATAAGGTCATCGTTACCATCTTTCTAAATTCCATATATATACATTATTATACTGTATTGGTGTTTTTCTTTCTGGCTTACTTCACTCTGTATAATAGGCTCCAGTTTCATCCACCTCATTAGAACTGATTCAAATGTATTCTTTTTAATGGTTGAGTAATACTCCATTGTGTATATGTACCACAGCTTTCTTATCCATTCGTCTGCTGATGGACATCTAGGTTGCTTCCATGTCCTAAACCACTTGTAAAAGAATGAAACTAGAACACTTTCTAACACCATACACAAAAATAAACTAAAAATGGATTAAAGATCTAAATGTAAGACCAGAAACTATAAAACTCCTAGAGGAAAACATAGGCAAAACACTCTCTGACATAAATCACAGCAGAATCCTCTATGACCCACCTCCCAGAATATTGGAAATAAAAGCAAAAATAAACAAATGTGACCTAATTAAACTTCAAAGCTTTTATACAATGAAGGAAACTATAAGCAAAGTGAAAAGACAGCCTTCAGAATGGGAGAAAATAATAGCAAATGAAGCAACTGACAAAGAATTAATCTCAAAAATATATAAGCAACTCCCGAAGCTCAATTCCAGAAAAATAAATGACCCAATCAAAAAATGGGCCAAAGAACTAAACAGACAGTTCTCCAAAGAAGACATACAGATGGCTAACAAACACGTGAAAAGATGCTCAGCATAACTCATTATCAGAGAAATGCAAATCAAAACCACAATGAGGTACCATCTCACGCCAGTCAGAATGGCTGCTATCCAAAAGTCTACAAACAGTAAGTGCTGGAGAGGGTGTGGAGAAAAGGGAACCCTCTTGAACACTGTTGGTGGGAATGCAAACTAGTACAGCCACCATGGAGAACAGTGTGGAGATTCCTTAAAAAACTGGAAATAGAACTGCCTTATGATCCAGCAATCCCACTGCTTGGCATACACACTGAGGAAACCAGAATTGGAAGAGACACATGTACCCCAATGTTCATTGCAGCACTGTTTATAATGTCCCTTTTGTATAAATTGGAAGTTGGACATATAGTTACTTCCAGTCATTGGGGAATTTCAAAGGTCAGATACAGAAAAAAAGTGATAGAGTTTGAAATGCAACCAGACTGGATTTTCCAGACAAAATCTCTAGTGTGGCAGATCTTAAGGAAGAGTCTAGAGAACCATCTGCTATGAATAGACATAAGCTAATTTGATTATACACAACTTCTATGTTCACACTGGTTAAAAAAAAAAGGATGTAAATCACTGACATTTGAATTGAATCAGAGTTATTTACCCCTTCACAACCTCCTTAACCACATTACAATGAAGATAAATCACATTCCAAATTCTGCTGTTCATACTGATAATTACAATAATATACATTGGTATGGAGACCTACACTAGTCCATAAACCTGTGTAAGCTTCATGAAATCTCAGGTCCCCATCCTGTTAGATGTTGCCATATTTACCATGCTTGAAAATTTATTGGCATTTTCCCATATCTGATAATATTACAGATTATCAGGTTATAATAAATCCTCTTACCCAGTGGCTGGACAGATGTTTTGGAGATTAATCCTAGGGTATCAGGTTTAAGCACGAAGTCTTTTGATCTTAAAAGATACAAAAAAACTGGGGAGTATGAGTGAGATATGATTTTTAACTATTTAAACTAATCTATATAAATTGAATATTGTTAAGTGATGAGTTGACTGCTTATATCCATTATGCTGATTAACAAGTCACTAATTTTACCAATGAAAGCCCATATCTGGCACTCATTATGCTATACTCTAGTGTTCATTAAAAGATGGATAGTGGAACCCCTTGTAGGAGCTGCCCTTGAGTCTGGACTTTCAGGATAAATTATATTGACCACCCATGGGATGCAGACTCCTGATTAAAGCAGGCAGTTGCCTTCCCTGAAGTGATGTTGGGGCCAACACAGATAGTAGAACACATTATGATGGAGTATTTTATTTTATTTTATTTTATTTTTTATTTTTTTTAATATGGAACGCTTCATGAATTTGCGTGTCATCCTTGTGCAGGGGCCATGCTAATCTCTGTATCGTTCCAATTTTAGTATATGTGCTGCCGAAGCGAGCACTGATGGAGTATTTTAAAATAAATTATATTATACTGTCATTTTTTCTTTCTTTCTTTCTTTTTTAACTTTACAATATTGTATTGGTTTTGCCATATATCAAAATGAATCCGCCACAGGTATACATGTGTTCCCCATCCTGAACCCTCCTCCATCCTCCCTCCCCACACCATCCCTCTGGGTCATCCCAGTGCACCAGCCCTGAGCTTCCTGTATCGTGCATCAAACCTGGGCTGGCGACTCGTTTCATATATGATATTATACATGTTTCAATGCCATTTTCCCAAATCATCCCACCCTCTCCCTCTCCCAGAGTCCAAAAGACTGTTCTATACATCAGTGTCTCTTTTGCTGTCTCGTATACAGGGTTATTGTTACCATCTTTCTAAATTCCATATATATGCGTCAGTATACTGTATTGGTGTTTGTCCTTCTGGCTTACTTCACTCTGTATAATAGGCTCCAGTTTCATCCACCTCATTAGAACTGATTCAAATGTATTCTTTTTAATGGCTGAGTAATACTCCGTTGTGTATATGTACCACAGCTTTCTTATCCATTCATCTGCTGATGGACATCTAGGTTGCTTCCATGTCCTGGCTATTATAAACAGTGCTGCGATGAACATTGGGGTACATGTGTCTTTTTCCCTTCTGGTTTCCTCAGTGTGTCTGCCCAGCAGTGGGATTGCTGGATCATAAGGCATACTGTCATTTTTTCTAAAATCAAGAGACTTATTTAACTTTCCAAAAATCTGATTTACCTAATTCTTTAATAATGGCTGTTAATGTTGCAAAACTCATTTGGTTTTGACAGTCACAGCTATGCATCTATCTACTTATTTATTTATTTATATCAAGGTGTAACCAGTTTGATTACCTCACACTGAAGGCTTTTATATGCTTTTCACTGAGAAAATAAAGACACCAGGAATTCTTTCACCTCTCATCATAATTTTCAACTTACTGCCATCTTGGTTACTGTTTCCATGAAGTAGATTCCTCTTCCTGAGCTCTGAATCCCATCATCTCTTGTCTTTTCAAGATCTCCACCCTTACAATTGTCCCTTCCTTCCTCCCTCCCCTCTCCTCTTCTCTTCTTTCCTCTCTCCCTTTTTCTCCCTCTTTCTCTCCTAAACCATCATTTCCCTCCTTCTTTTCTGGATCAATCAATTTACAAAGTTATTGATTTATGAAAGTATTTTTGTAGCTCCCAACTTTTCTTTAACTACTCAATTTCTACTACCTTTAAATCATCAATCATATTTTCAAATTATCATTTTATTTTATTTTTGATATCTCATCCATTATTTTATTATTTCAACAAATTTATTGAGAACCTACTACTTGCCAGGCACTGTATGAGGCACAAAAAAAACAAAGTTGAACAATGACACAAAAACACAATTCCTGTCCTCATGGAGTTTACAATCTGGAAGGTCTACATTAATCAAACAAATATATATATAAAATTACAAAGGTGTTCAACATTAAGTAGAGGTCATGTGATAATGTAATTTTTTTCTTACTCTGAAAAAAATTAGGGAATGCTTCCCTGAGGAAGTAGTGACTGATTCATTTTTATACTGCAGGCAGATTTCTCTCTCTTTTTTTTAAGTGCAATTTTAATCAAGGTAACTCACCTAACCCTAGATGGGAACAAAAATATTTTATGTTACCTATGTTATCAATTATTAGCGCTGCTATTTATAATTCTGAACATTGAAAGAGTTAATACCTCAAAAACATGAAAGCAGTGACTGGCACAGCACCTTAAAAGCATTTAAGAGAAGTTAGCTATTATTACTTCTTAGTTTCATTGTGCTCCTTATTTCACTTACTTTGTATTTGACTCTTATTGCACTTTAAATATCTGAAATTAGTGAGAATTAAAGTGCTTCTTCCACCAAAGGAAACTTTGTTCATGCTATTCTTTTGCTTGAAATACCTTCATCACTTAGTTGACTCCTATTTGTCTTTCAGATCTCAAATTAACATTTTAAAAGAAATACTTTTTATTTAAAACTAGTAGAATCCAAAACAGGATACAAACATTGCTTGGGAGATGGAGCTAGACATCAAAAATTAATTTCTAATCCTGACTCTGTTTCCATGACGAAGTGATACCTAGCATGGGAATCATACAGTTTATTCCTTAGAGTGATACAGGATAATTCATCTTTTCACTGCTGGTGAGTGTAAATTGGTGAAATCATTAAAAAAAAAAAAAAAAAAAAAAAGATGATATGAATTAAATGCCTTAAAGATGTCCAAATCTCAATTTTGACCCAGAACTTCCACTTCTTGGAACTTTTCCTGAGGAAATAACTAAGAAAGTGAGCAAATGTCATTTACAAGACATTCTCTTGCAGGACGCTGGTGGGTAGTTGTAGCTCCCAACTTTCAAAGAGCCCACCCTCATCTCCATGTCCTTAACCAGTTTTATCTTATTTCCTCCTTTCCTTTAATGGCAAAATATCTGAAAGAAACATTTCACTTCCTTACTTCTAAACCTCTCATTAGCTCATTCCTACAAGACCTTGTTCCCTGCTACTTTACCGAGCTCTATCTTGGCAGGGTTATTGAAGGCTTCCATGTTTTCAAGTGCAGTATTCAGGTGTCCATTCTCTTTTATTTTATTTTTTGGCTGTGCTGTTCAGCATGTGGAATCTTAGTTCCCCTACCAGGGATCAAACCTGCCTCCTCTGCATTGGAAGTGCAGAGTCTTAACCACTGGACCACCAGGGAAATCCCAGATCCCCATTCTTTTCTTGACCCCCTCAGCCATACTCTATGTAGGTGACTGTTTCTGCTTCTGTGGAATATGTCTGTTGCTTTCCAGGACTCCACCATGCCCTGAATTCCCCTCTTCTTCCCAGGTCACTTATTCCCAGTTTGTTTTTCTGAATGTCTGTTGGTTACAGTGTTTGAGCTCAGTCCTGGATGTCTTTCTCTTACCTACAAACACTCTCTCAAGGAGACTGTTATTTATTCTCAAAAACCTAAAGATAAGTACTTTACTGGCTCTGAAATTCATGTTCCAGCCTTGCCTTGACTTTGGACTTCCATTCCTACTCTACTTGATGTTCTCCATTAGGATGTCTAACTTAGATTTGATCTTAGTCTAAAATATGTAAGGCGGAAGCTTGATTTCTCACTACAAACTTGTTCCTTATTTCAATAATAGCATCACTGCTTCTCTATCCCTTAAGCAAAAATCTTAGTGAGACTTCTGTGACCCTTGTTTTTCCTGATTCTCCAATAGTTAATCCTATTTGCTTTGGCTCCAAATTAAGTTAATCCAGTTCTTTCCACCCTTATCTGTATCAGGCAAATCCTTCATTCCTCTGGGAATACCACTCCAGGCAGTAGACTCGGAGAGGTGAGAACACAGTTTATGGAAGAGACACTTTGGATAAGGTCTTACAAGTCCCTGTAAGAGGTTCAGTTTTAGTCTAAATTTAATACAGAAAAACATGAGGCTTTTAAGCAGAGAGTGACATAACACAGATCTTAAGAGAGCTCTCTAAATGCTGTTCAGGGGATGAAGGATACACTGGAGTCAGGCAGGAGCAGAGGAAGGGGGTGAACTGAATTTCTGTATTAGTATAAAAGCTGATGCTTCACTTTGTCAGTACTTTGGCCAGGCTCAGATGAACAAATAATGGTTTTTGTTTAAGAAGCCACCTCTCAAGTGAGATTGTAGCAAACATTGTTTCTGATAGTCAATTCTGACTTGACATTAAGGAAGGAAGACGAAGAAATGGAACTTTTGATAACACTAGACATAGTACTAATGATGTTGGGCAGGCCTGGGGATAGCATTCTCTTGGCTTCAAAATTAGTAGCTGGGGAACAGGTCAGAGAAGGGACAGCCTCCTCCAATTAGAACCTTTGTAATTTCTAGTCCCTTTATCTATAAAACTGGTACATTGGACAAGAAACATTTAAGCTGTATGAATAAAAACCAGCTTTCAGATATACATATGTATACGTACATACATACAACATCAGTTCAGTTCAGTAGCTCAGTCATGTCTGACTCTTTGCAACCCTATGGACCGCAGCATGCCAGGCCTCCCTGTCTGTCACTAACTGCCGGAGTTTACTCAAACTCATGTCCCTTGAGTCAGTGATGCCATCCAACCATCTCATCTGCTGTCATCCCCTTCTCTTCCCACCTTTAATCTTTCCCATCATCAGGGGCTTTTCAAATGAGTCAGTTCTCACATCAGGTCACCAAAGTATTGGAGTTTCAGCTTCAACATCAGTCCTTCCAATGAATACCCAGGACTGATCTCCTTTAGGATTGACTGGTTGGATCTCTTTGCAGTCCAGGGGACTCTCAAGAGTCTTCTCCAACACCACAGTTTAAAAGCATCAATTCTTTGGCACTCAGCTTTCTTTATAGTCCAACTCTCACATCCATACATGACCACTGGAAAAACCATAGCTTTGATCAGACAGACCTTTGTTGGCAAAGTAATGTCTCTGCTTTTTAATATGCTGTCTAGGTTGGTCATAACTTTTCTTCCAAGTAGCAAGTGTCTTTTAATTTCATGGCTGCAATCACCATCTGCAGTGATTTTGGAGTCCCCCAAAATAAAGTCTGCCACTGTTTCCATTGCTTACCTATCTATTTGTCATAAAGTAATGGGACCAGATGCCATGATCTTAGTTTTCTGAATGTTTTAAGCCAACTTTTTCACTCTCCTCTTTCATTTGCATCAAGAGGCTCTTTAGTTCTTCTTCACTTTCTGCCATAAGGGTGGTGTCATTTGCATGTCTGAGGTTATGGATATTTCTCTCTGCAATCTTAATTCCAGCTTGTACTTCATCCAGCCCAGCACTCTGCATATATGTTAAATAAGCAGGGTGACAATATACAGCCTTGACGTTCTCCTTTCCTGATTTGTTCCATGTCCAGGTCTAACTGTTGCTTCTTGACCTGCATACAGATTTCTGAAGAGGCAGATCAGTTGGTCTGGTATTCCCATCTCTTCCAGAATTTTCCACAGTTTGTTGTGATCCACACAGTCAAAGGCTTTGACATAGTCAATAAAGCAGAAGTAGATGATTTTCTGGACCTCTCTTGGTTTTTTGATGGTCCAGTGGATGTTGGCAATTTGGTCTCTGGTTCCTCTGCTTTTTCTAAATCCAGCTTTAACATCTGGAAGTTCACGGTTCACGTACTGTTGAAGCCTGGCTTGGAGAATTTTGAACATTACATTGCTAGCGTGTGAGATGAGTAAAATTGTGTGATAGTTTGAGCATTCTTTGGCATAATACATACATACATATATATGTGTGTGTATGTGAGAAAATGTTTGCTTCTGGGATTTTTGGTGCCCACCTCCCTTCTACCCCTCAGGTTTCAAACACTGTGAGATATATATGCATATAGGGCTTCCCAGGTGGTGCAGTGGTAAAGAATGCACCTGTAATGCAGGAAACACGAGAGACATGGGTTTGATCCCTGGGTTGGGGAGAGTCCCTGGTGTAGGAAATGGCAACCCACTCTAGTATTCTTA
This sequence comes from Bos indicus, assembly GCF_029378745.1. Taxonomy (NCBI): domain Eukaryota; kingdom Metazoa; phylum Chordata; class Mammalia; order Artiodactyla; family Bovidae; genus Bos; species Bos indicus. The sequence continues at coordinate 7,628,097 of NC_091782.1, read as the reverse complement.
CCTCAAAGATTCCATGGACAGAGGAGCCTGGCAGGCTACAGTCCATGGGGTCCCAGTCAGACATGACTGAGCCACTGAGCACACACACACACACACACACACACACGTACATATACATACATATTGAATCATTTGCTGTTTAGCAGAAATTAACATAAAACTGTAAATCAACTATACTCCAGTAAAATAAATTTTAAAAATCAGCTTCCCCCCCCACTTTCATCCACCCTTTAGAACTAGTCAGTGGAGTACTTTCCTTGACTTTGAATGACACTTGAATTGTTGCTTGAATTTTTACTGTTGCTTGCCTAGGTAATGAAAAGTTCTAGGATCTTTGTAAATTGCAAACATAGAAATTTATTTACAAAAAGTGTTTAATCCTGGGTAGTAATTAAAACTCTGAACTTAATTTAAAGTTGAGTCATTTTCCTCCCCTGTGGGCCACTAAAGAAGTGTTTTCCTTCTCTCTTCCTGTGATGGTGGAATACACGGAAAAGGGATGGATAGATGCAAATACAAGGATATTCGAAATTCATTAAGCAACTGTGAGAACACGGTGCTTGCTGAAAAAAGCAGCTGTAAATGTTCCCTGAGAAACAACGTTTTGAAAAATTGGAAGGTAGCTAACCTGAAATTGGCTTTTGTGACATTATGGCTTGTAGTTAAACCAGGACACTTGAAATGATTTTTAAATATGTAGATTTACTCCTATTACTATATACAGTAAAAAGTTAGAATTCCTAGAGGGGTGGGATGGGGTGAGAGGTGGGAGGGAGCTTCTAGAGGGAAGGAACATAGGTATACCTCTGGCTGATTCATGTTGATGTATGACATAAACCAACACAATATTGTAAAGCAATTATCCTCCAATTAAAAATAAATATATTTTTTTAAAAAGTTAGAATTCATTTTATTTAACTAGGGGCCATTGATGTGATCTCTCAATGTTACGTTTCCATCAAGAAAGTTTTCATGTGACACAGGAGTGAATTATGTTACTTTTGCTAATTCAGTAATTTGTGTAAGTTATATTTACAAAGAGATTTAGTTTCTAGCTAGTGCACTATTTTACCATATCTTTCTGATTGGTTTTCATGCAATAATAATTCACCATTGATCTCTTTGGAGTAGTTTCTATAATCTGGTAAAACAGCAAAAAGTTGCAGTTAATGTGACTTCACTGGTGGCTCAGACCATAAAGAACCTTCCCGCAATGTGGAAGACCCAGGTTCAATCCTTGGACTGGGAAGATCCCCTGAAGAAGGGAATGGCTACCCACTCCAGTATTCTTGCCTGGAGAAATCCATGGACAGAGTAGCCTGGAGTGCTGCAGTCCATGGGGACGCAAAGAGTTGGACAAAACTGACCAACTAACACTTTCCCTTTTTGGTTAATAGTTGAGGAATGTTTAGATTTAGAACACAAAGGGCTGCAGTCTTATAAACTTTCCTCTGGATTCACATCCTGGAGAAAAAATAGAGTTTCTCTTCGTAAGGTGAATTCGCTGAAACAGCTTCATATTTTGGTCCAAAACCTTGTTCCTTCCTCTAATCATATGCAACTATTTATATCCATATGAGACTTGATTAGATTTTAAGATGAGAAATGCTATTAATTATTTCAAACACTGTTTTACTGCTTCCCTATTTCTTTAAACACATTAATTATTTTTTGAGTGTGTTTAGTGATTAATACCTCAGTAATCTAGTTTTTAATGCTTTACAAATCCTCGCAGTTGGGACAAATACACAGTGCAAGGATAGAAGCTCATGGAACAAATCCAGAAAAATTGGATAAATCAGATCAGATCAGATCAGTCACCCAGTCGTGTCCAACTCCTTGCGACCCCATGAATCACAGCACGCCAGGCCTCCCTGTCCATCACCAACTCCCTGAGTTCACTCAGACTCACGTCCATCGAGTCAGTGATGCCATCCAGCCATCCCATCCTCTGTCGTCCCCTTCTCCTCCTGCCCCCAATCCCTCCCAGCATCAGGGTCTTTTCCAATGACTCAACTCTTCTCATGAGGTGGCCAAACACTGACAAAAACCCCATGTAGATTTCTGTCTGACTGGCACCAAATATTTTTGCATATTTGAGAACACTAAACACAATTTTAGAGTACTTGTTATGTGAATGCATTTTATTAATCAATTTAGAATTTTGATTTGTTTACATGTTGTGTTGACAGGTTGCCACAGAGATGGTCAACATTATGAAGAAGGATCAGTAATTAAAGAAAACTGCAATTCCTGGTAATGAATTTAAGTGGCCCAGAACTGAATTCTGCTGTGTATGTTTTCTTCAAGTAAAAGGAATATCTGTGAAACAAAACATATGTTTAAATACAGATACACAGAATCATAAGATAGCACATATCAGTAGTCTTTATGAACATATTTAATTTTAATAGATGTGCCAAATCTACACATGAATATTTCTTTTAATGTTTGAGTTTGATGTTAGTGACAGTCCATTAAGCATATCTATTAATTACAAACATTCTGATATACTATAGACAAATCAAATCGTGTTTCCTTGAGCACAGTAACTAAATATATTATAATCAGACTGCCTTAAAATGATTATCCTGCAGAGAATTTCCAATTACATATACTGAAGCTGCTGTCTTCATTGTTGTCTATTTTCAAACTTCAATGACTGAGTGGTCATTTCATTCATTAACTGCCTGGAGTAGAAGATATTGCGTTGTAGCGTAATTAATGAATGTGTTGTGATTTGTTTTTGTCAAGAATTAAATAGTCATTAATCAAAACATTAACATTAATCAAAAATATATTTTATGCCTTAACAAGGTGCAACTCTGGGTACTAATTTTGTAAATGTACTCCTAAAAGGCCCAGTCACTTTCATAATGCTTGTATTTTTACAGCACATGCTCAGGACAGCAGTGGAAATGTTCCCAGCATGTATGCCTTGTTCAACCAGGATTAATTGAACATGTCAATAAAGGAGACTATGGGTGAGAAAAATTTTGCTTTCTGGGATTTTTGGTGCCCACCTCCCTGTTACCCCTCATGTTTCAAACAATGTAATTCCTATCACTTACCTGCAAAAAAAGATCATTCTTAAAAAAAAAAAAAGAGTGTGAGAGAAATGGAGAGGGAGATAGAAAGACATGTGAAATTGGAATACACAGAGGTAAACTTCAAATAACTAAAAATTAAAATGTACAAAGGAGAAATATGGAGCATGGTCTTAAATTATTCAGGAAGGAGCACTGTCATGGTATGAGTGAGGTGTGTAGGAGGAAATTTAGTTTAAATAAGTAGTCAGACAAAATCAGGAAGTAGCAAACTGATTCGTTCATGTTTATTTTCTTTCCTTCCACATTTGCCCTGACCTAGCCAATCACACTTTTACTTTTCACTTTCATGCATTGGAGAAGGAAATGGCAACCCACTCCAGTGTTCTAGCCTGGAGAATCTCAGGGATGGGGGAGCCTGGTGGGCTGCCATCTATGGGGTCGCACAGAGTTGGACACGACTAAAGCGACTTAGTAGCAGCAGCAGCCAATCACAAGCTCAAGCTATCCTGTGCAGAATCTTACCTTAAGAGAGTATTATTTTACCTTGAGGATTCCCCAAAAGACCAGTCCATCTAGACAGTTTCACTGAGATGACTGATATCTAGCCAATTTCACTCATAGTTGAGTCAAAAGGTCAGGCCATTTTACTTTGCTAATAAACAAAAACTTGGGCTGATTGACACTTAAAATAACTGTTTGATGCTCTGATAGATTAGCAAAGTCACTTTGCCACTTCATAGAAGGAATAAGGAGAAGATGCCAACACTGGCTTTTTTTACAGAACTGAAAGGAAGAGGGATGGTGGGATGGTTTCTGCTTCAGGATTTCTCTACCCTTGATAACATTTTCCACCTTCAGGAAAAGATTTCACTTGAAAAGATCTATTGTCTAGCAACTATAAAAGTGAAGTCATCCTCAAATGAATTTTTAAAAAGTAAAAATATCATTTCTCTCCACACTTAAGCTGTATGTTTCCCAGCACAATGGAGCACTAATTTTCAACGTACCCTGAGTATTTTCTTGGAAGACGTGAAAGCCAGAAGTCACATTTGTTGATGTTAATATTCTCAAACCATTTTAAACTCCTCTGTGTGTGTGTTTCACCAATATTTTAGGTGATAATATGATGACATTTTAAGTATTTCTAGGGAAAATCAATTCTTTTCCGTGGCTAAGTGATATTTAAATTATTAAAAGAACATGAGAATATGTGTCATCATGGGAGATTATCTGAATCAGGTTCCTAAAAGGATTCAAATGCTTGACCTAGCAAGCACACACTTCCAGGAAGCCAAGATAAGCAGCCAACCTTTCTGCTGTCACAGAACCCAAGAGAAACCACCGCTTAAAGCAATGTGGAGAGAAAGTCATGTAAGAGTCTAGATCTGTTGGGAATGCTATCTCCCTTGGAAGGAAGCATTTTCCCATCATTCATTTACTGTTGAGAGTACTCTAGGACTATATCAGAGGCATGGGCTTTACCTTTTAGTAGCAAACATAGATGACTCAAAAAAAAAAAAAAAAGGTGAAATAAAATTGCAGGAAAAGAAAATATACACAGACAAAAGGGAAAAAAGAGGTGTATCACCAATCGCCCTGCTTGTGGCGCCAATTGTCTCGCTGTATCCCACTGTGCACACTGTTCGTTGAACCTAGGGTAGGCAAGGCACAAGCTAAGAGGCTGGAAAGAGACTCGAGGAGCCCTAGGAACTTCAGACACGTTTATTCTCTCCTGGTGGGCACAGCAGCCATAACACAGCCCCTCTCTTGGCTGGCTCAGCGGATGTACTGCAGTTCTCTCCTCTTGTGACTGACCCAATGGACACAGCCGTGAGGCAGCAGTAACTTCCCCTACTTTATGGGTGGAGCTCACATATATGCATACCACACACGACTCGTGACCAACTGAGTACCTCATGACGCACATGTGCAGTGCTGTAAATGATTTCAGCTGTTACACAGTCATTATTTACAAAATGTGGGGCAAGAGAGCCTGGACACGCCATCTTGGCCAATTTGCTCTCTCCCCACACTCCACCCCTTCAGGGTCTCTCGCTCACATTCTGTGTGCCATCCATCTGTGATATTCCCTTGGCCAGTAACACTGACCCTTGGATTTACATCTTGCAACAGCAGTAGCTACAACAGCAGTTACATCCCCAATACATAGCAAAACCGAACACCAGGTATCACTCGGGACTCCTGTTCCAGTCCTTGCCCTCATGGTGCTAGAAGAGTCACCCACTGCACGTGGAGTGCCTTTATCTTTCATGGCCAAGTCCAGTCCACTGTCTGTCCTTGTGAGATTGTAGGAAAGCCTCCACAGGGGCAACTCCCTTCCTGCAGAATTTTAATTAAGGACACACAAAACCCCCGACAGGCACCAGGCCCACCCCGCAAGGAAGGGGTGTTTTGTGGTCCCTGTTCACAGTTCACCCACATGATTACACTTTTCTAAATCTGAGGACACGGCCTTTACAGTACCCTCCCCATAAATTAGGCCACGTTTGCATCTGCATAACCCAGTTGGGACCCCTGCTAGCTCGGGCCACCTGTGGGCTCTTGGCACTTTCAAAATGGCGTCCTGCATGCCGTCTCTCTACTTCTCTCAGTGAAGTGAGGTGAAGTCGCTCAGTTGTGTCCGACTCTTTGCAACCCCATGGACTGTAGCCTGCAGGCTCCTCCGTCCTTGGGATTCTCCAGGCAAGTACACTGGAGTGGGGTTGCCATTTCCTTCTCCAGGGCTTCTCTCAGTAAGGATCTGCAAAACCTCTCAGGTGCGCGGCCCACCCCTGTGTTCCAAAGTCACAAAAGCCATGCTTCCAAGTGTTTCCTGTGCGTTTGCTGAAACTGCTTACCCAAGTTGACCAACTCCACCTGAGTATATGTCGTGAACTCAGTCACACTGGGGTCCCTTGACGAAGCCCCACTCCTTGGCCTTAGGCTGCTCATGCTTCACTTTCTGCTGCACAACGGGCCTCACTGCCAAGCGGGGACCCACGGGCTCATAACGTTCATCCTCACTGTCACTTACCGCCTCGCTGTCAGAGATGCTGGGTTCTTCAGGGCCACGGGGTTCTCACTTTAACACCAATATATGCTGCTCTAGTTCTTCCAAGAGTCTCTGCACATTGCACACCGGCATGGCATCACAGAGAGCACTATCAATATTCGCCTTCAGGGCAGTCAGGAAAACCCACCCCACGGTGCCAGGCAGTTCGTGCTGCCTTGTTGGGCAAATGAGAACTCATTGCCTGTAACGCCTTTTCAATACTATCCAGTGAACCATCCACCACTTCCCAGTCTTCCAACTGGAGCCCATGTCAAGAGAACAGAGGCCACCAGTACCATATGCTATCTGGTGGCCACTGGCTTCCTCCATCTAGTGGAACCTCAGGCTCCCCTACCTGCTGGATATCCTGCCAACTATGCCAATTGTATTGCTGATCATCCTGTTTGTGGCACCAATTGTCTTGCTGTATCCCACTGTGGACACTGTTCTTTGAACCCAGGGGAGGCAAGCTGTGAGCTAAGAGGCTGGAAGGAGACTTGAGGAGCCACAGGAACTGGAGGCACATTTATTCTCTGCTGGCTGGCACAGCAGCTCTAATACAGCCTCTCTCTTGGCTGGTTCGGAAGCCATAGCAGTATTCTCTCTTGGCTGATGCAGCAGCCATACAATTCTCTCCTCTCGTGACTGATCCAACAGACACAGCCATGACATCACAGTAAAACCCCGACTTTATGGGTGGAGCTCACATATATGTGTACTGCACACAACCTGTGACCAAGTGAGTACCTCGTGACAGGCATGTGCAATGCTATAAATGATCTCTGCTGTTACATACTCATTGTTTACAAAACATGGGGAGAGGGAGCCTGAACACACCATCTTGGCCAATTTGCTCTCTGCCCACAAGAGTTAAGTAAAAGAGATGAGTGATGAAGAAAAGGACTAACACTAAAATTATTTACCAGGGAAGAAAAGACAGAGTGTAAAAAGTCCTTGAATTTAAAAGAAAGTTCTAATTCTCAGATATTTACTGTTTCTGATGTTCAAGTTGCTTTCATTGTGTGAAAATGATATCATTTTATATCATTCAATGTCTATTTTAGGCTCTTGTAAAAATAACCTACATGGAAATATATGCAGCCTTTGCTTTAAAGCATTTATTCCTGTCATCTTGGTAGTATTGAGATCCAAGCCTTTATTCATTCTGCATAACCTGCTTTGGTGCTTATGTGTTCCTTGTATTATGTTTTCGTGCAATTAATATTAACAAAACATGTGTTTCCCTTTTGGCACTGCTGAGGATACAAATAAATAATGTCTTGGAGGAATTTACAATCCAGCTGAGGAGCCCACATGCCATAGCTGTGTAGAAGGGTTTCTAATGATAGGGCTGTTATAAATCCTAAATTCGTAGCGCAAGTGATCACCAGCAAGGTAGTGGAACAAGGGGAGAAAGAGACAGTCTCAGTTATCTGATGTTATGTAACAAAATCACTTCGGAATTTAGTAGCTTAAAACCACAAATTTTATTTATTTATTAAAAGTTCTCTTTATTTTGGCTGCACCTTGCAGCAAGTGGGATCTTTTTTTTTAAATTAGTTTATTTTTTATTGAAGGATAATTGCTTTACAGAATTTTACTGTTTTCTGTCAAACCTTAACATGAATCAGCCATAGGTATACATACATCTCCTCCCTTTTGAAACTCCCTCCCATCTCCTTCCCCATCCCACCCCTCTAGGTTGATACAGTAACATGGAAACTTACCTTACATTACCATATGTAAAATAGATAGCCAATGGGAATTTGCTATATGGCTCAGGAAACTCAAACAGATGCACAAGCTTTATTTATTTATTTTCTTTTTTTATTAAATTAATTAATTTATTTTAATTGGAGGCTAATTACTTTACAATATTGTAGTGGTTTTGCCATACATTGACAGGGAAGCAACCTAGATGTCCATTGGCAGATGAATGGATAAGAAAACTGTGGTTCATATACATAATGGAATATTATTCAACTATTAAAAAGAATGCATTTGAATCAATTCTAATGAATTGTATGAAGCCTATCATACAGAGTGAAGTAAGTTAGAAAGAAAAACACCACTACAGTATATTATATATACTGTATACACATATATATGGAATTTAGAAATATGGTAACGATGACCCTATATGCTAGATAGCAAAAGAGACACAGATGTAAAGAACAGATTTTTGGACTCTGTGGGAGAAGGCGAGGGTGGGATGATTTGAGAGAATAGCATTGAAACATGTAAACTATCATAAGTGAAATAGATCACCAGTCCAGGTTTGATGCATGAGACAGCGTGCTCAGGGCCAGAGCACTGGGATGACCCTGAGGGATGGGGTAGGGAGGGAGGTGGGAGAGGGGTTCAGGGTGGGGAACACATGTACACCCATGGCTTTATTTTTATGTTCACATCAGCAATACAGGATGGGCTTAGCTGAGGCTCTTTTCCTGATCTTTCCTTGGGTTACTCATGTGTCCACAGACATCTGGAGCCTTAGCCGGGCTGTACTGTCTAGGTGGCCTCACTCCCACGGCTGGTGGTTGGTGCTGGTTGTTGGGGGCCCACATGTCTCCAGGAGGACAGCCTTGGCTTCTTCATATAATGACAGTGTTCAAGCAGGACATGAGTGGAGGCTAGAAATGACCCCTTCGGAGGCTGAGGCTTGAAATTTTCAAGCAGTTTCACTGCTTTCTACTGAGCAGAGCAAGTCACCAGGCCAGCTCACTTGCAACAGTTGGAGAAATGAACTCCATTTCTTAATGGGAAGAAATGGAGAAGAATTTGTGCCCATTTTTAATCTATGGTATCCCTAAACCTGATTTTTTATTATGAACTCAATGTCTAGTCTATTGAATAAGTTGGTCCTGATTTCTCAATGATGTGTCAAATCAAAAATACCCCAAACTAAAAAGATTAGCCCTTGACTTATCCTTGGTTACTGGCAGCTCCCTCTACCCTGTCAACTAAGCCAGAATATCCAAAGTTAGTTTCAGGCTTTTCCCCTCTTCACTCTCAGCCACTAGGCTCTTATTTTTCTCACAAAGCTTATTTTAGAAATTCGTTTCCTGTATTTCTATGCTATATTCTAGTGCATTTCTTGATCAAGCCTAGTTTGAAGTGATCTGAGTTTTTCTTTTGTTTCCAGCCTAGTGAAACCTCAAACCAATCCTTTACACTCTCATGGCTATCCTTCTAAAACAAAGCTTTGCTTCTCTTACTCTTGTTCTTGAAAACTCTTCAATGACACTCCATTGATTTAGAATATAATTACGCTTCTCTGCATAAATGACAATTTGGCCCAAATGCTTTACCGCCTCATCATTTACACTCTTTCCAGCCTGTCTTTCTGGTCTCTGTCATAGTTTAAGCATTACATATCTCCTCTTCGCTAAATGGGCTTCCCAATTTCAAATATGCTTTGCTCCAGAGTTGCCTTTGTTTAGAATAAATTCTATCTTCCCCCACATCTGGCTACCTAACTCATTCTCATTCTTCTAGAATGAGCACTGAAAAGTCACTGTCTGTAAAAAATTGTTCTAACTGCTTCAGGCAGAGTTATGTTTCAATTCTCTACTCTGATCAGGGTTTGACCTACTGCTAATAAATAACACAAACTGAAGTCATTTCTCTCTTTGTCATTTTTTAGGGTATGAGATTTTTGACGGTTGAAAAGTTTATTTATTTCTATGTTCCCAGTATTTATTGGAGAATATGATTGATAAATTAAGAAGATTCAGTAAATGCTAACTTGGAAAGTGATGACAGACATAGAAAACAGATTTGTGATCGCCAAGCAGGAGGCAGGGTAGGGGAGAGATAGATTGGGAGTTTGGAGTTAGTAGATGCAAACTGTTACATATAGAATGGATAACAACAAAGTTCTACTGTGTAGCACAGGGAAATATATTCAATATCCTGGAATAAACCATAATAGAAATTTATTTTTTTTTAGAAAATATATGTGTCAAAATATTTTAAATATTTCTTCAATATTTAAATTTCTTTTTAAAGAAAGATATATAATATACAGAGTTCCCTGGAGGTTCAGCGGTAAAGAATCTGCCTGCCAATGCAGGAAATGAGGGTTTGATTCCTGGGTTGGGAAGATAACCTGGAAAAGGAAATGGCCACCCCCTCCAGTACTATTGCTGGGAAATCCCAAGGGCAGAGGAGCCTGGTGGCTACAGTCCATGGGGTCACAAAAGAATCAGACACGACTTAGTGACTAAACAACACACACACACACACACACACACGTGTTTGTGTGCGCCTATACATATACTTAAATGTATAGAAACAGTACCTACTCTCATTCTGTCTGATAAACTCTAATATTTCCTGTTGTTTTCCCCATATTCTATCTTTTAAAATTGATCCCTGTTTACTAAATTGAATGGTTAATTAAAAGACCCACAAATATCTCATTGTCTGAAGACTACTAGTGTAGAGCACCAAAAACATACTTTACTGACATCATGATTTTGCCTAAGGCTGGTCCTGGTAGTCTCTTAAATAAAGGCTGCAGTATCTAATATATTCAGAAATTTCCTTATTGAAATTCCTTGGATGATGGACATTATATTTAAAAATTGTGTCTTAAAGTTACTTAAGGTTTTATGAACTAACAGATCTTATAAAAGAAAAGCATTAACTTGTCAGGCATATTATTGAAGATTAAGTTGTATCTTGAATCATTCCTTAGACCCTTTCCCATTATAAGCAATTTTGGTAATAAACACAGTAGGATAAAGTTTAGTTTTGACTTAAGTACTGAAAATATATTGTCCTTAAGTTGTAGCTAATTCAAACAACATTGATTAAATTATTTTCATCTTTTTCTGATTAAATTAATCAAAATTGATTAAATTACTTTTCATCTTTTTTCATGTGTCATCTCCTATCATCTCTTAAGGAATTTTCTTCAAATATCAACATAAGATTTTGAAAACAAAGCTTCCTTCTCTATGTAAGGCATGAAATATGTTTCTAGAAAATTATGTGCTTTTTTGTTATCTAATTTTACATCAATTGAATTCATATTATTGTTAATAATGACTAAGATTATTGGGCACTTAACACAAATTAACTCATTTATATGTAATCAGATCAGATCAGATCAGATCAGTCGCTCAGTCGTGTCCGACTCTTTGCGACCCCATGAATTGCAGCACACCAGGCCTCCCTGTCCATCACCAACACCCGGAGTTCACTCAGACTCACGTCCATCGAGTCAGTGATGCCATCCAGCCATCTCATCCTCTGCCGTCCCCTTCTCCTCCTTCCCCCAATCCCTCCCAGCATCAGAGTCTTTTCCAATGAGTCAACTCTTAGCATAAGGTGGCCAAAGTACTGGAGTTTCAGCTTTCACGTCATTCCTTCCAAAGAAATCCCAGGGCTGATCTCCTTCAGAATGGACTGGTTGGATCATCTTGCAGTCCAAGGGACTCTCAAGAGTCTTCTCCAACACCACAGTTCAAAAGCATCAATTCTTTGGCGCTCAGCTTTCTTCACAGTCCAACTCTCACATCCATGCATGACCACTGGAAAAACCATAGCCTTGACTAGACGGACCTTTGTTGGCAAAGTAATGTCTCTGCTTTTGAATATGCTATCTAGGTTGGTCATAACTTTCCTTCCAAGGAGTAAGCGTCTTTTAATTTCATGGCTGCAATATTTAAATATTTCAATAAAATTAATTAGCATTGCTGTAATCTTTTTAACTGTAACTATTTTGTCTTTAATTTTTCATGGATACTTCTTTTTATACAGTCAACTTCTTTTCACATCTAAATTATAAATAAAACATTACCTTATTTAACCTTTAAACACATTCCTGAACATTCAAGCTTCTTTCTAAAATGCATTTAATGATTTTTAAAAGAAACTACCTATATTGGCCTTTTACTAAAATCACTTCACTGTAAGTAGCGATTCCATATTCTTAAATTTAGTCTGTGTTGATACAACCTTAGTTTCCTCAAATGAGGTATTTAAATCATTGACATAGACCTAATTTAAGAAGAGTGATATGCTTCCATATTAGAGTGATCAATAATGCATCATTAATATAACAAATACCTAGGTTTCAGTAATGGTTCCAATTTTGTCACATGAACCTATATTGATGAAAGTGACATCATATAACCTGTACCTATTTTTTTTCTTTCATTTGTAAGGCAGATGGACAGCCCAGAACTATAGCCAGTTCTGGGGAATGACATTAGAGGAGGGTTTCAAATACCGCCTTGGCACCTTACCACCCAGCCCCTTGCTTCTGAGCATGAATGAAGTGACCGTAAGTATTTGCTCAGTTTGATTCATGTATATGTGTGTTTATATAAGTGTGTTCATAGGTGCATTTAAAGCAATTTTTAAAATTAACTTTTATTGGAGTATAGTTGGCTTACAATATTGTGTTAGTTTCTACTGCTACTGCTACTGCTAAGTCACTTCAGTCGTGTCCGACTCTGTGCGACCCCAGAGACAGCAGCCCACCAGGCTCCCGGGACTCTCAGGCAAGAACACTGGAGTGGGTTGCCATTTCCTTCTCCAATGCATGAAAGTGAAAAGTGAAAGTGAAGTCGCTCAGTCGTGTCCGACTCCTAGCGACCCCATGGACCACAACCCACCAGGCTCCTCTGTCCATGGGATTTTCCAGGCAAGAGTACTGGAGTGGGGTGCCATTGCCTTCTCCGGTGTTAGTTTCTACTATACAGCAAAGTGAATCAGCTGTAATTATACATATGCTCAGGCATTCAGAGGTGTCTGACTTTTTGTGACCCTTTGGACTGTAGCCCACCAGGCTCCACTGTCCATGAGATTTTTCAGGCGAGAGTATTGGAGTTGAGAACATTGAAATGTGTTGCCATTTCCTCTTCCAGGGAAACTTCCTGGCCCAGAGATCAAATCCACGTCTCCTGTGTCTCCTGTATTGCAGGTGAATTCTTTACCACTGAGACATGGGGGAAGCCCACATTTACATATATCCCCTCTTTTTTGGATTTCCTTCCCGTTTAGGTCACACAGAGCATTGAGTGGAGTTCACTCTGCTATACAGTAGGTTCTCATCAGTTCTCTGTCCACACATAGTATCAATAGTGCATACGTCAGTCTCCATCTCCCAATTCCTCCCGTTCAACCCCCTTTCCCCTCTTGGTGTCCATACGTTTGTTTTCTATGTGTCTGTCTCTATTTCTGCTTTGCAAATAAAATCATTTAAAATAACTGAAAGAGTGAGTTTTGAGCATTCTGAGATAATTTTGTCATTAAAAAACAAACAAACACCTTTCTCCAAAATGGTCGTTACTGCCCTCAAAATTTTCATGTGGACTTTGAAAGTTCACTAATATCAATGAGATACAGTCTCTTCAAGAATGGTTGTGTGTCCATTTACATTGCTAATCATTTCAGAGAAATTCATGTTTCTGATAATTGACTTTCCAGTGACTCAGTGCTTAAGCAAATCATTATTTGTCCTCATTTATCTTTTTTTAAGTAAACTTAGTTATTTTGTGAATTCATCAAAACAGAGTTTTGTTGGCTCCCTTGGACTCTCCATTATGAAATTAAAAAAATAAATGCCAGTAACTGCAGATGAGTATGCTTTGATGATTAATAAAGTTTATCTTCAAAAATCCTCACATTTTTTCATTTAAAGAACACCTTCAAACTTTGCCTGACAAGCTGGCAAACTCCTTCATGAAATTGCCACGTTTTCTAACACCTTCGTGCTCTGTACTGCTGACTTAGTTTTCCCTTTCGTTACTGAGAGGTGTTATCTTCTGATCGTCGGCGTCTTATATAAAGAGACTTCTGCATCTCTAGTTATCACAGACCTCTAACTTAGAGCTGCAGCTTTACTACCCCACGTGCGGACCTCTCAGTTGAGATGCTGTTACAAATGCCCAGGGCATTTGTACTTCTTTTTTAAGATTCCACATATAAGTGATATTATAGGATATTTTTCTTTCTCTGTCTGACTTACTTCAAAAACAAACTTATGCTTACCAAAAGGGAAAGCTGGAAAGGAGGGATAAATTAGGAGTTTGGAATTAGCATATACACATTGTATGCCTGTATGGTCCGATTCTTTGCCACTCATATCTCTTGCGTCTAGCACTATCAGGCTGATTCTTTACCACGGAGCTCCCTGGGAAGCCCTTGTATATAAAATAGATAATCAAAAAAGAGAGCTGTATATCTTGGGGCTTTCCTGGTGGCTCACATAGTAAGGAATCTGTCTGCAATGCAGGAGATTCAGGTACAGTACCTGGGTCAGGAAGATACCCTGAAGAAAGAAATGATAATCCATTCCAGTATTCTTGCCTGGAGCATTTCATGGACAGAAGAGCCTGGAGGGCTGCAGTCCATGAGGTTTCAAAGAGTCAGATATGACTGAGGGACTAACATAACACACCCCCTATATCTCAGGGAACTCTACTCAGTATTCTGTAATAAACTGCATGGAAAAAGGATCTGAAAAAGGATGAATATTTGCATATAGACAAACTGAATCACTTTGCTGTACACCTAAAACAAACACAACATTGAAAATCAGTCATGCTCCAATATAAAATAAAAATTAAATTTAAAAAAAGCCCAAAGAACAAATGTCCAGGCTGCTAAAGAACTGGCACTTCACTCTGCAATGAAGATGTCAGTTGCTGGCTGTCTGGAAGCTCTCAGCATTTGAGAGCAAGCAGTGCTGCTGTTTGCTGTTGGATGAGTTGTAAATCCACAAGTTTCTCATTAAATGTTTAATGTGCTTTGCTTTCGAAAGATGTAATCCCCTGAGTTATTATTCCAATTCACATTCCGGTAGCAGACGCTGCTAAATTATAACTAGTACGCGAAAAGATCACAATAGCTGCCATGGACTGAGGAGTTGTGTGCCAAGCACTCTTATTAGCTCTTGCATACATTATCTCATCTAATTCTTGGCTTGATGTAGTGGGTACTGTGATTATCTGTGTTTTAAAAACAAGAACACTGAGAAAGAGAGAGGCTAAGTCACACTGAAGTAGAGAGAAGCCACCTAGAATTATTTAGATGGCAGAGCCAGAACTATACTATTATAATTTTTTTATTCTAGTAGAATTGCTTTACAATGTGTTACCTTCTGCTGTATGACAACATGAATCAGCTATATGTACACATTTATTCTTTCCCTCTTGAGCCTCCCTCCCCTTCCCATCTCACCCCTCTAGGTCATCACAGCTCTGGGCAGAGTTCACTGTGTGTACAAGAAGCAGTTTTCCACTATTTTATACATGTTAGTGTATATATTGGAGAAGGCAATGACACCCCACTCCAGTACTCTTGCCTGGAAAATCCCATGGATGGAGGAGCCTGGTAGGCTGCAGTCCATGGGGTCACTAGAGTCAGACATGACTGAGCGACTTCCCTTTCACTTTTCACTTTCATGCATTGGAGAAGGAAATGGCAACCCACTCCAGTGCTCTTGCCTGGAGAATCCCAGGGACGGGGGAGCCTGGTGGGCTGCCGTCTATAGGGTTGCACAGAGTCAGACATGACTGAAGCGACTTAGCAGCAGCAGCAGTGTATATATGTTAATGCTAGTCTCTAAGCTCATCTCAGCCACTCCCCACTCTACTGTGTTCACAATTGCATCCTCTATATATTTATCTCTGTTCTTGCCCTGCAGAAGGTTCGGCTGTGGCATTTTTCTAGATTCCATAATATATACATTAATATGCGATATCTTCCTCTTCCTGATTTACCTCACTCTGTATGACAGACTCTAGTTTCATCCACATCACTATGAATGATCCAATTTTGTTCCTTTTTATATCTGTTAATACTCCGTTGTATATATACATGTACCATATCTTCTTTATCCATTTATCTGTTGATAGACATCTAAGTTGTTCCATATCATGGGCAGAGCCAGGACTTTAAAAGATCTGTCCCCCAAATGGTACTGAGTGTTCCTGTAGAATCAGTTAACTTTGACCCATTCAGGTTCAAAATAGCAAAATGGCTTTTAATCTTGGAACCAGATATCTTTCTGAAATGATCAGCTTAGATATATTTCTAAGCAGCAAATGTAATTCATTGACTACTCCTACTTCTGGTTCATTGATGGCACTAAAGCCTTTGACTGTGTGGATCACAACAAACTGTGAAAAATTCTTAAAGAGATGGGAATACCAGATCACCTTACCTGCCTCCTGAGAAATCTGTATGCAGGTCAAGAAGCAACAGTTAGTAGCAGACATGGAACAAGGGACTGGTTCAATATTGGGAAGGGAGTACATCAAGGCTGTATATTGTCACCCTGCTTATTTAACTTATATGCTGAGTACATGACGCCAAATGCTGGGCTGGATGAAGCACAAACTGGAATCAAGATTTTCCAGAGAAATATCAATAACCTCAGATATGCAGATGATGCCATCCTTATGGCAGAAAATGAAGAGGAACTAAAGAGCCTCTTGATGAAAGTGAAAGAGGAGAGTGAAAAAGCTGTCTTAAAACTTAACATTCAGAAAACTAATATCATGGCATCTGGTCCCATCACTTCATGGCAAATAGATGGGGAAAAAATGGAAACAGTGATAGACTTTATTTTCTTAGGCTCCAAAATCACTGCAGATATTGACTACAGGCATGAAATTTAAAAGACGCTTGCTCCTTGGAAGAAAAGCTATGGCAAACCTAGAGAGTGTGCTGAAAAGCTGAGATATTATTTTATCTACAAGGATCCCTTTAGTTAAAGCTATGGTTTTTCCAATAGTCATGTATGCATGTGAGAGTTGGACCATAAAGAAAGCTGAAAACCAAAGAATTGTTTTTTTTTTTAACTGTGGCATTGGAGAAGACTCTTGAGAGTCCCTTAGACTTTAAGGAGATCAAGCCAGTCAAGCCTAAAGGAAATCAATCCTGAATATTCTTTGGAAGGACTGATGTTGAAACTCCAATACTTTGGTCACTGATGAGAAGAGCCAACTCATTAGAAAAGATCCTGATGCTAGGAAAGATTGAAGGCAGGAGGAGAAGGGGATGACAGGACGAGACGGTTGGGTGGCATCACTGATTCAATGAATATGAGTTAGAGCAAGCTCCAGGAGATGGTGATGGACAGGGATGCCTGGCATGCTGCAGTTCATGGAGTCACAAAGAGTCGGACACAACTGAGTGACTGAACAGCTACAACAGATATATTTTTGGATTTTTTTTCTACAATCAGTAAATTATAACATCTTTAGAGGTTATCATAACTTTGAGTGACTTAATTATATGATCAGTTGGTAAAGAGATACTTTTTCTTGTTTTTTTTTTTTTTTTTTTCTTTTTCATTTTTGTCCTTATCTGGATAAAAAGAGACAGAATTGTCTGGGAAAATAAGAAATTCATCCCCTTTATAAGGAATATTTTTCCCTTGCTTCTAGTGAGGGCCCACTAAGCCAAGTATTCATTTAGGTGTAATATACATTTTCTCTGAATTCTTTCTAACATATCTTATGAAGCTCTATTTTCCTGCAACTTGGAGTATTTTATATTCTAGGAGAAATGAGGTACATTTCTTTCCCAGGTTGCCACAGTTTATAGCATAGAAAAAGGAAATCTAATTCTAAATCACTTATTGGCTCCTGGGGATTTGTTTGCATAAAAGTCACTAAAGCGATATTTAAATGAAAAACGATTAGTGCTTCGGGAGAATTTAAATTACCTAGCACTATGAATTAATGTAATAAAGTTGCCAAGTAGTTCCAGGAAGGCAATAAGGAAAATTTGGCTGATCTGTAAGAGTTCTGTTGCCCACTTATGATACACAGCAAGGAAATAGCTTCCCATTTCTAAGGTACAGTAGCTTGAAGGCTGAAGTCTCTTCAAAAAATTTCTGAGTGTTGAAATTGTCCTGGTATCTGGTCAAATAGTAGAACATCAGAAACATAACAAGTACTTCAGTGAATAACATGGGATCAAATGAACTGAGTTAAACTGGTTGCTACAGGAAGAGCTTTAAAAATAGGTTACTTCTTAGCCTGGTGACTACATATAACACAAAATACCCCCAGTTATCAAATGGACTCTGAATATAGTAGAAATGAATTATTTTCTGTGTGTTTGCTTCTGGATAACTGCCCCCCCCAACACATTTTTTAAATACAATTTTCAACATAGGATGGTGTTACATACTAACTGTACTAACTGGATAGGCAGTTACCAACAGTTGGGATAGTTTTTCTGAGAACCCTGCATCACCAGCCCAAGACAGGTCCTTTTCCTTGAGCACATTACCTGAATGAGAACTGAGATTTATCATATTCTTTATCTTGAGTGGGAAAGGTGATCTGTGAGTCATTCCTGGTTCAAGGAAAAGCTCTTATCTTCTCTAGCTGGCTTCCTGGCTGCATAGCTTGTTTGAAGCCATTGTTCCCATAATATGTCTTCTTAGCTAAGTTAGTGGCTTATCAACAGGTCTTCTACAAAGAGTTCCATGATCATATAAATATGAAAAAAAAAACTGGTTAATCTATATGAATTCAGTTCAGTTTAGTTCAGTTCAGTCGCTCAGTCGTGTCTGACTCTTTGTGACCCCATGAATTGCAGCACGCCAGGCCTCCCTGTCTATCGCCAACTCCCGGAGTTCACCCAAATACATGTTCATTGAGTCGGTAATGCTATCCAGTTATTTCATTCTCTGTTGTCCCCTTCTCCTCCTGCCCCCAATCCCTCCCAGCATCAGAGTCTTTTCCAATGAGTCAACTCTTTGCATGAGGTGGCTGAAGTACTGGAGTTTCAGCTTCAGCATCAGTCCTTCCAATGAACACCCAGGACTGATCTCCTCTAGAATGGACTGGTTAGATCTCCTTGCAGTCCAAGGGACTCTCACGAGTCTTCTCCAACACCACAGTTCAAAAGCATCAATTCTTTGGCACTCAGCTTTCTTCATAGTCCAACTCTCACATTCATACATGACCACTGGAAAAACCATAGCCTTGACTAGACAGACCTTTGTTGGTAAACTAATGTCTCTGCTTTTTAGTATGCTATCTAGATTGGTCGCAACTTTCCTTCCAAGGAGTAAGCGTCTTTTAATTTCATGGCTGCAATCACCATCTGCAGTGATTTTGGAGCCCCCCAAAATATGAATTAATTCAACCCAAATGAATTTTTGTAGGCTGTGATGTGTAACAATGAGGAATAGAATATACTGATCATGGGAGGTTAGAAAGAGTCTAGCTTAAAGATTTTGGTAGCTCTTCCTGGATGACAGTCCTAAGGGTGAGCAGACAAAAGGAAACAAAAACTGATTGTTTTCCCTGGTACAAGCAGACTGACTGAGAGGAAGTGAGAGAGGGGAAAGAAAGAGGGCAAGAGGGTCCTGACTAGACCATGCAGATCCTTGTTTTGTAGGAAGACTCATTTCCACCCACTTTAGAATTACGTCTAGTGTCAAGTCAAATGACATCGGCTGGTCAACCTTTGCCTAACTTTTTCTTTAAAGGTGCTTTCTTGAGATTGTTCAAAATAATGCCTTGATTGGACAACCCTGTTCCAAATTGTTTTCCTCTAAATTAGATTAACCAACAATTCTCTGTCAGCCCATTGGAACTTCGTGTGCTGTCTTGATAAATTCACAGTGGGACTGATGGGGAGCTGGTCTTCTGAATACTATAGGTCCCTGAAAATTTAAACTCTACCACTTAAGACTTTTTTCTCTTTATGGTAGAAAAACCAGTTAGAAACTGTTAAAAACACAGTTAAAACAGGTTAGAAAACACAGATTATTTCAATATTTCTTGACATATGTGCCATTAGTCATCAATCCTGCAAGGTTTGGAATAAAAGTGTCCTATATGTGGTCAAATATATTTGTGAAATGGTGTATCTTTCTTCCAAAGAGTCACACTATTCATTAATATACTGAACTCTTCCTTCATTGACATTTTTTTTTACCCCATGTTTCCTGAACTCATGACATCATAGAACCTTTTCTCCTTTGCTTATAATGATGGTTAATATTCCACAGGATTTATATTCCACAGAACACACTTAATGAAGTGAAGTCGGTCAGTCGTGTCCAACTCTTTGCGACCCCATGGACTGTAGCCTATCAGGCTCCTCCGTCCATGGATTTTCCAGGCAAGAGTACTGGAGTGGCTTGCCATTTCCTTCTCCAGGGGATCTTCCTGACCCAGAAATCTAACCCGGGTCTCCCACATTGCAGGCAGATGCTTTACCATCTGGTAAAGCGTAAAGGCACCAGGGAAGCCCACAGAACACACTTAGGAGATGCTAAAATATTGAAAGAAAAGTACTGGAGGCAGCAGAAATACATTCAGGGATAAAACAAAGGTTTCTAAGTGTCTCAGAAAGAAAATAATTATTATGATTGTAGGCAAAGTTGGCATGCAACTTTGGGAATTAGTGATGGACAGGGAAGCCTGGCATGCTTCTGTCCATGGGGTTGCAAAGAGTCAGACAGGACTGAGCGACTGAACTGAAAACTGAGGTCCTTTGAAGCCAACAGAAGCAGCACAGTTGAGGTCTGTTGATAGGTACATGTAGGCAGTGCGTTTAGTCACATGGCTGTGTTTCATATGCCCTGATGGACATGAGCTCTGCATGCTGTGTGCTTGGGTCTTATTTAGTCTGGCTTAAATGGTTATAGCAGAGGTACCCAGCTCACAGGCCTGTGAGAAGTCCATGAAATGATGAATAAGAAGTACTTACCACACAGTTATAATAGATTGAGCATAATCTATTATGCTCATATAATTGTTGAGCATAACAGAAATGTTATTATATAATATATAAATTTTCTCTTTCTTCCTTTCATTAACCTTGGGAGAATAGCAGATTTCTGAAACAGGTAAATTCTGTAAGAGCTAAATAATGAAAGGCTTCATTATTTAGAGCATTTTATTTCATAAATAGAGTGTTGTTCTGGATTTATTGGCCCTGACGGACTTTATGTATTTCTGGTGAACCTGAAAATTCTACTCTGCTCCTAAATCAAATCAAATCAAATCATGTCAAGTCTAATCTAATCAAATGAACAGCTCCGTACCTGATTGTTTTTCAGTCATCAAGTTCAAGTGCATTGAATTTGAGAGATAACTTTAAGAGGCTTCCCTGAGTTATGTCCTATTATAAATATTGCAAATATTTTGAATAAAAGATACTGTTTTCAAACAGAGATGGGGAAAGTCAGAGTTCATTTCTCTACTTGGCTTAGTTAAAAATATAATTTTAATAGCTTTGTTATTCATTCCCTGGAAGAACAATGAAGTTAACTAATTTATCGCAAATAAGACTCACCTCTTAGGTGGAGCTATTTGGAAACTATTAAAACACTACTAAAGCTGGTATAACATTTAAAACCTGTAGCTAAGGAGTTCATATGCCACAACTCAGACCCGATACAGCCAAATAAATAAACAATAATAAACATTTAAAGCCTGTAACTTTACTACATTATATGGTATCAGGTTGATGTATGTAAACATGTTCTAAATTTGGGGGATAACCTCATTGTTTACTAGTACATCTTTTCTCAGACATTCAATACGCATGATATTAGTGTGTCTAAGTTGACATCACCAACAAATAAAAAACGGCATCTTTTTCTTTTGTTTGTTGGCAGTTAAAGTAAAATAACATTTTATATATTATATAACTTTTAAAACCACTGATCATTGAGGTGAGAAAGAAAAAATTACTTCATTACCTGGATCATCATTATCTAGATAAAACATAGTATTTGATTGAGTAAATCTGTTTCTCTAGGAGGAAGTTGCTTATTATTTTCTGAAATGTACTTTAGTGTGGGTAAATACTGAGCGATGAGGTACCTTTGGGAAATATCAGGGTGACTATTCCCAAGGTCTTTTTTACCTCTCATCATGTTGTTGTTTAGTCACCCAATTGTGTCCAGTTCTTTGCGACCCCATGAACTGCAAACACGCCAGACCTCACTGTCCTTCACACCCTCCCAGAGCTTGCTCAAATTCACATTCATTGACTAGGTGATGCCATCCAAACATCTCATCCTCTGTTGCCCCCTTCTCCTCCTGCCCTCATCAGTCTTTCCCAGCATCAGGGTCTTCTCTAGTGAGTCGGGTCTTCACAACAGGGGGCCAAATTATTGGAGCTTCAGCTTCAGCATCAGTCCTTCTAATGAATATTCAGGGTTGATTTCCTTTAGGATTGACTGGTTGATCTCCTTGTTGTCCAAGGGACCCTCAAGAGTCTAGCACCACAGTTTGAAAACACCAATTCTTCGGCACTCAGCCTTCTTTATGGTCCAACTTTCCCATCCTTACATGACTACTGGAAAAACCACAGCTTTGACTATACAGCCCTTTGTCAGCAAAGTGATGTCTCTGCTTTCTAATAGGCTGTCTAGGCTTGTCATAGCAAACAGTAGGTGTCAGTGATGTGGCGCCATGACAGGCAGGTGTCATGGTGGACTCTAAGTGCGCACTTCCCTCGTTCATCCCAGCATCTCCTCCACTCTGTGGGTGAAGAACCAGGGGCAGAATTGGATGTCTCTGCAACAAGCGTTTTGAAATTCGAAGAGCATCAAGCACTTCCTTATGTTTCCTCCAGGCTCTCTCTTGTCTTTCTCTCTCTCCTCAAAACAGAATCACAAACCCTTCAGCAAACTTGAGGAAATGCACACTGTCCTCACTCCTCATTCGGCTGAACTTGTGGCAGAACGAATGTGTTATCAGTCTGTTTCTGGGTTTTCGGTTTATTTTCTTTACTAGTCGAAGCCTGACGTGTAGCACTGTGATGTAATTGAATCAACATCGTGGGGCTGAATTGATCACCACAGGACATATCTTTGAGAGAGAAATGTGAAAATTTACTTTTCCCCTTTTCTGGGAACAAAAATTGGTGGCTGTTAAAAAGTAGATTCCTGAGGTGATTCCTGAGGTGTGCTGATATAATAGATACCTGCTCTTTGGCTGTTGCCGAAATATGGCCTCTGTTCACTGGTGCTGAATAGAAACTCAGAGAGAGTTTTGTGTGAGACAGAAAAGAATAACTTTATTGCTTTGCCAGGCAAGAGAGCCACAGCGGGCTAGTGCCCTCAAGACTGTGTTTCTGACCTGGAGAGGGTAGTGAGTTTTATAGCAACAGGTCAAAGAGGGCATCATGAGCTTGTGGACGTTCTTCTGACTGGTTGGTGGTGAGGCAAGTGGGAGTCCACATCATTAACCTTCTGGTTGGAAGCGGTCTGGAGTCTAAATCCTTGAAGGCAGCATATAGTTAACTTCTCCCACCTGGTGGGGGTTTCAGTGTCTGCAAAACAGCTCAAAAGACATGACTTGAATATTTATCTAGAGTCCTTGAGGAATAACTAAAGGAGGCCTTGGACTTTGGTTAATGGCTAAAGTATTATTATTTTCTCTTGCTATACTGTTTTCTTTTCGCATTTTCTCATTCCTTTAATTAAACTCATTCTTTAACTAAAGTTTTCTAAAGACATGGAGAAGGAAATGGTAACCCATTCCAGTATTCTTGCCTGGATAATCCCATGGACAGAGAACCCTGGTGGGCTACAGTCTATGGGGTCACAAGAGTCGCACTTGACTGAGTGACTTTCACTTCACTTCTAAAGACAAAAGGCAGGTGGAGGACATGGGTGGGAGTCTGTTTCCAGATGATCTTGTAGGGTCCTTCTGGGTTACATGGACTCCCCAAATTAGAAACTATCTGTCTATATGATGATTCTTTCCCAAGTGAGTTCCATGAAACTAGTCCTCTGATCTACTTCACAGCAAAAATGATGTTAAATCAAATGAAATAGATTAGAATATGTTGCATTGGGTCATGCATATTGAGAATCACAAATATTATTTTTGTTTCTTACAGGCTCTCAGCACTTAGGTAGTTTATAAAAAATATTGCAGTGAGGACAAAAAAGACTAATTTTTAAAGCCAGTGTTTCTTAGAACTGTTTGATTAATCAGCTGCTCCTCTTGTAATTATCTATTACAATTTCTCAGAACTAGTGTTCTGAGAAAGTCATCTTAAGAGAGAGCAGTTCATCAATTTCCAGAGGTACGTTTTCTTTATTATCACACCTCTGAAGCTGGGAGGCTTCTTACATTTGACAATGTCCTGGGTTCAAGCAAAAAAAAAAAAAAAAAAAAAAGATAAAAGGATAAATGCTGCTGCTGCTGCTAAGTCGCTTCATTCATGTCCGAGTCTGTGCGACCCCATAGATGGCAGCCAACCAAGCTCCCCCATCCCTGGGATTCTCCAGGCAAGAACACTGGAGTGGGTTGCCATTTCCTTCTCCAATGCATGAAAGTGAAAAGTGAAAGTGAAGTCGCTCAGTCATGTCTGACTCCTAGCGACCCCATGGACTGCAGCCTACCAGGCTCCTCCATCCATGGGATTTTCCAGGCAAGAGTACTAGAGTGGGGTGCCATTGTCTTCTCTGAAAAGGATAAATAAAAAGGGGTAAAATTCCATGGGACAGAACTTAGTAATGTGGCCACACCTGGGAGCCAAGGGAGACCAGGAAATATAGTTATTTTTCTGAGCCTGCAGGTACTGAACTAAAATTGCTCTCACTAAAACTTATAAATGGAAGGAAAGCCTACTCAGAGCAGGAGCCCTGAGGGACTAGCACCACCTTCTGTGGTGTGGTCACTGATTAATGATATTTACAAGAAACTAGTTCCATATAAAAAACCAAAACTGGCCAAGTAACAAAGCAAAACTCTTTCAGATTTCAAGCATGTAGGCAAATATTATTGAAGATGAAAAATTCACTTTGCCATTATCACCTGGAAGTTAGCCCTTTCGTCTCCAATATTAAGTAGCTTAGAAGAAATTTCTTGGTATGCACGGTCACTGAACTTAGTCAGAAGAGAATAATATTTTCTGTTGACTTCTTCTGATTCTTGGCTCACTCATTATCCACATTTAAGTGGGAATAAGTGCAACTAGGAGATGAAGGGGTGATTCGCCGAGCAGATACTGTGCAAACATGGGCTCTTAGTAACACTGTCCAGAAGGTCCAGAATTTGATTAGTTAGTTCTCAATCTGCTCTGTGACTGGGTTTCCATTACTTTTAGAGATTTTGATTCTATTAAATGCAACAATTCTTGTAAAATATTCTCCAGCATTCACCCATGCTTTTAATTCTTACATTTTTTCACAGGATATTTAATCTCTAATCAAAATTGAAATATTAAGGTGGGAGACTGTTCAAGTTTGGCTAATCTTAATCTGAAAACAGAATGTGGCTGAAATTTTTCAACATTACAATGAAAGTAAAATGCCATCTGTAATAGTGTAAAACTTTTTAAAATTAAATTTTTGTGTCTTTAGGTCACTGTCGTTTTGGAATTTCTGTCTCTGTCAGCTGATCCTCTTGAGTTTTTTGCTTTATTAAGTTATCCTTTGACCAAGGAAAAAAAATCATTTAATGAAGTCAGACTTCATTACCAACTCCTAAAAGCTGTTATTCTGTGGTGTTTACTTTTAATAGCTCTTGAAAACATTCTTACTTTATAGAGGAATGCAATAATCATGGAGTAATGAGATGTAAAATTTTCCCTGTGTTTATTATATCAGATTGTCTGGCATCATAAAGTAAATAAAATTTCAAGGTAATACACGCTTCTTGGGTCTCAAGTCCTAAGGGCTTATTTTAAAGAAAAGCAATATTAAATAATTGGTAAAAAGTCTTGTAAGATCTGACAGGTGAGCTTCATGAATTGATCTGACTTAGTGATAGATACTGTAAATATGTTTTAATAAATATGATATTTTGCCTGTTTATCACCTTTTCTTATGGAGAAGGATTATACATTAATATACTTTTATTTTTAAACAGTAAATCATAAAAAAATAAATAAATGCTATTATTATAACAATGTGCCTGTGGGGAGGAAATGATTTTCTTAAAGTTGTGCAATCTATCAGATAGATGTGTATTTCTTCATTATTATCAGATATTCACTGCATGTCTCCCATGTACAAAGTTCTCTGGCCAACTTTGGAGCTGCTGCTGCTGCTGCTGCTAAGTCGCTCCAGTCGTGTCCGACTCTGTGCGACCCCACAGATGGCAGCCCACCAGGCTCCCCCGTCCCTGGGATTCTCCAGGCAACAACACTGGAGTGGGTTGCCATTTCCTTCTCCAATGCATGAAAGTGAAAAGTGCAAGTGAAGTCGCTCAGTCGTGTCCGACTCTTTGCGACCCCATGGACTGCAGCCCACCAGGCTCCTCCGTCCCTGGGATTTTCCAGGCAAGGGTACTGCAGTGGGGTGCCATTGCCTTCTCCCAACTTTGGAAAGTGGATGTCAAATTCTGAATAGCTCAACCCTGCAAAAATGTGTTATACCTTTATTACTTCCACAGAGCAGGAGGGAAATAGCCCAGCTCCATTATTAAATTAGAATTCTAAAGTGATAAATTGCAATAACAATGATAATCTAGCTATTTTTCTGGAACATGGGGCAGCTTAGTATTATAAATTCCTAAAAGCACACTGATTAACCAATAATGAAGGTATGAGTAATGTATAAGGTAGGTGTATTTCTGTCCCAGGTAGAAAGACTTTGAGACCGTGTCTATGTCTCTGAAACTATCTACTCAGAGAAGCAAATTTATTCTGCTCCAACTCCAAGATTCTGCAGTGTGGCCAATCTGATGACATAAGAATCTAAAACCACCCAGATTTCTAGGATTTCTATGGCACTGCTCTTCGAGTTTTCACGCAGACACTCTACCACAATCTACTTGAGAATTTGACACTTTTATCCCATCACCTAAATAGCAGCATGTAAGGATAACAAAAAGCAGTGGCCAAAATTATTGCATTATATAGTAACTGAGAAAACACATTCTATGTATTCTTTCAATTTTGTACTATGTTATGATTCCTCACACTGAATTGCTATTTTTAAACATAGAGTGAAAGAGATATGTTACATAAATCATACGTTTAAGAAATGTCATTCAGAACAGTTGAATGTACAAAATAAACATTATAACAGGGCATGGGGATTTCTTATAATGGTTATTGGGATAAATTGGAAAAACTCTGACATATTTGCTTCTTTTTCTTCTTTAGGCTTCTTTAACCAAAACTACTGATCTTCCAGAATTCTTTATTGCATCTTACAAATGGCCTGGATGGACCCATGGCCCTTTGGATCAAAAAAATTGTGCTGCATCCTGGGCTTTTTCCACTGCAAGTAATAAAGTCATTTTAATTACTTCCTTACAAATTCTTCCTTTTACTCTAGACACTGGGATAGTAATTAAAAGGGTTTTTAATTTAGAACATTTAAATATTATCACTTGGTCAATAAAATAAAATCTTACTTTGACCAGAGAAAGCAGCCTGAAGATTAAATAAAAACCCATTTTTACTCTGAAATTGGTCTTTATCATCACAGACTAATTTTAAATAGAGAGTAGATCAAAAGAGCAACAGAGAAAAGTTGCCAAAATTTGTTTGTTCTTTGAGAGTTAAGGCCAGATCATAAGAACAGTATAAGATTCCTCTTTACCCATAGTACTGTCTGCAATCCTAATATGTATGCTATACATATATATTGTATGTATAAAATAATTCTTATATTCTTTTCTCTTGATTAGATCTGCAGAAATATATTTAATTATGAAATTAATATATTTGATGTAGAGACTTCAGAACTAAGTGATAATGGATTAAATGGGCTTTATTTCATTTTAGATAAAATCAGTTTTATAGATTCTGACTCTACAGTGAAACAACTGATCTAACAAGAGTAGTTTCCAAATTACTTCAAAAGTGTAAGGAGGGACTTCCCTGGTGGCCCAGTGGTTAAGATTTTGCCTTCCAGCGAAGAGGGTGTGGATTTGATCCTTAGTGGGAAAGCTAAGACCCAACATGTCTTGTGGCCAAAATACCAAAAAGTAAAACAGAAGCAATATTGTAAAAAATTCAGTAAAGACTTAAAAAAAAGTTCACTAAAAGCAGTGTGAGGGATAACACACCTCTATTACAGCAACTTCATACCGTTTCACAAGGCCAGTACATCAGTACTCAGGTTAATCCCAAGATTTGGTCTCCAAAGTATCCTCAAAATGTGTTGATTGTATTACAACAATTAGACCTCACACAACATTGTCTATTCTCAAAGATCAGTTTCATAAAACTGTGCTCTAGGCTTAGAAATAATTCCAAGAGTCCTCAAAAACAGACTAAGTACTGAATGCATCATGAAATAACTTCATAGGCTCTGAAGGGTGGCACTTCTTGGGACAGAGCAGTGCTGATACTTTCTCTAAATACCATCACTTCATAGAATAAGCTAGTTTGTTCTAGAAAAGATGCATTTGGTTGAGCTCACCCTGGAGTGTCTCCATCTGTTACTTCTATGGTAATGCTTATCCCACCAGGGTAAACATTCTCTGGCATGGGAATCTCTTTGAGCCTTGTTTCAAATGGATGGGGACAGATTTAATCAGATACATCATTTGCCATTTTATGTTTATGTGGCTAATGTATTACACCTCCTAAGGGATATATAATAATTTTACTTTAAGCTAGACCAGCATTTCTGAAGATGTCTTAGGAAAGATATTTGCTGTACTGAAAGTGATTTGCTAGGCTGATCTGGGCTGTATATTTTTGGGGTCCATTGATCACAGTCCCATAGACGGCCTCAGCACAGGGCCAAGTCCATCTGTCCCTCTGCCTAACGGATGTCAGTTTTGTATCCTGCATATTCAATATAGCAGTAGTTACAATGAGAAAAGTTGTCTTTCAAAGAAGCTAAAAATTATAAAATGGGATAAAGAAGACAATTAAAAATATGCACACATATAAAAATATAGTTATATAGCTAAATAAAATTTAAGCAAGATGTCAGAAGCTAAGAGGCGAAGGAGTTCCGAATGGTAGGGATGATGCCTGCTGCAGAGCAAACTTGGAGACAGAATAAAATAAGCAGGAAAAATATCACTGTGAGTCAGAGGTAAAGCCCAGTGAACGTTTTCATATAAAGAGTGGAAAACAATTTGTTGAACTGAGTCATTTTTAAATCTTCTGACCTTTTTTAAGTATTTCAAGAGAATTTGGATTAAACCTTCACTGAGATTCAGGAATGTCTGTAATAAGAGCAACATGTTGAATATCACTAGAATTTAAAGCTCTTATCCTTTGGTTGGAATCTACAGATTCATGGGGCTGGAAGGGAAGGTAGAGGTCCCCATTTTCAAGCCTTTGCTTTTATAAAAGAGGCCCAAACAAAAGAAGTGACCTGCGCAAAGTGAAAGGCAAGAAGTCCCAGAAGTGACCCCAGAGGCAGGTTTCTGACTCCTTCAGTATTGTTTGTGAAAGTCTTTTATGAACCAGATAATGGTTACGGGAATACTTGATTCTGATCCCTTGTCCCGAAAGTCAAAGCATCAAGGAATTTCTATTTTCTTTTATGAAACAGGGAATTATTTTCTTGAGACTAAGAGAGATGGAGGTATAATGATTTTTGCTTCTATGAAATTTATCCTAGCACAAAATACATGGGAATTGAGAAGCAAGTAGCAGGTTATAGATCCAGCACATACTGAGCATCTAAAATATGCCAGCAGTTACACTACAGAATTGTACATGTGCTGTGATTTCATTTTGTAAATACATATACAGAAATACATAAGTAAAGGAATTATTTTTGAAGAATTTATTTCAGTGCTAGTTTAATAATTCTAAACTAGCACTGTGAGGGGTTCCAGTACACAGATAATTTTGATAAGTAAAAACTATAACTTCTGAGAAAAGTGGATAGGTAGAAGAAAGGTTATGAATGTGCTTCCTTTAATCAAAAGTGAGTCAGAGATTAAGAAGAAGACTAATTAGGTCTCCAACAACAACACAAGTCTGTACCAAAATGTCACTGACTCGGATTTTCTTGTGATCTCCACACACATATTGTCATGGTCGCGTGATCAAAATGCTCACATATATAGTTTTCTGCTACTGGTTGATTAGTTTCCCCAGTCTACCATTCTATGAGGTCAGGATGATGACTCTTGATTTTGTTCATTGTTGCAATTTCTATTGCTTAGTCTTGTGCCTGCCACCTAGCACGTGGTGAACAAATGTGTGCTGGGGAAAGGAACACGCATTAACAGCAACCGTGCTAGGGGATTATTTAAACAAATAGAATGTTCAGTCACAAAGGGTAGATGTATACATAAAACAAGCTGAATTCGACGTCCACTGAGATTAGGAACATGATCTTCAAGAAAATTATAAGCACGGAAGTGTGCTATGTAGCTTTTTGATAATTTTTTAAATTGGAGTTTAATTGCTTTACACTGTTTTGTTGGTTTCTGCTGTACCGCAAAATGAATCAGCTGTATGTATACATGTATCGCCTCCCTCTTGAGCCATCCCCCCATCCCAGCCCTCTAGGTCATCACAGAGCAAGGAGCTGAGCTCTCTGCGTTGCACAGCATCTTTCCAGAGTTATCTATTTCACTCATGGTAGTGTACGTACGTTGATCCGACTCTCTCAATTTGTCCCACTCTTTGATTCCCCCGACTGTATCTACAAGTCTGTTTTCTCTGTCTGCGTCTCTATTCCTGCGTCTCTATTCCTGCGTCTCTATTCTCTATAGGTTCATCTGTACTATCTTTCTAGATTCCATACATAAGTATTAATGAGTGATAGTTTATAATGTAGATTCATGCTAGTCTCAATTAGTTTTAAAACCAAAATGTAATTTATTCCACTATATCAGATTAACTTGGATACATTTTCAATGAATATTTCTGTGATTAGCTTTTCTGATTGCCTCAGGTTAGTTACATTCATTATATAATGAATATATATATTCATTATAGATATTCATACACACACATTTTAAGTACAGGTGATATAAATGTAAGCAAGATATGACTCTTGCTTGTAAGGTGTTTCACTTGACAGGTTTCTTAATGAAGAATTCAGAAGTATATAGAACATGAAAAGAACAAGAAACTAGAACAGACTTTGAAGATGGTAACGTAATGAAGCAATGCCAAAACCGGATATCAACTATGACTGAAATTATGACACGGTTGAGTGTGTTGGAATATGCATCACATTTGGCCTTTAAGTTCCATTAAGTTTCAGAGACTAGTTTAATGATTCAGACAAACAGGGCTATGCAACTTTTGGCAATATTATGTGCCATTTGAAAATTAATTAATATTCTCTTTGAAGCAGGTGTGGCAGCTGACCGCATAGCAATTCAGTCCCAAGGTCGATACACCGCCAACCTATCCCCTCAGAATTTGATCTCTTGCTGTGCCAAGAAGCGCCATGGATGCAACAGCGGAAGTGTTGATAGGGCTTGGTGGTACCTGAGAAAACGTGGGTAAATAGCTCCCCAATATGTATCTCTAGGATTCTTAAGAGTGTTGCTTGGGTTAGAATAAGGGGAAAAAACATTTTGCATTTTCCCCAAACTCTACAAATATATATGCTACATCTATATAAACACAGGAATTTCATTTAAGTATAATCTCTGTTTGGTATCTACTGAAGTTATAAGCTATCAGAAAAATTGTTTGAAAAAATGTATACTGTTCTAGCTAAATTAATCGAGACAAGTAAGCATTGTCTTCTTGTGGTTCTGAGCCAAATGGTTGTAGAGTCCCACAAGGCGGGTAGAGTTCATACTTATCTTGAGACTCTTAGTTCCCCAGGCAGATTAATAGATGATGCCAGGGGGAAATTAGCCTAAGACCCAGAGGAATGATATAAAGACATGCTGTATAGTTGCCTCAACTCATCAACATCATTGTCACCATTAATCCCATCTGATGAGATGATGCAGGTTGCATTTCTTTACTCTCATGTAGTCTGATACCCATGCAGCACCCTGTGTCTACTCTAAGATCTACTTAAAAGCTGAGTTATTTGGCAAAGGAAATAGCAGCTGATAACTAATAGTTGGTGTATGTGCCGCCCACATGTTCTTTCCTCATCCACTGAGTGCTCTGGGTGTGCTATAAGAGACTGGGTGTTACGTATTTATAAAGTTCTTTAAAATGTGTATCTAATGCTTTGCTAATAAGATGGTGATTAGAATGGGCAACTTGGGCTAATACCTTCCTGATTTAATAGTGCTTGGTCAGCTCTGTATTATTTTACTATAATAAAAGTTAAAGCCCTTCAGGAGCTTAAAAATATAACTTAACATTGAAAGCCAATTAAATCTCCTTGTATTAGTCTGCTCAGGTTAACATACCAAAATACCATAAACTCTGGCCTAAACCACAGAGTTTTTATTTCTGGAAACTAAGTTCACGATCAAGGTACTCAAAGTCAAATCACTTTCTGGTGAGACACCTCCTCTTGGCTTGCCTTCTTACTGAGTCCCCACTTGCAGAGAGAGATGTCTCTGTACTAATCAGGTACTAATTCAGGGTACTAATCTCAGCATGAGGGTCCCACCCTCATGACTTAATTTAAAGCTAATTATCTGTCTATATTGATATAACTATATATCTGTATATAGAGATAATATAGATAATCTGTATACAGAAAGATAAATCTATGGTTGAAAAGTAAAGCACACAAATGTTTGAAAAGCAGAGAAAAGTGAATGAATACAGAATAACTAAACTTACATGAAGCAGAAGTTTTGTAGGGAGATTTGAAAAGTTAGCATAAGGAAACATTTTCTGGAAAGAAAGTGCTAATTCACATATACATATATGTGAATTATATGCTTTCTTCTTTCTGAAAATTTTGTCCATAATCTTACCTTGTTCATGGATGATCTGATAATCATGATCAGATAATCATTTGTTTCCAATCTAATATATTGTTCAAGAATGTGAATATTTTCACTACTGGTTTAAATAAAGTTATAGTACCACACAAACAAAAAAGCTAATTATCTTTCAAAGGTCCCATGTCTAAATGCCATTGCATTGGTGATTAGAGCTTAAATTCATGAATTTGGGGTGACACACCTCAATCCATAGTACTCATTATCCCCAAGTAATCCACTGGCACCTTTTGTGAAAGTGGCTTAGCTTTCATCATGCTTCTTACTCAGATTCTCTTACTTTTTTCACACTGTTGAATTTCCTTGAGGCAATCCTAGTACCATAATTCTATGGCCAGCTGAACATCAACTATCCATAAAATAAATTCACTGTTCTATTTTCCTTATCGTCTGCTTCCATATTCAATGAATTGTGTTAGATTTGGATCCAAATAATTTGTATTTTTCTATGTCCAGTTTCAAAATCAGAAATCAAAATTCTTTTATCATTTGTATAATGTATATATCTGATAACTTTCTACCTTATTAACTTCAATACTGTAGTAGTATATATAATTTCTCTTGAAGGATCATGAATTATAAGCACATAATAATTGAATTCCTATGAGAAGGTATTTATAACAATAAAAATGTAAAAATACTTAATTCTAAAACATATAATTTATCAGAATACTCCATCTGAATATGCTAAAACCGGTTCTTTTTCATATTAAATTTGGCTTTTTAAACTTATCTATTTTTAATTGAAGGATAATTGCTTTACAGTATTGTGTTGGTTTCTGCCAAACATCAATATGAATCAGCCATAGATATACATATGTCCCTCTTGAAACTCCCTCCTTCTTTCCTCCCCATCTAGGTTGTTATAAAGCTCCAGTTTGAGTTCCCTGAGTCATACAGCAAATTCCCTTTGGCTATCTATTTGGCTTTTTTATATTATAGTTATAAATGAAGACTTAAGGAGCCCTTCCCCTATTAATATTACCAGATATTTTATTAATCATTGCTTTTCATCTTCACAAAATTCTATTTGGTAGATAAATGTCTTTATTTTTTTTTTTTTTTTTTGATAAATGTCTTTATTAGAATCGATTTGAGCAAGGTTTTAGAACCTAAAATATTTGATAGAAATAAGCTTATTTATAAAACAGAACAGACTCACAGGCTTAGAGAAAAAATTTATGGTTACCAGAGGGCAAGGGTTAGAGGGAGGGATAGATTGGGAGTTTGGGATTGGCATGTACACACTGCTATATTTAAAATAAAATGCCTTACCATGAAAAAAACTATAGTGAAGATATAGGAATGGGGCGGGGAAAGAGTTCATATGATTGAAGGACTATGTTCAGTGTCATGAAACTTACATGTAAGTAGCCAGAATGATTTACAGATATGCGAATCAGTAAAATCGTACGGAGATAGGTCATTACTGCATTTCCTAAGTATTACCTTTACTTCTTTGCTTACTCCTCGTAGACTGGTATCCCATGCGTGCTATCCACTTTTCAAGGACCAAAATGCTACCAACAATGGCTGCGCCATGGCAAGTAGGTCTGATGGACGGGGAAAACGGCATGCCACCACGCCATGTCCCAACAGCATCGAGAAATCCAATAGGATCTACCAGTGTTCTCCTCCGTACAGGGTCTCTTCCAATGTAAGTCTGAAATGCAAGACTTCTTAGTGGTTAGCTTTCGCAAAAATATATACTACTGTTAATAAAACTATTTAAAAACAAGAATATTCTAAAATAATACTATGCTTTCAGATATAATTTTTGATATTATTGAAGTGTTTATTAATGACTTTCAATTTGTGTATAATTTTTTATCTTTGTAATATTAGCTGTGCAAATGATTGCCTTAAATTTTAGAATGTCCTTGGGAATAGAGTTTTATAATTATGTTTATTATATAACACATACACGTATATATGTGTATATAAAGTAAATGGTGGTTTAGTTGCTAAGTTGTGTCTGGCTCTTTTGCAACCCCATGGACTCTTCTGTGATCCTGCCAGGCTCATCTTTCCATGGGATTCTCCGTGCAAGAATACTGGAGTGGGTTGCCATTTTTCTCTAGGGGATTTCCCTGACCCAGGGATTGAATCTGCATTTCCTGCATTTCAGGTGGATTCTTTGCTGACTGAGCCACCAGGGAAGCCTATACACACATACATATATACATACTTGACAGATAAAAGCTAAAGCAAACCTTTTTTCATTGACTTTTCTGTGGTATTAGCTTATTTTATTCATCCTTTGCCTTACTCCACAAAATACTTGAAATGGACATAGTCATGGTGGGAAAAAGATTCCCCTGGATTCCAGTTTGTCATGTTAAAATCCTGGGAGAATTTTACTCCATCTTATCAATGTCACCTAGACATTCTCACTTTCAGACTGTTTGAAGCTTCAGTGATTTCCAGTTATCTGTAGAATACAGTTCAACATTCTTATCGTGACATACAGGTCCTTCATGACTTGGTTCTGATCTACTGCTTTTTGGACTCATGTCCAACCAACCTACCCATTCCCCACCTGCCCATAATGTTCCTCATAAACTGACCACTGTCTGCTCCCCACATGCACTGGCCCTCTTTGCTTCTACTTAGCTGGGTGATGATTCCTCTCACACCAGTGGTTATCCCACCAACTTCCATGTCAAGGAAGTAGGTCAAAACTTCATCTTCTCTAAGAAGTTTTATTGACTTCTAGGCAGAATCAATGTCCCTTTCTTGTTTGTATCCATGGTATTTGTGCTTGTCTCTATAATCAAGCTTAGTATATCATGATTAGTTATGTTACTTAGCAATTAGTTATGTGATTGTCTGTCTACTCCACCAAAATGGAACTATCTGGAGGACTGGTGCAAGGTTAATATTTGTTTCTGTCCTAGTTTCTGGGATGTACTCTAATCAAAATGCATATGTGAACGAACTTCTTCATTCCTAAAAGTTGCATTACACAGTGGATGAAAACAGATAAATATTTGTATGCTAAAACTGAGGAACCTCACAAAATAATCACCTGGGATCACTGTTGTGGTCCAAAGAATGGAGATAACACTACTTTCCACTGATAAAACAGTGTTTTATTTAATTTTTTCTTTTTGACCATAAAAATTATTATATTTTGTCTTCACTTCTGTGGGAGAGGGAGAGGGTGGGATGATTTGGGAGAATGGCACTGAAACATGTATAACATCATATATGAAATGAGTCACCAGTCCAGGTTGGATGCACGATACTGGATGCTTGGGGCTGGTGCACTGGGACGACCCAGAGGGATGGTATGGGGAGGGAGGAGGGAGGAGGGTTCAGGATGGGCAACACATGTATACCTGTGGCAGATTCATGTTGATATATGGCAAAACCAATACAAGATTGTAAAGTTAAAAAATAATATAAAAAAATTCACTCAAAAAAATAAATAAATAAAATAACCAACCACAACAAAAACAAAATTATTGCCAGTGTAAGAGTCAATGAAACATGTGTGTGTCTTGTCTTTAGCAACTTCACCAATGTGGAGATTCACATGCAAGTATTTCAAAGTATGATTAAGAGTAAATTGCAAGTTGTCAAGGCACACTGGGTTCCGTAATTCCTAAGCTGATTGTACAGCCCCTAACATTACAGACCAAACAATAGGTGTAGTGTACTCTGACAACGATAATGGTGTTCACTGATATTTTTCCCTCCAGGAAACTGAGATCATGAGAGAAATCATGCAAAATGGACCAGTTCAAGGTAAGCTTGGGCTTCCCAGGTGGCACTCGTGGTAAAGAACCCGCCTGTCAATCAGGAGACATAAGAGATATGGGTTTGATCCCTGGGTTGGGAAGATCCCCTGGAGGAGGGCATGGCAATCCATTCCA
This sequence comes from Bos indicus, assembly GCF_029378745.1. Lineage (NCBI taxonomy): Eukaryota > Metazoa > Chordata > Mammalia > Artiodactyla > Bovidae > Bos > Bos indicus. The sequence continues at coordinate 7,591,346 of NC_091782.1, read as the reverse complement.
GTATTCTTGCCTGGAGAATCCCATGGACAGAGGAGCCTGGAAGGCTACAGTCCATGGCGTTGCAAAGAGTCGGACTTGATTGAAGTGGCTTAGCATGCACACAAGGTAAGGTTGGATGACATATGATTGTGTCTTATGTATTTCTTTAATAAACAACTTTGCATTTAACTCATATAAAGAGCTTAATAAATGATAGACATCTTTTGCTTTAGATAATTCTTAAAGATTCAATGGTTGTAAGACCAATGTAATTATAGGAGATACGCTCACCTAATAGCCTCATTAGCTCCTCTTGTACTTGAAGAAGACAGACTCATTCATAAATTGAATTGTTGAACAAATGTTAATGACACATTGGATGAAAGTCAGCTCAGTCTATACAAAGTGGTCATGGACCCAAAAGACATTCAAACAGGAAATGCTGAGAGCTCGTTTGATTGTTTAGTTATATTTGACTCGTACATAGTGTTAAAAATCTCACTTCGGCTTAAATGGATTAGATAATGGATTGTAGGAAAATGAAGGTTTAGCAATAGAAACAAAGTAGACACTTCCCTTTTCCTATGAGCTCAAAAGAAATCAAATAAGCCAGGACGATTTTTGTGATTTATAAAATGCTTTCCATTTTGATCTATTTTGAAAATGTGTTATGGATAGTAAACTAAAATCAATAAGGAAATCATATACTAATTTATAAAATGTCCATTGATTTAATATGAAGATATTATATCTGATACACAGTTCCTCTGCTTATCTATTGGAATTTATTTTGCACCAATGGTATGAATAAAAATAAATTTACAGTGTATATTTCCAGTATTAAATATTGCCTTGAAATGCTTGGGAGAACAAAACCAGTGAGGCCTAAAATAGAAATTCAGGCTGTGAATACTGAAAAGTCCAAAAATATATTAATATTATCAATGCAGTGGAATTGATAAATAAATAAAATAATTAGGCTAAACAAACCAAAATTAAATTGAAAACATTTGATGTATACCCAAAGAACTATTGGTTATATGTATTTTTGTGTTTCTGAATGCTGGCCTAATCAATATTGGTTCAACAGATAACAGGAAATACAGATTTTTAAATTGTGTTGGAAAGACTTTTATTGATCTTTATCATCGCTTAACATTTATTGAGAAACCAAAGCTTATTCTGAACATGGCCTGAATTCAGTTTTTAAAATCCTGGGGCCATACACAAAACCTGAAATGAATAAAAAGAAATTTTTTTTTCTCCTTTCAGTTGTGTAATCTTTGAAGGCTAGAAAAACAGTAGGGAATTAATGTGTAATTTAAATATATCCTTCATTAACTGGAGTTTGTGTGACAAACTTGAAGGAAGCCAGGCATTTGAAGTCAAGGTTGAATTTGAAATTCCAATTTTGACATTTGCTACTTAAATGACTTTGGTCGAATTATCTAAACCTCTTTGAGTCTTTAAAATCATTATATTACTGTTTAAAGTTTCTCTCTCATTCTTTTAATCAGTTAAAAGAAATCTGCAGCATAATGATTGAAAATTGAGAATAGCTTATGTTTATTTAATGGTCAGATATTTAAGTATTCATGAATTTTACAGACTGAATCAAAAATAAAGAGGTAAAATTTTAAAATAATAAAGTTGAAGTTCAAATTATTCAGCATCATGGAACCAATGTTTGTTGAGAACTTTCCTCCTGCCAGGCTGAAGCAAGAGCAGAAGACAGAGCTCAGTATCCTACCCTTGTGTGTGGGTAGAGTGTAATAAGTTTGTGTGGTTTTCCAGAAGTAAAATTGCATTATGGTAGCTTATGTAGTTAGATCATCAGGTCTGTTTGGTGTCAGAAACTCAAGGAGGAATCCATCTTCAAGTTAATTGTCATGGCATCTCATTCATGTTTCTTAGGTTGGGGAGGGTAAATTCCTGTGTTGAAGAGTACTTTTTATTCATGGTGCTTTGAATGCTAATGGGGTCAGTAGCTCTATGGAAGAGATTGCCAATGGCAATATTTTCACAGTTATAAATGCTGGTTGCCTCATCTCGCTGTAGATGCAACATGGCTGTCTGCGTGTTGTTGCCAGTGCTAAGGTACAACATTTTCCCCCTCTGCCTTACAAAAGAATGTAAAATGTGATAGATTGATGAATAAATGGTACTGTGTGCATTCTTCTAAAATCTGTAGAATTAAAAAGAATTTTAGGTGCGGGAAAGAGGACAAAAACAAAGAGCTGAATAGAGTACAGTTATATAAATTCTTAACATCCTATGGAAAGGTGTGTTCAACTAAATAAAGATTTCATCTCTTTTATGAATATTTGGACACCATCAGAAAAGGCATGAAACATTAAAAAATGAAATAAAAAGTAGAAATCAAAAGTAATACTTGACTTTGGAGGAGAAGCTTCATTTTAGCATCTGTCAAATGTTAGTGGCTTTCTTCCTTATTTTATTTAAAATTCACATCAAACTAAGACAAGCATTGTGCACAGTTGTCAAGGTATATGTAACTAGCCCAAATAAAAATGCTTTCAATTCATGTCTTCTAGAGAAGTTTAAAGTATTCACCATAAATTGCTCAAGCCTTTCAATAAAACAGCCACAATACAGAAAAGAAAAAGAAATAATCTAGGTGAGGGAAGAAAGAAGAGTTTTATAAAATATAAGCTCTTCCTTTCTGAAGAGTATAAGCTCTTCCTTTCCAAAGAATACACTATTGGTTTAGCTCCCCAGAGTGGGACCGATGCAATCTTCTCAGAGTATTCTTTTGCTAAGGGTTACTTTTTATTCAAACTCACCAAGGAAACTTTTGTATTTACTTCTAAGGAGGAAGGACAATTACTTTAAACCCTTTGTTAGGTTCACCCTTCACTGATAGCTTAATTGGAATTTTAAGGGACTGGTGGAGAAGCCCAAGGTTAATGGAGAATTGGTGATCACCAGTGAGTGTATTGGGTTTCCTGCAAGGATTCAGCTCCTGATAATAGTGCTTCTGTCAATTACAAAAGATCGAGTTCTAAACGTACAATGTGATTTTAAGTAATATGCTAAGTAGCTAAAAGTTACTTTTATAAGAGAACTAGAAAATGTTTCAATCAATTAAGTAGGAAAGAAAATTAAACTGAACCGCAAAATTCCTTTTTAGATTCTACCCTTGGTAATTTACTTGTTGACTGTTCTGTAAGAATTTCTGAAGGTTTTTTTTTTAAGATAATGATTTAAACTCATGTCATTTATCCTGTTGGGTTTTATTTTAGCTATAATGCAAGTTCATGAGGATTTCTTCAATTATAAGACAGGGATATATAGACACATTACCAGCACAAATGAAGACTCAGAAAAATATCAAAAGTTTCGGACACATGCAGTCAAACTCACTGGGTAAGGTGATTTCTCAAAAGTCTTCATTTAATACCTCCTGAAAATAAGATTGAAAATAGATTATGTAGTGCATTTAGGTGCCAGAATTCCTTTTGGTATGAGAGGTTCTCATAAAAATTAAAAATTATAAAACCTTGACATTATTTAGTCATTATTTTAAAATCCAGTGAAAAATCAACTCATTATTTTAGGAAAGGTACCAAAGCATGTCTCTCACTTCCTTGGGAATCCATCCTAAGAAACTGTTCTAAGGCAAGGAAATAGATTATTGGAATTCTACATATGGGATGATCAAGGAAAGTGTGCAAAACCAAAGTGTGCTAGGATATGGGGAGAAGGTTTTGGATGGAATTACAAATGGTAGAGATTAAGCAGGAAGACAGGGTAAGATCTCCTTTATTCAATGTAAAATTATTTGTTTAAATCTATGTGAGAATTGTGAAAACTTGTCCTGTTTTACTTTGTTTTTCCATTCTTAATTGTTCAGTGACTTTTCAGAAAGGCAAACAGAGTAAAAAATTCCTTTATGCTGCTACTGGAACTGGGAATTCAGTGCCACTTGAATTCCATTTCCCTTCAGTTTGAAAGTCCTGTTTCTTCTAAATCTCTTTCCTATGTACGTTTCATTATCAATTTTTGTTTCCCCTAGTAATAGTCATGATTTGGAAAAATTTTTCCCACACACTGGGTGATTGAAATGATCTTTCTTATTATTCAGAGAACTCTGGGAATGGAACCTTGATGTGGACCCTTTCTTGATTGATTAGAACTGATTCTTTATTATCTCTCTCCTGCCATGCTGATCATGTTTTCTTCATTCTACTCCTAAATTTGTTCATGCTGGGGTTGAACAATATGAATGTGTTTGTATTTAATCATTCTGCACTGTTTGTATATTTTCCATATTGAGTGTGTCAATTGAAATAATGTGTTCACTTTTATAAACTCCTAAAGGATTGAGACACTTAAAAATTTATCTCACATGTGTGACAATTAGCAAGGCTAATTTTTCTAGTGAGCAAATAACTTTTGGAGATTTTGTTTATTTTTCAGAAATATGTTAGGGCCCTTGGGCATTGTTAAATGACCTGAAGCAGTAGATTTTTATTCATTTCTCTATTAGTATTTCCTGATTTGGTAATTACTATATTCAGAAAATTAATGCATCAGTGAATTAGAGAGTAATCAAATAACCCAAGTAAGTTAATGTTCCTTATCAGAGAACTTAGTGTACTTCTATGAAATACCTTACAAATTTATTGCATCAAATTCTATTTGCTATGAATTTGTCAAACACAAAGCTATCAGATTTAACTCACTTGTACTTAATGAATTTAAACTTCTATCAAATGCCCATCGCTGAGCAATAGAAGGAAGATTAATACATAGTCCTGTTCTTAAGGAGTTTAGGGAATAAAGTAGAGACATTCACAAGTGATTATAGTATAAGGTGATAAAAGTTGTGTATTTCCATATGCATGGCATTATATATATATATATATATATATATATATATATATATATATATTACATATATATATTTACACATATATGCTTATACTATTTTATATATACCACATACATGTATATATTACATATGTATTATACATATATATATTATATATTTACAGTAGGTAGATAGATAAACACTTAAATTTCTTTGCTTCTCATCATTTTATTTTATTTTTAACTGGAGGATTATCACTTTACAGTATTGTGATGGTTTCTGTCACACAGCAGCATGAATCAGCCATAGGTGTACATTTGTCTTCTCCCTCTTAAACCTCCCTCCCACCTTCCTCCCCATCCCACCCCTCCAGGCTGTCACAGTTCACCTGCTTTGGGGTCCCTGCATCATATAGCAAATTCCCATATAGCAAATGGCTATCTATTTTACATATGGTGATGCACATGTTTTAATACTACTCTCTCCAACCCTCTTCCTCCCCCACTGTGACCCTAAATCTGTTCTTTATGTCTGTGTCTCCTTTGCTGCCCTGCAAACAGGATCATCAGTTTCATCTTTCTAGATTCCATATATATGTGCTAATATACAGTATTTGTCTTTCTCTTTCTGACTTACTTCATTCTGTATAATAGGCTCTAGGTTCATCCACCTCATTAGAACCGACTCAAATATGTACCTTTTCATGGCCGAGTAGTTTCCATTGTATATATGTACCACAGCTTTTTTATCCATTCATGTGTTGATGGACATCTAGGTTGCTTCCACATCCTAGCTATTGTAAACAGTGCTGCAATAAATATTGGGTACACATGTCTTTTTCAGTTTTGGTTTCCTCAGGGTATATGTCTAGAAGTGGTATTGCTTGGTCAAATGGTTGTTTCATTCCTAGTTTTTTAAGGAATCTCCGTAGTGGCTGTATCCATTTATATTCCTATCAGCAATGCAAGGGAGTTCCCTAATCTCCGCATCCTCTCCAACAATTCTTGTTTGTAGATTTTTTCATGATATGGCCATTCTGACTGGTGTGAGCTGATAGCTCATTGTAGATTTGATTTGCCTTTCTCTAATAATGAGCAGTGTTGAGCATCTTTTCATGTGTTTAGTAGCCATCTGTACATTTTCTTGGAAAAAATGTATGTTTAGTTTTTCTGCCCTTTTTTTGATTGGGTAGTTTGTTTTTCTAGTATTGAACCACATGAGCAGCTTGTATATTTTACAGTTAATCCTTTGCCAGCTGTTTCATTTGTTATTATTTTCTCCTTTTCTGAGAGTTGTCTTTTCACCTTGATTATAGTTTCCTTCATTGTGCAAAAGTTTTTAAGTGTAATTAGGTCCCATTTGTTTATTTTGCTTTTATTTCCATTGTTCTAGGAGGTAGGTCATAGTTGATCTTGCTGTCATTTATGTCAAAGAGTGTTCTGCCTAAATTTTCCTCTAAGAGTTTTATATATTTTAGTCTTTAATCCATTTTGAGTTTATTTTTGTGTATGGTGTTATGAGGTGTTCTAATTTCATTCTTTCACGTGTAGTTCCTCAACTTTCCCAGTACCAATTATTGAAGATACTGTCTTTTCTCCATTGTATATTCTTGCCTCCTTCATCAAAGATAAGGTCCCCATAGGGCATGGATTTATCTCCAGGACTTCTGTCTTGTTCCATTGGTCTATATTTCTTTTTTTATGACAGTACCATACTGTCTTGATGACTGTCACTTTGTAGTATAGTCTGATGTCAGGCAGATTGATTTCTCCAGCTCCAATCTTCTTTCTTAAGATTGCTTTGGCTATTTGGGGTGTTTTGTGTTTCCATGCAAATTGTAAAATTATTTGTTCTAATTCTGTGAAAAATATCATTGATAGTTTGATAGGAATTGCCTATCAATTCTTTGGCACTCGGTCTTTTTTATGGTCCAACTCTCACATCAGTACATGACTACTGGAAAAACCATATCTTTGACTATACAGACCTTTGTTGGCAACCTGAATGTCTGTGCTTTGTCTCTTTAGGTAGGTTTATTCCTAAGTGTTTTATTCTTTTTGCTGTAATGGTGAATGTGATTGTTTCCTTAATTTCTCCTGATATTTCATTGTTAGTGTATAGGAGTGCAAGCAATTTCTGTGTATTAACTTTACATCCTTTGACTTTGCTATTTTCATTGATTAGTGTTAGTAATTTTCTGGTGACATCTTCAGAGTTTTCTTTGTAAAGAATCATGTCATCTGCAAACAGTGAGAGTTTTACTTCTTTTCCAATCTGGGTTCATTTTATTTCTTTTTGTTCTCTGATTGCTGTGGCTAGGACTGCTAAAACTATGTTGAATAAGAGTGGCAAGAGTGGGCATCCAGTCTTGTTCTTGATTTTAGAGGAAATGCTGTAAGTTTTTCACCATTGAGAATAATATTTGCTGTGGATTTGTCATGTATGGCCTTTATTATGTTAAGGTCGGTTACTTCTGTTCATACTTTCTGGAGACTTTTATCATAGATTGGTACTGAATTTTGTCAAAAGCTTTCTCTGCATCTATTGAGATAATCATAGGGTTTTTATCTTTCAGTTTGTTAATATAGTGTCTCAAATCAATTGATTTGCATATATTAAAGAACCCTTACATCCCTGGGATAAAACCAACTTGGTAATGATTCATGATCTTTTTAATGTGCTGTTGAATTCTGTTTGCTAGAATTTTGTTGAAAATTTTTGCATCTATGTACATCAGTGATATTGGCCTATAATTTTCTTTTCTTGTGGCATATTTGTCTGGTTTTGGCATTAGTGTGCTACTGATCTCATAGAGTGAGTTTGGGAGTTTTCCTCCCTCTGCAATTTTCTGGAAGAGTTTGAGTAGGATAGGTGTTAGCTCTTTAAACTTTTGTTGGAATTCACCTTTGAAGGTCTCTGGGTTTTTGTTTACTGGAAGATTTTTTTTTAATTATTATAGTTTTGATTTCTGTGTCTGTAATTGACCTATTCATATTTTCTATTTTATCCTGGTTCAGTTTTGGAAGGCTATACTTTTCTAAGAATTTGCCGATTTTTTTCCAGGTTGTCCATATTATTGGGATATAGTCTCTCATAGTAGGATCTTACGATCCTTTGTATTTCTGTGTTGTCTGTTATAACTCCTCCTTTTTCACTTCTAATTTTATTAATTTGACTCTTCTCCCTTTTTTTTTTGATGAGTCTGGCTAACAATATGTCAATTATGATTATTATGTAGTGTCTTTCTTTTTTTCATAACTGTCTTTATTTTAAAGTCTATTTTATCTGATATGAGTATTGCTACTCATGCTTCCTTTTGATTTCTATTTGCATGGTATAGCTTTTTCCAGCCCCTTACTCTCTGTCTGTATGTCTCCTTAGGTCTCAGGTGGGTCTTTTGTAGTCAGCATACATAGGGCTCTTCTTTTTGTATCCATTCAGCCAATCTGTGTCTTTTGGGTGGAACATTTAGCCCATTTACATTTAAGATAATTATTGATAAGTATCATCCTGTTACCATTTACTTTATTGTTTTGGATTTGTTTTTATAGGCCTTTCTTTTTATGTTTCTTGTCTAGAGAAGTTCCTTTAGCATTTATTGAAGAACTGGTTTGGTGGTGCTGAATTCTCTTAACTTTAGTCTTTAAAACTTTTGATTTCTCCTTCAAATCTAAATGAGGTCCCTGATGAATAAAATAATCTTGGTTGTAGTTTTTTCCCCTTTCATCACTTTACATATATCTTGCCATTCCTTTCTGGCCTGCACAGTTTCTGTTGAAGGTCAGCTGTTGGCCTTATGGGGGTCCTCTTGTATGTTATTTGTTGATTTTCCCTTGCTGCTTTTAATATTTGTTCTTGTGTTCAGTTTTCATTAGTTTGATTCATATGTGTCTTGGTGTTTCTCCTTGGATTTATCCTGTATGGGACTCTGGGCTTCCTGAACTTGGGTGGCTATTTCCTTTCCCATTTCAGGGAAACCTTCAATTATATTCTCTTCAAATATTTTCTCATGCCCTTTCCTTTTGTCTTCTTCTTCTAGGACACCTATGATTTGAATGTTGGGATGCTTAATGTTCTTCCAGAGGTCTCTGAGGCGGTCCTCATTTCTTTTTATTCTATTTTCTACTCTGCTTCAGGTATTTCCACCATTTTATCTTCCAGCTTACTTATCCATTCTTCTGCCTCCGTTACTCTACTGTTGGTTCCCTCCAGGATATTTTCATGCTCAGTTATTTCATTGTTCATTGTTGATTATTTTTTAATTCTTCTAGTCCTTGTTAGACATTTCTTGCTGCTTCTTGAACACACCTCCAGTCTACTTATCTGTGCCTCCATTGTGCTTTCAAGATTTTAAATCATCTTTCTATCATTATTTTAAATTCTCTTTCAGGTGGACTACCTATTTCTGCCTCGCTTGTTTTGTCTTGTAGCTTTGTACCATATTCCTTCATCTGCTGTGTATTTCTCTGTCTTTTCATTTGGTTTAATTTATTGAGTTTGGGGTCTCCTTTCTGCAGGCTGGAAGGTTGTAGTTCCTCTTAACTGTGGAGTCTATTCCCCATGGGTAGGTTGGGACCAGTGTCTTGTGAAGGTTTCCTGGTTGGAGGGACTTGTGCCTGTGTCCTGGTGGATGGAGCTGGATCTTGTCTTTCTGGAGGGCAGTGCTGTGTCCAGTAGTGTGTTTTGGGGTATCTGTGAGTTCACAATGGATTTGGGCAGACTGTCTGTTGATGTGCAGAGTTGTGCTCACGTTTTGCTGAAGGATTGGTATGGGGCATCCTGAACTGTAGCTTGCTGGCTCTTGGGTGGTGCTTGGTCTGTGTTGAGCTGGAGGACTTTGGGTGGGCTCTTGTCTATTAATGTTCCATGGTGAGGAGTTCTCTGAAGGTGCAAAGTCTTAGTTTAAATCTCCTGCCTCTGGGATTCAGACCTGACTTCTTACAATAGCATCAAGACTTCTCAAGCCATATAGCACAAAAGACAAAGCCTCTAGATTTATAGTGAAATGGCTCTCAACAGCCAAGAACACCCAAGAGATTCATGGACTCATTCCAAGGATGTTGGTTTGCCTTTCTGGATGTCTGGGGTCCTCTGCCAGTGTTCAGAAGATGTTTTGTGTTAATTGTTACACCTGAGGTGCTCTGTCTCCTCACAGCCACTGCTCCATTAGGAAGCTTTGTCTGGCTGACAGATTTCATATAAGGACTCTCATTTCAAAAGTACTCTGAAGCATAGCATTAGACATGCTCACAGCCCTCATGGTAATCCTCTTCTGGTTGGTACTTTTTCCCCCTTTTTTTCCTCCTAGATCTTCTTGTCCACTTCACTCCTCACTATTTTAGTTTACTCTTCTTTCTTTCCTTACCATGAAAGGATTTAATTGAATTAAAAATGCCAGATATTTTGAAACATGGCTTATTTTATATGCCAATAATAATAATAAGAAGAAAGAAATGTTACTAATTAAACTAAGCAACTCCATTGATTATTCGATGGATTTCAACTTAGAGATGTTAAAATGTGGGGTGAAAGTGTGTCATACAGTGAAGAATATGATAATTAAGACTTTCATTGTGGCCAGTGGTCTCTGTGTTACGGTCCTGTATATGAGGGACAGCTCATCCTGTGTCTTTGTCCACCAAAACTTGTGAACTTTCTTTAAACCCTCATTTGGAAGTATAAAGTAGTACCTTAAAGGCATTTACTTTTGCATATGATTCCAGGCTTTACCACTAAAACTCAAATGAAAAAAAAGTAGCAGCTAGATATTTTAGAAAGTTACGGGAAGTTATGTGGATAAGTCATTGTCATCCCTGCTTGTGGGACAGGATTTTACTGAGGAATAATCTCTCTGTTACAAAGGGAATAATAAAAATTATTTTAGGACATATTTTTGCCATTGTTCAATAATGCTTTATGTGAAAGTTTATTTATTCAGCAAATATTTTATTGGGTACTTCTATGTTCCAGGTGTGTTGTCAAGAAACTAAGGATATATCAGGAAACAAAATAGACACAGGGTCTTCATCAAATTTATATTCTATGAATTGATGTATGGCTGTTAGGCAAATACAATTGTGTTTATGAAAGGCCAGAATTTTTATGCCAAAGTTTGTGTGTTTGTGTGTCTGGGGTCAAAAGTATCAAATTTTTAGCATATAAAAATTGACTCAGAGAGAAAAGGCAAACAATTGGAAGGTGGAAGCCAAAAGGAAAGCAAACATTAAGAAAGTCCAAGAAAAACATGAAAAAATAACAAAGATGTTTCAAGTAGATTGTGAATGAGGATTGCAGTTTTTTTAATTAAATTAAACAACCCCAAATACATTAATTTTGGGGGGCTCCAAAATCACTGCAGATGGTTACTGCAGCCATGAGGCAGGAGGAGAAGGGGACGACAGAGGATGAGTTGGCTGGATGGCATCACTGACTCGATGGACATGAGTTTGAGTGAATTCGGGGAGTTGGTGATGCACAGGGAGGCCTGGTGTGCTGTGATTCATGGGGTTGCAAAGAGTCGGACATGACTGAGTGACTGAACTGACTGACTGAAATACATTAAAATGTTGCAAAGTGATAGAAATTGGGCATATTTCCAAAAAATGACTGTGAAGGCATTTGGCTTGAGTAAATTATTGAAAATCAAAGTCAGAGATTTCTGTAAGCTTGATGCAAATCCATAATGTTACTTAAAATTGGACACAGAATGAGTCGTTTCTCTTTTTTACATATTCAACAAACATTAAAAGAAAGCCCATCTTCTTCACCATGTTGTGCTCGGTATCAGATATGAAAAGAAAAATGAAAACAAAAACAAAAACACACAGCCTTTGCCCTCACAGTGCAGCTATATAGTAACCAAAAACACTCAAAAATGCGAAGTTTTGATACATTTAACAAGACAGGGTGGAAAGTGTTAACATTTATTACAATATCTGATCTAGATTTGAAGATCTGAGAAAGACCCTCGAGGAAAAAAAAGTAGGAGATAAGATTTATGAGTTGTTTAGTAGCAGGCAAAGGGATTAGCTTGTGTAAAGTCCTTGTGGTCAGAAGGATACAAAGTAGTACATGAACACAAAGAAAGTTGTGTTTGCTGAATCTTGGAAGGCAAGGACTTGTAGGCTAGTGTAGAGAATTTAGTCAAAGATACTAAGTATTCCATTAAGGACCTTAAGAGCAAAGGGAAGTCATTGAAGATTTAAATATGAAAGTGGTATGATCTTTGTATTTTTAAAAAATATTGCATTGTTAAAGCAATAAATATAAAGAATGTGATACAAAAGGCAAATGGTGATAATCACATTAAAAAAAAAAGTCTGGACTTAGATGGTGAAAGAGTTGAGAAAATAAGGGTGAGTCAAAAAAGATTTCAAGAGAAAAGCTGGAAGATAGGATATGGATTTAATATTGAAATGGATGATAAAATGGAGACATGGTGTTCCCTACTGGGCATGTCTTTGAGACATAAAAATGCAGATAGATGTCAGAGAAGACAGGTAGATATACGGATCTCGAGGTCATAGTAGAGGCAAGGGTTGAAGATGGATGGTGCTGAACAGAATAAGGAAAGCAAAAAAAGCAAGACAGACCGAGGGTAAGGGACGGGAAAAAGCTAATATTCATAACTGGCTAGAAAATGATGAGTCTGCAAAGAAGGAGTAGAAACCAGTGAGGGTATTTTAAAAAGTGGTTATTGTAAGATCTGGAGAAAACTGGAAAACTGTAAGCTTGGGATCCAGAGTATGTGAAGACATCTGTCTTAGAGAAAGACTGAGTGACGAGTCTATTATATCATCAGAGAAGGAATAAAGGAGGTTAAATGAAACTTCTGACATGAAAAGTAGTGGTAAGTTGAGGAAAATTCCTATCAGATTGCTTTTATTTTTCTAACCTCCAGGAATTAGGAGGTGAGGTTAACTGTAGAGGGAAGAGGTGGTGGGAGGATGAATGATCAGAAATTTGAGAATAGAGGTGGTTTGCAATGGTCCTCTGGATATTTAGGTGAGGGAGTTGCCCCAGGAACCAATAGGAATTGCCTTACGTTACTGATGGTACCGTCTGCCCTCATGTATATGATCTCTGCAGCTATAATCAGCACTTTGGTGGATGCAAAGAGAAATGAGTTCATTTAAGACAGACAGTTCTCCATATGGGTGCAGTGAGGCATCGGAAAAGCAAGGGGTTTAGGATATGAGTAAGATGGCAGAAAACTTGATGAGTCTGATGAAAAGAAAGCATTGATGGATTCAAAGAAAATAGTAAAATCACTGGACTAGAGACCATGATGATTCTAATCTCTGTGATTTTTATGATTCTCTAACTTATTTTTCTTACCTTTTAGAGCTTTAATGTTTTATTTTTATTGTTTATGAGAAAAAAGTAATCATGTAATAATGAGGCAATATTTTACAGATTATGAACATCGTGGTAGAATGGACTAAGCCATAATTTTATTTGTTAGCACCTAATTATCTTGGAATACTCAATGTCTTTTAGGTCCTAAACACTTGATTTCTGCCTATCTGTCTTATATATTTATTTATCTATTCATCTATCCATTTAAAGATAATTAATCCAAAGAGACTATGAAAGTAATGCTTCACTTTGTAATAACTTACAATGAAAGAGAATGTAAGAAAAGAATATATATATGTATACCTCATTTTACTAATACCACATTATTAAATCAACTATATTTCAACTATATTTCATTAAAAAAGTAAAAATAATGCTTCAGAGTTAAGTTTCTAATATAATTTCCTCATATTTTCTAAACATACATACAGAAAGGATTCCAGGAACACAAATCACTATTAAGTGCAACTGCACCATTTTTATGTAGTTTTATTAGGGTCACCCATTGTTTTTCCCCATTCATTTTTTTCCCCTTCTTCCTTTCTAAATAATAACTGAATGGTAAACCTGAAATTTCATGCTATGTTATGTTTAACCCCTGGCAAATTGTTACATTCTGAGCAGATGTTTTAATTAGAGGTTTTTAATGAATGGCGAAGCCTAAGACAGATCCATGAACACTTACTTAGAAAATGAAAATAAATATGTGGTAATTAGTATAGGCAACGCAAAAACATTGAGTTTGGGTCTTCGGGCATCTTTAATGGCAAAGTACTTAGTTCTTTCTTTTTGGGAGGGGGGCTAGAGAGTGCACTGCTTTGAATAACAGAAGCTGCTGCAATAAACAGACTCAAAATACTTGATAATTCAAATACATTTATAGAAGCATATTATTCATTTAATAGTTCAAGATCTGAGGTCTTAAATTAGGGGTGGCTTTCCCCTATATGGTTTCAGGGACCCAAGCTTTTTCTACTTCATTGCTCTGCCATTTTTTAGGGTCACGTGTTTTCATTTTATTCTGCATCTGGGAAATAGGAAGAGCATGAGGAGGACTTTTTAAATTCACTTCTTTTAAAGCCTTGACTCAGAAATGACCTTTCTAGTCCATTCATGTCTGTTTGGCTAAAGCTCATTGATACGACTCTACCCAGCTGGAGTCAGCTGAGAAGTATAAAAGTTTTGTCAGTAACATTATAATATCAGAACAAATAAAGGTATATCTTCAAGTAGAATTCCAAATTTGCATAAACTTAAAAAAAGTAAAACACAGAAACACAAATTTCAGTTTGTAGAGAGCTGACTCGATCTGCATCTCCTAGGCCCTCAGTGATTATGTGCTCTGCTTTTAGAGAATCTTATCGGGAAATTCTAATAATTACTGCTCTATAAGATTAAACCAATTAATAAATACATTTGATTAATATAACAACTATATTTATAATTGCTGAAGTAGCACTGACACACAATCCTCCTGTTCAAAAAGGCTTATAAAATGGAATTATCATTCCACTTTATTAGAAATAAGAGTCTGAAAATGTTTTAGAAAACTTTTTACATTTTCCAAAATATCTGTTTTAATAGTACTATCAGTTCAGTTCAGTTCAGCCACTCAGTTGTGTCCAACTTTTTGCAACCACATGAATTGCACCATGCCAGGCCTCCCTGTCCATCACCGACTCGTGGAGGTCACTCAAACTCATGTCCATCGAGTTGGTGATGCCATCCAGCCATCTCATCCTCTGTTGTCCCTTTCTCCTCCTGTCCCAATCCCTCCCAGTATCAGAGTCTTTTCCAATGAGTCAACTCTTCGCATGAGGTGGCCAAAGTAATGGAGTTTCAGCTTTAGCATCATTCCTTCCAAAGAACACCCAGGACTGATCTCCTTTAGGATGGACTGGTTGGATCTCCTTGCAGTCCAAGGGACTCTCAAGAGTCTTCTCCAACACCACAGTTCAAAAGCATCAATTCTTCGGCGCTCAGCTTTCTTCACAGTCCAACTCTCACGTCCATACATGACCACTGGAAAAACCATAGCCTTGACTAGATGGACCTTTGTTGGTAAAGTAATGTCTCTGCTCTTCAATATGATATCTAGGTTGGTCAGAACTTTCCTTTCAAGGAGTAAGCGTCTTTTAATTTCATGGCTGCAATCACCACCTGCAGTGATTTTTCAGTCCCCAAAAAGAAAGTCTGACACTGTTTCCACTGTTTCCCTATCTATTTCCCATGAAGTGATGGGACCAGATGCCATAATCTTCCTTTTCTGAATATTGAGCTTTAAGCCAACTTTTTCACTCTCCACTTTCACTTTCACTTTCATCAAGATGGTTTTTAGTTCCTCTTCACTTTCTGCCATAAGGGTGGTGTCATCTGCATATCTGAGGTTATTGATATTTCTCCCGGCAATCTTGGTTC